>NC_084742.1:32301951-32631951 GCF_033978785.1 Entelurus aequoreus | reverse complement strand
GTCAAGTCCAAAGTCAAGACTGGAAAGTCTCAAGTCAAGTCACAAGTCCTGCATTTTGAGTTTCGAGTCCTTTCAAGTCCTTTTAACCACAGACTAATATTTTTACACAGATTGTGTATGCTTTTAAACCGCTGTATTTATTTATTAAAACAAGTGCATTTGAAATAGCATGAAAAAAAATAGTACTGACATTGCAATTCATAATAGCACTATTAACCAGTCATTTTAAGTTTAAACAATTTTAAACATTTAACTCATTCCTTTACAGAATAAACACATTTGCAAAAACAAGTGTAACTGTACTTATTTGTACAAAAGTGTTAACATTGTATTTCCATGGCATATTGCATTGTAACTAGTTCCACAGCAGTTTCTATTCTGTTCTTACCTTATCTCATTGATCTCATCTCATACTGTATGTGTGTTGATGTGTGCGTACACATGAAAAACATAACAAATACATGAACATAACAATGAACAGAGTTGTACTTTTTAGATGTCAGGGCCCTATGCAATATGTACACATATTCTTAATATAGTATACATTTTAACTGACCTTTATTTGACTAAGTTTGTCTTTTTGTAGGTGGCTAAAATATGCGGTGCTGCTGACCGCCGTCTAATGTTACGTTACTGTGTGTGATACATTGACTAACGTAACGTTAAGTATAGGTACCTCATGCAACCCTGCTTAAAAATCACTTGACAAAAAGTGTGAATAAGGTAGCAAACTGCAGTGGACGCAACATATTGCTGTGTTTGAAATTATGTTATAACCATAGACATCTTATAAGTAGACGCAGTATTGGTTGCTGTGACACGAGCAAATTGCATCTTGAAGTGGTGATGAGTAGCCGGCGAGCAGCCTAAACTGACAGTTGACAGGTAGAAAACAAAGATGCCGGGCTGGTGTTCAGCGTTTTCCTGCTCAAATGAGCGGACTGTTGAAAATAGGAATCGGGGGATTACTTTTCACAAGTAAGATTTAACATTAATGTACTATTGGTTGTATTTTATGAAAATAACATTACCACAGAGTTGAGAAGGAGCAAAGATCTTCAATATTTGTATGTGAAAATCACAAAGAAATCTTCAGGGGAGGATGACACCCCTACAGGGGTTTGGTTTACAAACTTTCAGCCCCACCTAAAACAAAATTCACCAGCCGTCACTGATTATGATGCATTCTCATTTTAGGCAAAATATAAGACAATACTTTCTTAACAGTATAACTGTAACCAGGAATAAGTCTTCAAGTAACAATATTCAAATACTAACATTGTTGGGTAAGACAGCATTTGGTTTTATTCTGAATCCAGTGAAAGAGATTGGTGGTTTTAGCCGATATAAAGACTTTCAGGTGTTTATATATGTTTAAGTATTTGGCAGATGCTTTTATCCAAAGCGACATACATAAAAAATACATATAAAACAATCACTGTAAATCTGATCATTTAAGGGAAGAATGTAATACAAAATATCAATACAAAGTGTCAAGACAGAATAAACTCTCTGCTGCTTCAGCAACAGAGATACGGTCTATAAGATATATAGATATCTAATGTATTCATACATTGTTTATGTAGGATATACGCATGTATATATAACGTAATCATATTGTTTCTTCAACTTAAAAATAGCTGACCGTTTTTTTTCCCCCTTCTCTGGGCTTATATTCCCAGTTTTGATCTCGGACGTCTGGTCACTTATAGCATATAAGAATATTATATTATGAATAATAAAAAATAATAAAAAACTATGAATAATAAAACATGTGTCCGTTATCATAGCTACACGTATGACAAAAAAGCGCGTGAAAATGAGTGGTATTCAGTGAGGTAAAATGAATTAAATGCGCTGACAGTTCATTGCTTCTGCCAAATGAATTGCACTGAGTTGAGCGGATCACCACTCCAAGATGGCGGCCCCGCGTCTCGTCTGCGCCAGTAGGCAGTAGCGCTCGATGCTGCGTCTACTTATAAGATGTCTATGGTTATGACGTTAGCAGTGAGTTTACAGCCTCACTGATTTAACTACACAGCAAATAAGTCATGTTACTTAGCCAATAAACGTTATCTTACATTCAAAACTTACCCTTCTTTGTGCAACTTCAAATGTCGAATGAAGTTGGAAGTTGTTGCGTCTCCGTCTGTAATATTCGAACTGCGTGATTTGCATACGCAATTCGTTTTTTGTTGACCAAGTTGTAGTTTTTATACCCGAACGAAACCAACTTTGGCATAATTGTTTCTCTCTGCCGCGTTGTTTGACAACTCTTGTTCATTGGTTGTCCTGCAATTTGTTTGGCTGAATGCTGTGTGATGAAAACAATGTAGATCTAATTTGATTGGCTGTTGTACTGAGAGCACACACGCTGACACGCAGCACACACGCTGATGGACAGACACGTACAAAATGAAAGCAACGGAGCGCTCCCAAATAACTTTTTAAGCTTTAGGTTTTGGGGAAAGTAGCAAGTCATGTCAAGTCAAAAGGCTCAAGTCCAAGTGAAGTCACAAGTCATTGATGTTAAAGTCTAAGTCGAGTTGCAAGTCTCTTTACATTTTGTCAAGTCGAGTCTAAAGTCATCAAATTCATGACTCGAGTCTGACTCGAATCCAAGTCATGTGACTCGAGTCCACACCTCTGACATATACAATATATACATATTTTAGTCATTTTAAGCATTGGTGTAACTTCTTTCCTGGTTGCATTAATTTCCCAGTGAGCACAACAACAAACACTCGTGATGTGCGGATCAATACTGAAATAACGATACCACTGATAGAAGATCTTTATGCTCTAATATCAATTCTCAAATCAAAATATCCTTTTGATACTTTAGTTTGGGGTGTCTAAACTTTTTACACCAAGGGCTGCTTATTGAAAATTCTAAGTGCACTATATTGCCAAGAGTATTTGGCCACCCATCCAAATGATCAGAATTAGGTGTCCTAATCACTTGTGACCTTCCAATTAGCCCACATACAGTACGCAGAGAGCTTCATCGAATGGGTTTCCATGGCCGATCAGCTGCACTTAAGCCATACATCACGAAGTCCAATGCAAAGCGTGGGATGCAGTGGTGTAAAGCACGTCGCCACTGGACTTTAGGGCAATGGAGACGCGTTCTCTGGAATGATGAATCACGCTTTTTCATCTGGCAATCTGATGGACCAGTGTGGGTTTGGAGGTTGCCAGGTGAACGTTACATTTCGGACTGCATTGTGCCGAGTGTTTAATTTGTTGGAGGAGGAATTACGGTGTGGAGTTGTTTTTCAGGAGTTGGGCTTGGCCGCTTAGTTCCAGTGAAAGGAACTTTGAATGCTCCAGGATACCAAAACATTTTGGACAATTGCATGCTCCCAACCTTGTGGGAACAGTTTGGAGCGGGCCCCTTCCTCTTCCAACATGACTGTGCACCAGTGCACAAAGCAAGGTCCATAAAGACATGGATGACAGAGTCTGGTGTGGATGAACTTGACTGGCCTGCACAGAGTGCTGACCTGAACATGGTAGAACACCTCTGGCATGAGTTAGAACTGAGACTGAGAGCCAGGCCTTCTCGACCAACATCAGTGTGTGACCTCATCAATGCGCTTTTGGAAGAATGGTCAAAATTCCTATAAACACACTCCGCAACCTTGTCTACAGCCTTCCCAGAAGAGTTGAAGCTGTAATAGCTGCAAAAGGTGGACCCACATCATATTGAACCCTGTGGGTTAGGAATGGGATGGCACTTGAATATGTGAGTCAAGGCAGGTGGCCAAATACTTTTGGCAATATAGTGTATGTGGAGGTCATATTGATAGTTATTTATTGAAGAACATATTAAAAACAGATATAGAGTCAGCTTTTGATTATAGGAGATTAGGTTTATTATTATCAGTGTTGGGTTAGTTACTGAAAACCAGTAACTAGTTACAATTACTAGTTACAGTTACAGTTACTTACATCAAAAAGTAATGCGTTACTGTGAACTTATTTTTTCCCCCCTTTTTTTTTTAAGGCTCCCATTAATGCCCTTTTAGCCTTCATTTCAGTACTGTTATTGCACTGGAGAATAATACAATGTGTTGATCAACTTGACATGCATTTGCATCACTGAACTCTGCTAAGCAATGTGGTCTACTCTACATACAACACACAAACAATGTGGTCTACATACAACACACAAACAATGTGGTCTACATACAACATACAAACAATGTGGTCTACATACAACATACAAACAAGGCGGTCTACATACAACATACAAACAATGTGGTCTACATACAACATACAAACAATGCGGTCTACATACAACATACAAACAATGTGGTCTACATACAACACACAAACAATGTGGTCTACATACAACATACAAACAATGTGGTCTACATACAACATACAAACAATGTGGTCAACATACAACATACAAACAATGTGGTCTACATACAACATACAAACAATGTGGTCTACATACAACACACAAAGACAAAGATACACTACCGTTCAAAAGTTTGGGGTCACCCAAACAATTTTGTGGAATAGCCTTAATTTCTAAGAACAACAATAGACTGTGGAGTTTCAGATGAAAGTTCTCTTTTTCTGGCCATTTTGAGCGTTTAATTGACCCCACAAATGTGATGCTCCAGAAACTCAATCTGCTCAAAGGAAGGTCAGTTTTGTAGCTTCTGTAACGAGCTAAACTGTTTTCAGATGTGTGAACATGATTGCACGAGGGTTTTCTAATCATCAATTAGCCTTCTGAGCCAATGAGAAAACACATTGTACCATTAGAACACTGGAGTGATAGTTGCTGGAAATGGGCCTCTATACACCTATGTAGATATTGCACCAAAAACCAGACATTTGCAGCTAGAATAGTCATTTACCACATTAGCAATGTATAGAGTGTATTTCTTTAAAGTTATATACGTCTCCCCTGCGCCCCTCGACTACGGTATGAGAGCCCCCCCGCCCCCACCCACACAAAGCGCCTCTTCTTTTCCACTGGAGCGCTGCAATAAAACACACTCAGATCTTCAGTTTCTAGCCGATACTACATAAAAAATAACGTAAAATAACGCAGTAACGCATCATGTAGTAACGGTAACTGAGTTACTGAATATAAAAAATAACGCGTTAGATTACTAGTTACCGCCGAAACTAACGGCGTTACAGTAACGCGTTACAAAGTAACGCGTTAGTCCCAACACTGATTATTATCAATCATTTTTAATTAGAACATTTTGGCTTTTTCTCATTACTTTCCAATGTTTTTCTTATATTTTTACTGTTGTTTTTCCCCCATTTAAAAATAGAATAAAATAATAATGCAATTGTGTCACTGCATAACCTAGTGGGTCAAAATTTCTGCCTGCACAAAATTATTAATGTTCAGTCACACATTTAAGCGTGTATTATGGTTGTTGTAATTTTTTTAACTAATTAATTCGTAAGTTGATATTTTATTTTGGTAACACTTTAGTATGGGGAACACTTATTCACCATTAATTAGTTTCTTATTATTGGCTCTTAAATAGTCATTATTAAGTACTTATTAATGCCTTATTCTGCATGGCCTTATTATACGACCAGTAAGCCATTAACTAAGAGTATTCCCTCAATAACCTCAGAATTATTGCTTATTAGTTACCCTAACCCTGACCCTTGTATGTTCCCCTAGTGTCAAAATAACTCTAAATTAAGTATTTGTTACTTTAATAAGCAACTAATTAATGGTGAATATGTTCCTAAAGTGTTACTTTTATTTTCTATTTAACTAAAACACTAAACTTTGCTTACATTTTAAGCACATATTTATTTTTTTGGACAGCTAATATTTTTGATCAGGGACTTTTTCCACCAAAGGCCACATACTGAAAAGTCAAGAATTGGGGGCCCCATTTTTATTTATTTTTTAAAATAAAATAAAAAGAAGCTATAGACATAAAGTATATAAATTATGTATATATATATATACACATACACATTATATATATATATATATATATATATATATATATATATATATATATATATATATATATATATATATATATATGTGTGTGTGTGTGGGAAAAAATCACAAGACTATTTCATCTCTACAGGCCTGTTCGATGAGGGTTTCCTCAATCATCAGGAGATTTTAATGGAAGCATTCACATGCCATGGTTTACGTTCGGGAGCCTGTAAAGGACTGTATATTTACTTTAGGAGGATGCTCTGTTTTTCACTATTTACCAAATAAAGATAGTCTAGGAGAGAGTGAGAGGACACCACTTATATAGTTAACCAATTTACTATATACCATATAATATACAATAATCAGACAATAATAAACACACATTAATCACACTCATACACTCATCACCACTCACACGCTACCTCCCCAATGAAACCTCCCGCACTAAACCAATTACACAACACACACACACACACACAGTCCAACCTGGGCCCCTTGGCTGGGCCAGAAGATAGTCCGTTGTGGTCCTGCTGGATCGTTGGTGCACGTAGGGGTGGGGTGAGTTGCAAATGCTGGATACAAAGGGGGCGTTGGAGAGGGGGGACACCTCCCGTTGTAGAGTAGAGAAGGGGGGGGGGGGCTCGTAGCGTGTGAGTGGTGATGAGTGTATGAGTGTAATTTTTTTTGAATTCCCGGTTTTCCAGGAATTCCAGGAATTCCGTAATACCGTTTCTCAATTCAACATGTTACTACATCAACATTTCTCAACCGATTTGAAAAATTCCAAAACCAACCATTTCAACTCTTTTAGACCATTCATGTTTACCATTTTCAAAAATATTCCCGCTTTTCCCGAAGTTATCCATTTTTTGGGAAATTCCCATTGAAATCAATGGGACATTCTTCAAAGTTCCACAACTGCCACATTTTCTATCTGATTTAAACCGTTCCAACTTCAAAAATATTCAGCCTGTTTAGGAATTGTGTGCTCTACTTCAACAATTCTAAAAAAATTCTAGGATTCCAGTTGCATTGGAGCATTCACAAGCAATTCCTTCAGGAATTGCCTCATCTAGTTTTGATATTATACAAAATGTGGATTGTTAAATTCATGCTTTGGTTGTCAAAGATGTTGGTAATGTAACCTGTTA
This sequence comes from Entelurus aequoreus, assembly GCF_033978785.1. NCBI lineage: Eukaryota > Metazoa > Chordata > Actinopteri > Syngnathiformes > Syngnathidae > Entelurus > Entelurus aequoreus. The sequence continues at coordinate 32,624,850 of NC_084742.1, read as the reverse complement.
CATTTAAACCCAAATAAATGCTTTTGATAATCTGTACATTGCGTGGTATACCTATAAATGTAAGGCATATTTGACTGAGGAACATAATCACATAATTTCTTCAGAAAGTATAAATGACCACAAATGAAGATAGACTATTAACCGCAATATGTCGGTGTAAAAAAACAACATTTATTTTTACATTTTCAGAATGTGTTTGGTCTATTTTTAAACAAAGAAAATAATCTGAAGCTGTCTTTATTTTTAAGTTATCATGCCATGATTTTACCAGTCCGGCCCACTTGAGAATAGATTGTCCTCCATGTGGCCCCTGAGCTAAAATGAGTTTGACACCCCTAGTCTAATTCATACTGGCAGGTCATAAAAGTTCAAGTTAAACTACCACTGATAGTCACACACACACACTAGCTGCGGTGAATTGAACCTCTGCATTTGACCCATCCCCTTGTTCCACCCCCTGGGAGGTGAGGGGAGCAGTGAGCAGCAGCAGTGGCCACGCCAAGGAATCATTTTGGTGATTTAACCCCCAATTCCAACCCTTGATACTGAGTGCCAAGCAGGGAGGCAATGGGTACCATTTGTATAGTCTTTGGTATGACTCAGCCGGGGTTTGAACTCACGACCTACCGATCTCAGGGCGGACACTTTAACCATAATGGATATTGAAGTTAATGAAAAATAAAGAAAGTCACTCAGTCTATGAATTTTCCATTTTCCCCCACATACCTACTTATAGATATTTTTCTTTTTGGACAGTTTTCATAATGGATGTCACCTGTATTTGTTATGTGAAACACAGTTTTAAACTCCTGACTATGCTAATGCAATTTGGGTGGAATGCAGTCACAAGTTCCAAGTGTATCGTCACCTCAAGTGTGTTTGTGGCCAACACAAAAAAGGCAGATGCAAATCCCGTTGCAGCCGATACATCATCACCTATCCTGTGACCCTTATCTATGTTTACCTGGTTGTTACACACACAGCTTCCACATATCTGCGACTTTCACCTGCAATCTTTTTGCTTGATGGATTCTCATGCATGTACAGGAAACAGCCTCCCTCTAATTTGAACTAATCCTTTCAATCAGCCCGCCATCTGTCTCCCCCTTTCTGAAGCCCATATTTACCGGCGGCTGGCTGAGAGGCAATAATCAGGTTATGTATGAACGTGGGTGGAACTGTCACCGGTGGATTTGACGGCCGTGTCACCTTGCGAGGAAAACAGATTCCCTTTGAGGAGACCTCTGGGGTGCAACAGTGACGCCGTATCTCACCGCAGTTCTAAGTCGTCACCTGTTGTTGACAAGCTGACTGATGTGTGTTTATGGCCAATAAAAGGCACATGAAATCAAAATGTGCATTGAAGATAAGTAGTTTTTCATTAGCAAGAAAGCTGTTGGGAACAAATATGCAAATGACGTGTGCAGCGCTTCTTAACTGGGGTCTATTGTGCAAAAACAACGTTACTTACCTAGTGGTACCTGTTTTTTACATACAAACCCCGTTTCCATATGAGTTGGGAAATTGTGTTAGATGTAAATATAAACGGAATACAATGATTTGCAAATCCTTTTCAACCCATATTCAGTTGAATGCACTACAAAGACAAGATATTTGATGTTCAAACTCAAACTTTGCAAATAATAATTAACTTAGAATTTCATGGCTGCAACACGTGCCAAAGTAGTTGGGAAAGGGCATGTTCACCACTGTGTTACATGGCCTTTCCTTTTAACAACACTCAGTAAATGTTTGGGAACTGAGGAGACACATTTTTTAAGCTTCTCAGGTGGAATTCTTTACCATTCTTGCTTGATGTGCAGCTTAAGTTGTTCAACAGTCCGGGGGTCTCTGTTGTGGTATTTTAGGCTTCATAATGCGCCACATATTTTCAATGGGAGACAGGTCTGGACTACAGGCAGGCCAGTCTAGTACCCGCACTCTTTTACTATGAAGCCACGTTGATGTAACACATGGCTTGGCATTATCTTGCTGAAATAAGCAGGGGCGTCCACGGTAACGTTGCTTGGATGGCAACATATGTTTCTCCAAAACCTATATGTACCTTTTAGCATTAATGGTGCCTTCACAGATGTGTAAGTTACCCATGTCTTGGGCACTAATACACCCCCATACCATCACACATGCTGGATTTTCAACTTTGCGCCTATAACAATCCGGATGGTTCTTTTCCTCTTTGGTCCGGAGGACACGACGTCCACAGTTTCCAAAAACAATTTGAAATGTGGACTCGTCAGACCACAGAACACTTTTCCACTTTGTATCAGTCCATCTTAGATGAGCTCAGGCCCAGCGAAGCCGACGGCGTTTCTGGGTGTTGTTGATAAACGGTTTTCGCCTTGCATAGGAGAGTTTTAACTTGCACTTACAGATGTAGCGACCAACTGTAGTTACTGACAGTGGGTTTTTGAAGTGTTCCGGAGCCCATGTGGTGATATCCTTTACACACTGATGTCGCTTGTTGATGCAGTACAGCCTGAGGGATCGAAGGTCACGGGCTTAGCTGCTTACGTGCAGTGATTTCTCCAGATTCTCTGAACCCTTTGATGATATTAAGGACCGTAGATGGTGAAATCCCTAAATTCCTTGCAATAGCTGTTTGAGAAAGGTTTTTCTTAAACTGTTCAACAATTTGCTCACGCATTTGTTGACAAAGTGGTGACCCTCGCCCCATCCTTGTTTGTGAATGACTGAGCATTTCATGGAATCTACTTTTATACCCAATCATGGCACCCACCTGTTCCCAATTTGCCTGTTGACCTGTGGGATGTTCCAAATAAGTGTTTGATGAGCATTCCTCAACTTTATCAGTATTTATTGCCACCTTTCCCAACTTCTGTGTCACGTGTTGCTGGCATCAAATTCTAAAGTTAATGATTATTTGCAAAAAAAATAAATATGTTTATCAGTTTGAACATCAAATATGTTGTCTTTGTAGCATCTTCAACTGAATATGGGTTGAAAATTATTTACAAATCATTGTATTCCGTTTTTATTTACATCTAACACAATTTCCCAACTCATATGGAAACGGGGTTTGTATATGAGATCTGTACAGGTCCCAAAAGTTTGAAATAAAACCAAGGAGAAATGTCGTAGATATTCATTAAAACAATCTTGCCGTCCTTCATCCATCCATCCATCCATTTTCTACCGCTTGTCCCTTTTTGGGGTCGCGGGGGGTGCTGGAGCCTATCTCAGCTGCATTCGGGCGGAAGGCGGTGTACACCCTGGACAAGTTGCCATCTCATCACAGGGCCAACACAGATAGACAGACAACATTCACACTCACATTCACATACTAGGGCCAATTTAGTGTTGCCAATCAACCTATCCCCAGGTGCATGTTTTTTGGCGGTGGAAGGATTTCCTCCAAATGAGGAATTACATGAAGTTTTTGGAAGTCATGTGACAGCCCCTCCCCTCAGGTATTTTAGTCTGGTACAGGGCTAACAGTTCAATGCTAGCATGCTAACATTAACGTGTTAGCTTTTTGAGCTAATTTTGCAACCGTGTACACTACAGTCATAACTTGGTATGTGACACTTGTTAACTGTTAGCATGTTAACGTTAGCATGCTAACATTAAAGTGCTAACTTTGTTTGCTAATGTTACCCTTTTTACTGTAATTCCCCAGCCATACACCTTAGAGTCATATAACTTTGTATGTGACACAAGCTAACTGTTAGCAAGCTTTCATATGCTAACTAGGGATGTCCAATAATGGCTTTTTGCCGATATCCGATATTCCGATATTGTCCAACTCTTTAATTACAGATACCGATATCAACCGATACCGATATATACAGTCGTGGATTCAACACATTATTATGCCTAATTTGGACAACAAGGTACGGTGAAGATAAGCCATTTTTTTCCATCCATTTTCTACCGCTTATTCCCTTCGGGGTCACGGGGGCGCTGGAGCCTATCTCAGCTACAATCGGGCGGAAGGCGGGGTACACCCTGGACAAGTCGCCACCTCATCGCAGGTGAAGATAAGCTCCTTTTTTAAAAAATTAATAAAATAAAATAAGATAAATAAATTAAAAACATTTTCTTGAATAAAAAAGAAAGTAAAACAATATAAAAATGGCTACATAGAAACTAGTAATGAATGAACATGAGTAAAATTAACTGTTAAAGGTTAGTACTATTAGTGGACCAGCCGCACGCACAATCATGTGTGCTTACGGACTGTATCCCTTGCAGGCTATATTGATATATATTGATATATAATGTAGGAACCAGAATATTAATAACAGAAAGAAACAACCCTTTTGTGTGAATGAGTGTAAATGGGGGAGGGAGGTTTTTTGGGTTGGTGCACTAATTGTAAGTGTATCTTGTGTTTTTTATGTTGATTTAATTTAAAAAAAAAAAAAAAAAAAAACCCTGATACCGATAATAAAAAAAACGATACCGATAATTTCCGATATTACATTTTAAAGCATTTATCGGCCGATAATATCGGCCTGCCGATATTATCGGACATCTCTAATGCTAACATTAGCATGCTAACTTTCTGTTTAGCCCAGAGTCATATAACTTGGTATGTGACACTTGTTAACTGTTAGCATGCAAACCATAGCATGCTAGCAAGCTAACTTAGGCTTGCTAAGTTTTTCATCTGTTTTTATACTTTTTCTTCTATTTCCGCAGTTATACACCTTTGAGCCGTATAACTTGGTACATGAAACATGCTGACTGTTATCATGCTATCGTTAGCACACATGTTAAGTGTTAGCACTGTTATGTAAACATGCTACTGTTTTAGGCTAGCTTTGTGGCTCGTTTTGTACAGTTACACCTAAAACTCACGGATTCAGACACTCTGCACCATCTTGTAAGTACGGCGGCTTCCGGCGACCCCCGGTCACAGGTCCAGGGCACAGATAGCAAGCCCATCAAAACTTCCGTGGGAATTTTCTAGTTATTGTTGTTATCAGTGCATCTACTGGGGGTTTAGCTTTAACTATAAAAACTAGTGATGCCTTGGTTCTTAACATTAATCAAGTGTCCTTGAACATACCACAATTATGTGCGATGAAATGCAAAAGTGAAACATAAAAATAACATTGTCGGATGTTGCCTCAAATAAATCTATCATATTTTTACCGTCCTTCTATCACAGCATCCTGGTTCCCAAATGCTGGTGTTGCATGTGAATGCATAAATGTGAGCTTTGATGGCATTGTAACGTCTGTGTTGAGTAAACAGTGTAGTGTTCCCTGCTGGGTTTGCTGCAAGCAGGAGAAAAGAACTATTGTTCATTTTTGCAAAGGGGTGTAGGTTGTGTTACACATTCCTAATTTGATTCAAACAACCTTAATATTGAACTTTGCCAGCAACATTGTTTGTTTCTTATCTTTTATTACATATTTTATAACTAAGTGGAAAAAAATACAGTAAGTCTTCAAATATTTGCAAAAGCCCAAGTGTCTCTGGCCCATAGAGTGGCAATGCCACTGCTGCAGATAGACCTATTGAGGCATATTTAGAACCCTGTGCCATTGGTTTTTCACCTTAGCATGAATCTTTTCCCAAAGTACAACAAATATTCAGTCAATTTGATTTCGTGCAATGATTGTAATTTACATGTAAGTCTATAATATGGTTTGGTTTGTATCAACAAAGAAAAAGTAGAGTACCACTTGTGGCACGCTTACCACAGTTTACAGTCATTTTGTTTTGACTCATTTTCGCTTTGCTGAACAAAAACAAAATTATTATACTGTTGTCCTGAAGGACAAAAATAACTATTTGTATTTTATTGACACCAAGTACAACACAAAACAGAAAAGTTAAAAAGCAACAACCAAAAACGCTAAAGGAAAACAGGAGAAAAACTGAAAATACATAGCACAGCCAAAAGGCCAATTGGCCTTGGGAGGGATCAACGAGGCAAAGGGACAGGAAAGATAAGAAACTCATGCAGGAATATGAATACTTGGGAGTGGAAGATAGTGGAGACAGACAAGGAAACAAGACAGTTTTTGGGCTATGAAGAGGTATGCAGTTCTTACATAGCAGTAGAGCAGATCTGGGCAAATTAAGGCCCGGGGCCGCGTGTTGCCCGGGGGCCGCATGTGGCCCGTTAAGCTTTTCAATCTGGCCCGCCGGACATTCCCAAATAATTTTTTTAGAGCTTTAAGATCGATGATGTGCAGTGATGTTTTCAAATGACCTTAAGTCTTGAACTTTACAAAGTATTTCTATGGATGGAATCTGCGCTTTTGCATGATATACTAGTTACTTTGGTAATCTAAGTCACAGCAGCTCAGACGAGGCACCAAGCAGTGTTTCTGCAAGCTTTACAACAAAGTTCTAAAGCTTAGTGATGTATCAGATTGTAGGTGGGCTTTTTTTTTTTACCCTTCGCATTCATATTTCGCTGTGTTTGTTGCATTTTTGTTGCATTTCGTTTGATTGTTAAATATGTTGATCGACAGGGGGTGTGACGTTCATACAGTATGTTGTCAATATTCAGTGTTTTATTGTTCATAATTAATATTGTAAATAAATGGGTTATACTTGTATAGCACTTTTCTACCTTCAAGGTACTCAAAGCGCTTTGACAGTATTTCCACATTCACCCATTCACACACACATTCACACACTGATGGCGGGAGCTGCCATGCAAGGCGCTAACCAACACCCATCAGGAGCAAGGGTGAAGTGTCTTGCCCAAGGACACAACGGACATGACTAGGATGGTAGAAGGTGGGGATTGAACCTCAGTAACCAGCAACCCTCCGATTGCTGGCACGGCCACTCTACCAACTTTGCCACGCCGTCCCCTCTCACATTCTTTATTTTCATGTACATTATGGGGTAAAAAAGGTTTAATTCCATTCCGTTTAAGGCGTTCTGTCATAACGTTTTTAGCTTTCAATCAAACATTATTGTGAGTTTTTGTATTAGTGTATTAGAATATGTATACATAGATAGATAGAACGATATACCGGCCCCCAGACACACTTTTTTCTCTAAATTTGGCCGGCTGAGTCAAAATAATTGCCCAGGCCAGCAGTAGAGGAATGATTGCATTAACTACAGTAGTGCTGACAAGCATCACTAGCTGTAGACTGGTATGCTTTGTTTCTCCTTCCATCAATGAAAACTAAACCATCTTGGGGGAAAAACACATGTAATCAAAAAAGGGTCATAGGTCAAACACAATTATATCCAATCTGACTTAATATTAAACTCATAAAGTCCAATATTGTGAATCATCGTTATGCACTTACCATTGCATTGATTTGAATAGCAGCAATTAGGTAATTATCGGCCAATTAGAAGGGATTACACAACAGCAGAATCCGGTTTGACATTTACACTAAACTTGCATCAGCATGTCAGGCATTCTAATTCATAGTAATAGAATGGTTGATATTCCGGGGGAGGCTTGAACAAATATCCATCTGGGAGCATAAATATGCATCAGCGAATGGGCGCAGCATTTATTTGGCAGCACATTTTTGGGAGTTGTAAACATGACATTTGTATAGGCCGGCTATTTTTCAGTTGTATGCTAAATGAAGACTTTTTAATTAGATGGAGGACGGCAAAAACATTCCCTGAAGTGAGTTTCCTCTGGACGATTTATGATGACAATGGAATGTGAAATTTTGTGTACGTGGAAGTAGTTCTCAGAGGAGCTGGGTTGTGTAAGATAAAATCAGAAGTTCCCTCGGCATGATTATGGATGAGTCGCGCACTCCTTTGCCGTTTCAAACCACCATTAACTCCGGCTCCGGTGACCCCGATCTGCATAAAGCACTCTGTAACTGCCAGGGTGCAAAGTGGTCCGGATTTTGTTTTTTTAAAGCGTTGCTTGAGTTCTTCTTTGGCTCTCGTCCAGCAGTCAATAGCGGGCCGATGAGCAGTGTTGCCCTCCTTCAAACCGAATAAAACAATATCCACGTGAGTGTATTCCAAAAATTTTTTAAATAAACAGCAGCAGAAAGTCAACTTTCCAAATGCTTTTCTTTTACTTCTGTGCAGAAGTAAATCCGGATAGTTTCAAATGTAGTAGTCTTTAGTAGAGCTATTTTCACCAAATCTTCTTGCGAATTTGGTTTGAAAGTTTTTTGCAGCCGATTCCTAAAAACTGCACAGTGCTCTGAGAGTCTTTGAATGTTGTCGGGTTTTGGGTTTTTTTTGGCAGTGGGTCCTTAAAAACAGCACAGTGTTTCAGTAGGTCCTTTTAAAAACCTACAATGATCCTGTCATATACAGAATATTTATTTTGTTCTTTGCAGTAGTAGATCATTAAAAACAGCAGAGCACTCCTTTCATATACAGGATTTTTGACGAGACCTTCATACACAGCAGAGCAGTCCTGTCATATCGATGATTTTTGACTTGTGTTTCCTGCAATATATACTTTTAAAACCTTGAGTGCTCCTGTTATATACATGATCTTTAAGAAAAAAAATGTTTTAGACTCGGTCATCAAAAACAGCAGAACCCTTAGAACAGTGATCCCCAACCACCGGTCCATGGACCGGTATCAGTCTGTGACACATTTGCAACCGGGCCGCACAGAAACATTATTTATAAACAACCTCATTTTCTCAGACTTAACAGTCGCCTGTCCCACTGGACACACCAATAAGCTTGTTCATAGATGTATAATAAAACTCCTAATAGAAAGTCGCCATTTGTCATATTTGTAATATCTTTGTTAAATGGTAAATGGTAAATACTTGTATAGCGCTTTTCTACATTAAAGGTACTCAAAGCACTTTGACACTATTTCCACATTCACCCATCCACACACACATTCACACACTGATGGCGGGAGTTGCCATGCAAGGTACTAAACACGATCCATCAGGAACAAGGGTGAAGTGTCTTGCTCGTGGACACAACGGACGTGACTCGGTTGGTAAAAGCTGGGGATCGAACCAGGAACCCTCAGGTTGCTGGCACTGCCATTCTCCCAACTGCGCCACACCGTTACATGGCATAATGCTAATTAATGAACATATAAAATGTCAATGTGCCAAATTGTAGCCAAAGTAGGGCTGGGCGATATATCGATATACTCGATATATCGCGGGTTTGTCTCTGTGACATGGCCTAAAAATATTGAGATATTAAAAAAAGGCCATATCGTCCAGCCCTAAGCCAAAGGCTAATTTCCTGGTATATGCAACCAGATCCATAAAAAGTTCAGTTAGATAGCACAAACATTAGACATAAACAGTAAAATAAAATACTCATACTCAAAAATAATAATACAAATAAATAAAATGGTAACCCATTTTGACCTCAACTCAGGAACAGGACAATAGTGATGTGCGGATCGAGACTGAAAAATTGATACTGTCGATACCAAATTTGTATGTCCTAATATCGATTCTCAAATCAAAAAATCGATACTTTTAAAACTTAAGTTCAGGGGTGTTTGAAAAACAGGGGGGCTTAGCCCCCAGGAGGTTCTTTGAAAAATGTTTGCACTTGCAAGATCTTTTTGCTCACAACTTTGACACTGTAATAGAATTACACAACAAACACTGAATACATCTAAATGGTTGAAAGTGGAAGGTTAAGGAAGCTTTAGTCATTATTAGCATGAGATGGTCCAAAGACATAAGGACAGTGTTGTTGCATGGTAAAGCTAGCAGGCAACTAGCAAACAGGGAAACATTGCACAGATGATTGCAGTGTAAACAAACTTGCAGAGCACTACAGATATGACCTGAAGACAGGAGGAAATAAACTTTCTTGCCAGAAAAACAGGGACTGGATGTCCACTCAAAGATATGTTGTATGTGAACAACCTCTCTGATTTAGACTTTTTGCACTTGCAAGATTATTTTGCTTACAACTAGAGATGTCCTAGATAAATGCTTTAAAATGTAATATCGGCATTTATCGGTATCGTATTTTTTATTATCGGTATCGTTTTTTGTTTTGTTTTTTTTTGTTCTTTTTTATTAAATCAACATAAAAAACACAAGATACACTTACAATTAGTGCACCAACCCAAAAAACCTCCCTCCCCCATTTACACTCATTCACACAAAAGGGTTGTTTCTTTCTGTTATTAATATTCTGGTTCCTACATTATATATCAATATATATCAACACAGTCTGCAAGGGATACAGTCCGTAAGCATACATGATTGTGCATGCTGCTGGTCCACTAATAGTACTAACCTTTAACAGTTAATTTTACTCATTTTCATTAATTACTAGTTTCTGTGTAACTGTTTTTATATTGTTTTACTTTCTTTTTTATTCAAGAAAATGTTTTTAATTTATTCATCTTATTTTATTAATTTAAAAAAAAGGACCTTATCTTCACCATACCTGGTTGTCCAAATTAGGCATAATAATGTGTTAATTTCACGACTGTATATATCGGTATCGGTTGATATTGGTATCTGTAATTAAGAGTTGGACAATATCGGAATATCGGATATCAGCAAAAAGCCATTATCGGACATCCCTACTTACAACTTGTTGTTATTGTATTATAATCACACAGCAAACACAGAATAAATCGAAATGGTTGAAAAGCAATATTGTTAATTTCCTGCTATTACTGTAATGGTCATTTAAGCCATTTGGACCACAAGTGTCAAATTCAAGGCCCACAGGCCACACCTGGCCAGTAAGGATGGGTGATATGGACTATCACAATAACCTGCCATTTATGGTGTAAACTATAAAAGCTGAAGATTAAAAAAACAAAACATAGAACTCCTAATTTTTGACTAGAAAAGTTGCACGTTTTTCTGCAACCAGATTTTCTCTCTGTCGTTATATTTTACAGGTGAAAGTCATTCAATTAGAATATGGTGTAAAAGTCCATTCATGTCAGCAATTAACTGCAAATGTGAAAATAATATGTGATATTACTTACTACATGCCACATGATATATGTCAAGCCTTTATTGGTTATAATTTTGATGATTATGGCTTACAGTTTAGGAAAATTTAAGTATTCATAAAATGTGAGCCATGACGAGCAAAATGACATTTATTAAGCCCGGACAAAAACTTTTTGAACTGCTGTCCTCGGGCAGGAGATACAAGACAATAATATGCCGGACAAACAGGTTCAAGAACACTTTCCACCCCAGAGCAATAGTGTCGCTGAACACAAGGCATAAAAAAGAATGACTGTGCATGTGAACTGTGTGCTTGGTATTTTATGTTTTTTTTATGTATTTATTTATCTTAGTACCAATGTTCTTATGTTTTTTATGTGTCATTATAATTTGCACTAAATGAGTTTGCTTGCAATGTACAATGACAATAAAGATTTATTCTATTCTATTCTATTCTTATAATTATTACAAGTGGCGTTATTGCCATCTTTTCTTGTAAAATGTATTCAACTGAAGAGCGTTTGTTGCCATTTAGAGATCAGACTTTACTACACAACGTCATCCCCACCCGGAAGGATCGATAAAGAACCGTTTGAATAAATGGCAAACGATTCCAAGGAACTGATACACTAGGAACCGGTTCTGAACAAGAACCAGTTTTCGATTCCCATCCCTCTGCGCCATGTTTGGTACCAAGGATGTGTGTGGCAGTGCCCGAATGGAATTGGAATTGAGTCATTCTGACGTTAGTTTTCCTAATGAAATAAACCAAAATAATAAGTCTTAATACTGTTCTAAATATACTCCAGCTCATAAACTTACAATAAAACATACTTTTATTTTGTCAATAGGGGCAATTTTCCAGCCGTTGTTGATGCATTCCCCCGCTACATGTATGCAGTGTTTAGTGACCAGCGGCTCTCAAACACGCTCCCGCCAACTAAATGTACGTCAGTAAATACATAATGATCAAAAATAAACATAATACCCTCATTTTTCCAAAATCCACATAACAACCGTTGGTGTAAACAACAATTACAGATCAATTATGATTTTATGTGATGTATGTCAACTGTGGCGTCTGCCTCCAACGTATTGTTTGTAATCACAGCACTACATATCATACTTGCCAACCCTCACGAATTTTCCGGGAGACTCTCCAATTTCAGTGCCTCTCCCGAAAATCTCCCGGGACAACCATTCCTCCAAATTTCTCCCGATTTCCAGCCGGACCTGAGTGAGGACAGCCTGTCATCACGTCCACTTTTCCTCCATATAAACAGCATGCCGGCCCGGTCACGTTACAACATCTACGGCTTTTGGAGCTCAGTGCGCAACTGCACACACAACAAGAAGGAGACTATTATATATGTCTCCGTTATCCATAGGTTTATCTATAACCCATAAAGTAGGCAGGCACAGAGCTATTGCTCTGCGTGTGTTTATTCCAGCCGGCACGTTAATACACTGACACACAACATCTGGATTCTCATCATGCATTGCTTCAAAACTACGGCAAGTAGTAATGTCCAAAAAAAGGTAGTGACAGAGAATAGCACGAGGATGGACAATTCAACCCTAAACTCACTCCTTTCCTGCAAATTAAATTTCACAGATGCTGCCCATACCTATGCTCCTTCAAAGGCTGTGCATTGCACTTTCAAATACAACAATGAGTAGAGGAGTGCTATTTGTGTGTATATGTGTAAATAAATGAACAGTGAATTCTAGCTATAAATATACTCCTCCCCCCTTAAACCTTCCCCCCGGCCCGCCCCGCCTACCCCACCCCTGCCCACCTCAACCCCCCCAGCCCCCAATCTCCCGAATTCGGAGGTCTCAAGGTTGGCAAGTATGCTACATATGCATGTGCTTTTACTTTTTTGAATATTTTTTATAGGCTTTGCTGTTTCTTGATTTTATTATCACCATATTAACTTGAATACTGATGCTGCTTTTTACTGCAATATGTATCCATTTAGTTTGGATTATTGGTGAAATTTTGAAGCAAAGTTTTGTCAGGCAAAGTGTATTAATTTACTGTTACTGAGAGTGCACTATACCATGTTTCCCATGTGTATGTATGCTTGCCTACCTCACACCAGAAACTGTTGTTATTGGCTCTGCAGCTTTCACTTCCCACATTTTTCTCCTTTCTGGGTTGCGGGAAATTATGCAATTGCGCCCCCCCCCCATTTTTTATGAGTGGCGCATCCCCATGCCACACAACAGGGCATGTTTACACGGGAAACACTCTTCAGTTCGAACAAATGTCAAATGAGGAAGTGCAGTGTCGCTTAGCTGCGGCTTTCAAACTGGTACGTAACATGGCTTGAAACCGGGTTGTCCATACTGTCTCTATGCACAACTCTGGTGGATAGTGCAACGCCCAAATTCGCACCTGACAGACTAATGTGCTTTATGTTTGGCTTTTTCTAGTTTTTTGACGACACATATTCCTGAACTGCCATTCGCAGATTGGCTGATAAAACCTTTAAAAGCTACCAACCTGCCTCAATCATACGCTGATTAAGGGCATGCACGTGAGAAATCCAACTGTGACAAAGACAAGGTTGAGGAAAAAGTGCCTGCAAGCAGCAGTGATTTTCCTAAGAATCCATTAGAATTTTCACTTCATTACACGCAATGATTGAGGAGCAGTACAACAGAGAGATTTGCAGTGTTTCTCTCACACGGTGCAAATTACAACCCGGCTGATATGATCAAGCGGGGTTGTGCTTTAAAACTGTTATGCACACTGAGGGGGTCTGATATGGTTTCGACCCGAGCAAAGTCACCTTGTCATTAGTGATCGGCCCAGGAATATTGTATCTGTGCTGGCGAGCAAGCTTGTTGAAAACACTGCAAGATAGTTGGACTGCCTGAATAACGTATTAACTCATGTGATTAATCACAAAAACTATTTCATCGTCATGTCTGTGTGATCATGTTTTGTTTTAGTTATGTTCGGTTTTGTTTTTGGACTATTTGTGCACTCTTGTTTTGTCACCATGACGACCGATTAGTTGCACTTGTTTTCACGTTCGGTCTCACACACCTGTTGTCAATCATGTCTGTATTATTTAAGTCCATTGTTTTCAGTTAGTCTGCCTGGCGACATCACACGTTGTCATCACTTTTTTTTGTTTCATGTTTATAGTTTTTTGCCTTTGTGCAAGTCTTTTGTTTTCATTAGCCACGTTTTGTACCTCCGCCATTGTGCGCGCCTTTCGTTTGTTCTTTTTTAATAGTGTTAAATAAAATCATGTACTCACATTCACGTCTTGCCCGCGCCAACTTTCCGTTGCCTTCCGGAAAAACAAACCCCAAGGACCAAGTCTTGACATGCATCAATCACGTGTAGATGCAGATTTTTCCTGCAAGTTATGTTGCGCTCACATGCTCCTTTACCTTTACAGCTGATGGTTACTTTAATGGAGGCACGGGTTGTTATACAGTCAGTGATCAGGTCAATGCATACATCGGAGCAAAGATAAGTGGGGGAAACTCCAACACATTTTTACAACAAAATACACCATAATGATACTTTAGATCATTGTTTTTCAACCACTGTGCCGCAGCACACTGGTGTGCCGTGAGATACAGTCTGGTGTGCTGTGGGAGATTATGTCATTTCACCTATTTGGGTTAAAAATATTTTTTGCAAAGCAGTAATTATAATACACAAATAATGTACCGTTGTTGAGTGTCTGTGCTGTCTAGAGCTCGGCAGAGTAACCGTGTAATACTCTTCCATATCAGTAGGTGGCAGCAGGTAGTTAATTGCTTTGTCATGATCACAATATGCAGACGACAGCTGGAGGCAGCGTGCAGGTTAAAAGGTATCTAATGCTTAAACAAAAAATATACAGAAGGCGAGGGCCGCTGAGAAAAGGCATTGAAGCTTAGGGATGGCTATGCAGAATGAAACTAAAACTGAATTGGCTACAAAGTAAACAAAAACAGAATGCTGGACGACAGCAAAGACTTACACCGTGTGGAGCAGACTGCGTCCACAAAGTACATCTGAACATGAGATGACAATCAACAATGTCCACACAAAGAAGGATAAAAAAAAAAACTGAAATAGTCTTGATTGCTAAAATTAAGCAGGTGCGGGGAATAGCGCTCAGGGAAGAAATGAAACTACGACAGGAAAATACCAACAAAACGGTAAAAGCCACCAAAATAGGAGCGCAAGACAATAACTAAAACACTACACACAGGAAAACATAAAAAAACTCTAAATAAGTCACGGCTTGATGTGACAGGTCGTGACAGTATACCTACTTTGAGACAAGAACTACATTGATGCATGCTTGGTTATGGTTTGAATTCATATCCAACAATTGTGACAACGACTTTTTAGTGTCAGTATCGGCTGCTGAGTTTCATTTTTTAATGTTTTCTGCTGGTGGTGTGCCTCCGGATTTTTCCAATGAAAAAAATGTGTTTTGGCTCAAAAAAGGTTAAAAAACACTGCTTTAGATAACACTGTTAACAATCTTTGCACAAATAAAGTATGTGCATTCAAGTAAAACCCTTTTAAAAAGTTCCTGAATGACATATTGACGATAAAATTGCATTTGTGTCCAGATATTGTTTAGATTTTTTTTAAAAGTTAAACTATACAAGCGAGCAACCATTAATCCAAATTCAAAAGTGTTATTAATCTGATTTAAAAAAGTAATTTTTTGACACAACTAGATAATACACTGGAGTACGGAAACATGTCGATATCATTAAGCTTGTATCAATATGATACTTACACTACTCTAGTATCAATAGTATTGATATTTGGATTGATCCACACATCTTTGTAAGTCATGCGACTATCCCAGAATATGACTTTCAAAGAAATGTCAACATGTCAGACAAACACTAGCTAATTTCCAAAAGCTTATTTTTTGGCCATTAAATGTCATATTAAAGCAAGAGTCTCAACTTTGTTGACCATGAAGCCCAACTTTTCCACTGCAGAGGAGCCTGGGGCCCACTCAAATATTACCACTGAATTAGTCATCTTACGTTTCATTTGAATTTTATCTAACCTACTTACAGTTTAACAGGATAACATTGTTAAATGATGAAACCATGTGTTAGTCACAAATGTTTCTTATCTATGCTTAGGTCAGGCTGATTACAAAATTATATACTAACCATATATAGTACAAAAGTAGGGACTCAAAAAAACTGATGAAAAAAACATTTACTGTATATACAATTACACAGTGCTAAAATAAATACATTCCAACGAAATTATTAATAATAATAATAATAATGATGATGAATATGTTTCTTAAATAAACAGTCTATAAATGTATGAAAATGCAGCTTCACCATAGTCATAATTTGTGCGCTTCAGAAACTTCTCCATGACTTGAGCTCCAGACTTCTTCGGTTTGATATTGTCATTACTGCCACAAGTGGTAGAAAAGTGTATTACAACTGAGTACCGCTGTGGCCCATTCAGGCCTCAGCTAAGAAACACGATGGTTAAAATTGCATATCAACTCGTAAATAAAATCCACTTACAACGGACCCAAAGGGAGGTACTCTATTCCGCCCATAAAACCCAATAAATAACCATCCAAAAACCGCCAACAATACTCGGTTTACATTTCGTGACCTGAATATTAACCAAGTATTAGTGATGTTGTTATAGTAAACACTAACGCAGACAAACTAATTATAGCGGCGCTGTGATCACAACCTTCCGTGGCTATATTGACATCATCGCGTGGTATATTGCTTTCTTGCTTCCTTGCTTGTGGAAGTTTATTTATAGATCATAAATCATGCCTCTCACCTGGATAGTGGAAGGACAAGAATTCAATTTGACAAGTTGGTACACTTTGACAGCCATTTTAGACCATGAAATGGCACTCCCCTTTCCTTCGTGAGTATTATGAGCCATTCTTCATCTAAACGAGACTATAACAACATTCTATCAGTCTGCATCCTAATGACGGCAGACATTGTACAGTAAGTGATGTTTTATTATGCTTGTTGGCTCTCATGAAGTCTGCAGTGAATACTAATCAGTGATGTTGAAAATAAAACGTTGTGATGCGTTTTTTAAATTAATCCAATGTGTCTGTTCAAAATGAGCAAACTATGTAAATATTAAATGTTATCATAAATGTGCCTGTTACTACATTACATATATACTTACATCATGTATATAAAACCCTAATGGAGGTGTTTGGAAGTTGTTTTTAAGGGCTTTATAGGCGGATTAGGGCGGCTCCAATAGGCTCCATTGCAAGCAGACTTTTGATCGCATTTATTTACTATTCAGAATGCATAAAAACACATATGTGTTGTTGTCTTACATAAGGATTGTGAATGATAGGCAAAATTCCCCAATCAAAGTGCAATTCCCCCTTACAGTAATGGCTTAATATGGCTGTTCATGCTGGTTGAGTAAAGCTTTTTTTTCCAACAGGAAGCTGGTTTAATGTTTTTAACTGCTGGTTTACTTCATTTGTGAAAAGCACTTACAAATTTACAGACTCAAGAGAGGGCGCGTCCGTGTGGCTGTGGCATCATGACTCCCAAGAGCGTATTTTTCAGCTATAGGAAACTCTATGAGTGTCCTTCACTCCTGTTGCTATGACAGTGTTGCATTGAGCAGTGTGTGGGAAAAGAGTAGTCGACAGCAAACCTTAAAGATATTTTATGAGTACATAGAGCACAACCCTAGTCGACTATTTAGTTTGTTAGCTTGCTGTGTCACGAGCGTACGGTGGTAATTAAAGAGATAAGGGGAGTGTTACTGCAGCTGGAACTTATCAATGCGCAGTAACAATAACTTGTATTGCAATTGTTGATCTGAAATCGGGGGAGAACACGTTCATGGTTGTTGGCGGAGGAGTTAGATGTTTTTTTGGAGATATTACGCTCAAGGTTTTGTAGGGGGGGGCCCCGAAAGGGACAAGCGGTAGAAAATGGATGGATAGAGTGCGAGCCTGTGGAGCGTATACTTCTGCTTCCACACAAGATGATAGTCCAGGTTTCAAAGACTGAACTTGAAACTGTGAAATGCAACAAAATTTGTATTCAGAGAGTAGGGTTGTCTCGGTACCAAAATGTATTTTAATACTTTTCAAAATGAAGGGGATCATAAACAAATGTCATTATTGGCTCTATTTTAACAGCTAATCCTATGATACATTAAACGTACATTCAATATTGCTATCGAAGGACAATTTTAGCATTAAATAACATTATGAACATACTAGACCACTTCTCTTTAAGTAGTAAGTGAGCAAACGGGTTACAAAGGCCATGGTTGATGACTTATGCAGTATAAAAGTATTGTCATTTGTGATATTATTTGTGTGATAAATTATGAGGGAAAAGCAGTAGAAAATGGATGGATGAATGAAGTAATAATCTAATTGTTCATTTACTGTTAATATTTAGATACTTTCTGTTTTAATATGTCCCATTTGCACTTCTGAAAAACACACTTCATTTTCTTTTGTTTGGATACTTTACATATGTTTTGGATGATACTACTATTTTAAAGTTAAAGTACCACTGATATTCACACACACACACTAGGTGTGGTGAAATTATCCTCTGCATTTGACCCATCCCCTTGTTCCACCCCCTGGGAGGGGAGGGGAACAGTGAGCAGCAGCGGGGGCCGCGCTCGGGAATAATTTTAGTGATTTAAACCCCTTGATGCCGAGTGCCAAGCAGGGAGGTAATTTCCCATTTTTATAGTCTTTGGTATGACTCGGCCGGGGTTTGAACTTACGACCTACCCTACACTCTAATTTTGTGACAATAAAAGATATTGATGTAATCATTGTAGTATCAACTATATACGGCTGTTACAATTGATGTTTGTGTTGATCCACCCATTTGTTTACATTCAGGAGCGCTAGCTTGCTGTTAGCTACTGTATCCTCCTTTGGTGTTTAGCTATTCCTCGTTCTGCCGTGATGATACTTGTAAGAACCTTAGTTGATTTGTCGCCATGGAGGAAAGGATTGGTGATGAAGAAGTAGTTAAACACTGTGGACAGACGTTAGCTGCCAGCCAACTGTGTTTTAACCTCTTAAGGCCCAAGCTGTTTGTTTACATGCTTTTTTTATTTCTCTTTGCTATTTGGGCTTATTGGACCCTAATTAGAATAAAAACTAAGAATCATCTTTTGATATGATGTACTTAGCCCATAAGTAACAAAGGTGTACTTCATGTTTAGTGACATGCTAATTCTTATTTTTACACTTTTTTTTTCCAAATTTCATTGTATGCTATACTCTTCTAACACCACCAGATGGCAGTGTAAGTGTCCACATTAGCTGCCATAAGACCCCAATTCAGTAGTGTACGCAATTTTTGAAATTAGAGCTGAAAGGTGCTGTCCACGCATGTGGCCACTAAGCCTTTAGACGTAGCACCGCTTTCAGGGCAGCGCTTCAGTGTTTATAACTGATTTTTTTTGTTTTTCTCACCCCACCCCTTCCTCCCTGTTTCTCACCATTTTTGTAAGGGGCGCCGGAAGTTGGCAGACCCTTCAGCGATCCTGTTCTGTCTCCCTGTAATGTTTGTCTGATCTTGAATGGGATTGTGCTGAAAATGTTAATTTCCCCTCAGGGATTATTAAAGTATTTCTGATTCTGGGTTTATAGCTTTACCTCAATCGTTAGTTTTAAAAGCCAAAATACATCCTTTTTTCTCCTTCTGTCTTCTCGTATTTACCAGTTGTAAGTGCTGTGTGCATGTGTTGACTTGCAACATGCTACGCGGCTCATGCTACCAGCATTGTAACCCTAACCCTTGTCAAAGGCAGTATAGTGCCTTTTTTCATTCATTAGTACTGCGGTACTTCATTAGTACCGATATACCGTAAAATCCTTTTAGAGAAGAACAAAGTATACAAGCGTATTTAAGGGTCAGAGTGAAAAATGCGTAGATGTTAGCAGGTCTGCAACAGCTCATTACGCTACTACATTAGAAGTGATTAATCAGTAATTATAATCTTAATCGCTAACAACGGATATCCTTAATATGCTTTCTAAAAAAGTATTCCTTAAAAGCAGCTGAAGTAAAATTTGTCAACACTATTCGTCAGTTTAGCTCCCTCCCATCACATATTAGCTGTTAAATGGAGGTGATAATGAGGATATCTGCTGCTTGATTAACTTTAAAAACATGAACAAAATGGGATTACATGCAAAAACTGATTATATTCTCATAAACGTCAGCTGTGCCGTGCCTTTAAGAAATGTCAGCCCAACAGCAGTAACCTTTTCTGGAGTCGCGAATAGAAGTAATGATAGCGGCACGAGCAGAAGCCTGCCAAGTTTAATTTGTCATGTCAAGCTTGTCCTATTTCTGTCCAAACAAGCGGTTGACTGATGACAGCAGACACTTTGCACAAAACTACTTTGGCCGCGTCAAACATTCAGACTAATGATGTCCAACGTGAAGCCCAGGGGGCATTTGTGGCCCCCGAGGGCATATGCTATAGGCCTTATTTATTGGTTCAAATTAAGCATTATGGATGATGATTACCGTAATTTCCGGACTATAAGCCGCACCTGACTATAAGCCGCACCAGCTAAATTTAGGGGAAAATACAGATTGCTCCATATATAAGCCGCAGATTTTTGATGTGTAATTACCGTAGTATATAGGGGTTCCTGCTACCACGGAGGGGATTGTCGGTACAGAGATGACTGTTTGGGAACGCAAAGCGTCCCACTTATTAACAATAAATCTTTCAATCATTCAATCAAACTTTCACATCTTTGACATGGCGAACAGCATTCGTGCAGAGTACAAATAATACAACGGTGCAAAGTAATACAAAGTGCTCGCCTGTACGTTATCAAAATAACCAGCCTACCGGTATATGAAAAGTCAGTCTTTAATCATTGTGTCATCGTCTTCCTCCTGCGTACTAAAACCACCGAAATCCTCTTCGTCGGTGTCGGAGAAGAACAGGCCGTAAATCAGCCGCACCGTTGTATAAGCCGCAGGGACCAGAACGAGGGGAAAAAGTAGCGGCTTATAGTCCGGAAATTACGGTAGGTACATTTTGAAATGTTGAAAAATAGAATGCTTGAACAGTTATCACATACCGTATTTTTCGGAGTATAAGTCGCTCCGGAGTATAAGTCGCTCCGGAGTATAAGTCGCACCGGCCGAAAATGCATAATAAAGAAGGAAAAAAACATATATAAGTCGCACTGGAGTATAAGTCACATTTTTTGTGAAATGTATTTGATAAAACCCAACACCAAGAATAGACATTTGAAAGACAATTTAAAATAGATAAAGAATAGTGAACAACAGGCTGAATAAGTGTACGTTATATGAGGCATAAATAACCAACTGAGAACGTGCCTGGTATGTTAACGTAACATATTATGGTAAGAGTCATTCAAATAACTATAACATATAGAACATGCTATACGTTTACCAAACAATCTGTCACTCCTAATCGCTAAATCCCATGAAATCTTATACGTCTAGTCTCTTACGTGAATGAGCTAAATAATATTATTTGATATTTTTCGATAATGTGTTAATAATTTCACACATAAGTCGCTCCTGAGTATAAGCCACACCCCCGGCCAAACTATGAAAAAAACTGCGACTTATAGTCCGAAAAATACGGTAAACATATAACATGTTAAGTATGAGTGTTTTTGTTTTCACCCTGTGTGTTTTTCTATTTTTGCAGGAAGCAGCTGACGTTGGTCGTGCCCTCCTCTGGCGCGTATAAATACGTGGCATCAGGTGTGCCCACTCTTTTTCTCATCTCACGCATCACGTCTTGGTCTTTTATTATTTTGGGTCGATTTAACAGGGTTCTTTTGTGTCTTCTGAGTCATTCTGGATTAATTGAGGTAAACATTTATTCAAATGAATGATAATGATGGATTAATTTGATTAATCCCATCAATCTTGACAGGTTCAATAATCTAACTATCCAAACAGAAACAAATGTTTCAGGAGTTGTAGATCGCTGTAAGTTATTGATTCGAAAAATCTAATAAGAATAATGATGATAGACTAATTGGATTAATCAAACTTGTTTTGATAGTGATAATCATATGATAACTGTCCAAACAGAAACAGATGTTTTAGAAATTTGCAGTCTTTCTGGGTTAATTTAGTTAAAATAATCAATCATAATAATAATAATTATGATGGATTAATTTGATTACCGGTAATCACAATTATTTTGACAGGCCTAATAATATAACTAAATGTAATGATATAAAGAATGATGGTGGATTATTTGATTCATCTCACTAAATGTAACAGTAATACTAATATGGTAACCTTCCAAACAAATGGATGTTCAAATAAAAATGTATCAGGATGTTTTAAGGAGGTTTCAGATTAATAATGATGATGGATTAATTTGATTAATCATACTAATTTTGACAGTCCTAATAATATGACAACTGTCGAAACAGAAACGGATGCCCAAACATAAAGAAATGTTTCGGGAATTTTAAATCATTCTGGGTTATTGAAACCAAAAATTTTATAAGATTAATAATGCTGATGGATTAGTTTAATTAATCACACTAATGTTGGCAGTCCTAATAATATGATAACTTTCCAAACAGAAACCGATGTTTCAGAATTGTTTAGTCATTCTGGGTTAATTTCGTTACAATTATTAATCAGATTAATAATGATGGATTAATTTGATTAATCACATTAATTTGACAGGCCTAATAATACAACAAAATTCATTCATATTAATAATAATGGTGGATTATTTGATTCTCACAAATGTTAACAGTCATACTAATATTATAACTGTCCAAACACAAACAGATAAAAAAAAAAGTGTCAGGAATTTTTAGATTAATAATGATGATGGATTAATTTGATTAATCACACTAGTTTTGACAGTCTTAATCATATAACTGGCCAAACAGGAATGAATGTCCAAACAGACACAAATGTTTTATTCTGGGTTATTGAAACCAAAAATTTAATAAGATTAATAATGATGATGGATTAACTCGATTATTCACACTAATGTTGACTGTCATAATAATGTGATATGATAACTGTCCAAACAGATGTTTCAGAATTTTGTAGTCATTCATAGCTATTTTAGTTAAAGTAATCAGTCAGATTAATAATAATGATGGATTCATTTGATTAATCACATTAATTCCGAGAGGCCTAATAATATAACTCAATTTAACCATATTAATATTGATGGTGGACTAATTTGATTAATCTCACTAATTTAAACAGTCATATTAATATACTAACTGTCCAAACACAAACGGACGTTCAAATAAAGATAATAACTACAATAATAATAATGATGGGTTAATTCGATTAATCACACTAATTTTGACAGTCCTAATACTATGATGGTTGCCCAAACAAAAACGGATATCCAAATACAAACAGATCTTTAAGGAATTTAGATTTTTGTTGGCTAATTAAGTAAAAAAAAAAAAAGATTAATCTTGATGACGGAATAATTTCATTAAAAATATTAATCTTGACAGGCCTTTTAGTTTGATAACTCCCCCCAAACAGAAAAGTTAATATGAAATGAAATTGTCCACAGGCCAATACATTTTTCAGCATAATCACACTTTTTTCCATTGATATTACAAAGGCCAAGCACTGAACAGCCCTCACCTACAGAAGCTCTCACACCGCTTCCAACTACTTATCACCTGTAGGCAAGAGCTGAGGTATATTTCAATCAATCAATGTTTATTTATATAGCCCTAAATCACAAGTGTCTCAAAGGGCTGTACAAGCCACAACGACATCCTCGGTACAGAGCCCACATACGGGCAAGGAAAACTCACCCAATTTAAACACATTGGCAAAGAAGCTGATGCTCAGAGGTGGTATTCAACGTGGATAACCTATCATAATAAAACATATTGAAACAATACATAAACACGATGTCAAATCTCATTGAAGTCAGCCAAGGGCGGCATATGGGTGGAATATGGTTGTGGTGACAACACCTGACAGGGGGACTTTTTTTTTTTTCATGAGGCCTGAATTCCTGTTGGCGGCCCTGAAGTCACTCATTGATATTCCTTGTAATTGCAAAAAACAACAACTTTGCTGTACTTACACGTATCTATTCAATGACATGGCCCAATGACTGCCATCCATCCTGCCAGCTTGGCTGAGTGTTTGCATAGCGCGGCGGTCGAGTGTTTGCATCCTCGAGGTTCATTATTGCGAGACTGTGCTCCTTATCGCTTTTGAGAGCATGCAAAAACAATTTCAGATGGACTCCCCCAATGTGGGTCTGCAAGGGCCAAGTAAATTGATTACACGCATAGCGCAATATTGACTCTCGCTGTTATTTAGCTGACCGATGACTGTCGTCTGACAGAAAACTGTTGCCAAGCAGAACTATGTAATTAACACATCCCATGGCACTGCAGAAATGCAGTCACTAATAACCGTGCACTATATAATTACAAGTCAAACTAATTTCACACACAATTTATAATGCTTCCATGTATAAAAATGACTATTTCTTATTTACTCTCTCTAACAGATGCTATTGGAGTGATAGTCAGTGTGTTCACAATTTTTTACATCAGACACATTTACATGCAAATGTATTCATCATTGATTTTCTTGTTAACTCAAATTATAACAAGCTAAAAAAAAAATAATAATAAATAAAAACTGCTTCATAATAATTTTTGATGGTACAATTTGTCCTTTGACTTATTCCATTACACTTGTGTCCAAAGCACTGCCTGTAGTTCTTTTTAAATTTTTCTTTTTAAATTTGAATTTAAATTCCATAATTCCTGCATCAGCATTTAATAAAAAGCGGGGTTATGACTGCCAAGAGATAAAGTTAAAATTAGACTTAGACTTCCTTTTATTGTCATTCAAATTTGAACTTTACAGTACAGATAAGAACGAAATTCCGTTGAATTAGCTTGTTGAAGTGCAGGATAAAAGAGCAATAAGGTGCAGATATAAATAAATAGATTACTGCACAGATAAATATATTGCACTTTTGCATATGCATCCACGTTTATGGATGTATGTTATATTGTCCTTATATTACAGCGAGTTAATCCGTTTTTGGGGGGGAATTGAGGGGATTATTATGATGCGTTCAAGAGTTTTATGGCCTGAGGGAAGAAGCTGTTACAGAACCTCTTTCTAGAGTCCAGCAGAGAAAACAGTCCTAAAATGGGAATATAAATACATAATACAGTGGAACTAGATGTCAACATGAGCGGTGGTTGACAAAATCAAAACTAGCAATTTCCTGCCAAAGTACTTGTGACTTTGGCCAAAGACACACACAAAAAGGGCGATTAATTTTATTTGCATGGTCCATCTCTGCCAATGCTATGTTCTGTTACTTTATAGCTGGCTTCTTAATTGTGTTAAGTTGCTTTTGACACACAGTACATCACCATGGCAACACATGTTCACGTGGCATCACTGGCTGGATCAGTGGCGGAACAAATCAGAGCCAGGTCAGGGGGCACATGACCTGGGCCCTTCAGACCCTGTTTAGCTGGGTAGTCAGCACGCTCGCCTGTCATGTCGTCGACCAGGGTTTGCGCCCCACTCAGAGCACTAGAAAAAACTCAACACAGCCGGTAGAGAGAGATTACACCAACACTACCCTTGGTCTCAAGTTTCCTTTTCTTTGTGCTCTGTCGCTCCACATTTATGTTATTATGAAATACCAGTCATGATAACTTCATAGTAAAAATGCTTACGTAGCTTGTACTCTGTCAATAAGTGACTAATGACGTTGGTGGGCGGTAGATGACAATTTTACCCAAACTACACTTGGAGACGATAGCAACGATCCATTTGACGTTTGCACATCCCAAAGAGAAATGTGAAAGGGATAATAAAGCCAGTCAAACAGCACAACATTTTATGATTTTTTTTACACCTACTAAATCAATCTTGTCAGTTGTGTTACGTTTTAGCAACCTCGACTCATTTGGGCTCTGGCAACCTATAAGCACACATTTCCCAGCTCTTTTTTGTTGGTGATTAAAATACAACTGCTAGCATAATCTGAGCTAGTGGGAGAGACCCGCTCTCCTCAGCCCGGAACCGGGTAAGGGGCCTTGTGCAAACATGTCCCCGCTCCGGTCTTTGTTCTGAAGTTTCTTCTTTGGTTCCTTCTTGCTACGGGTCCGATTCTGGCTCGTACATTTATGGTTGGATGCTAAAATCAGTTTTTGTTGCTCAAAAGTTGACTGTAATTAGAATAACGTACCTTGTGGGAAGCTTCTCTAATAAACTACAAACATGTCCGCCCGGGGCAAGGACGAACGACGTCAGCGCGAGGGGACGGGACGAGGAGAGTTCATTTATATCCTAAAAACTCCACCTCTCAAAATGGACTGTTTTCAGAGGCGGCCAAAAAGTGTCTTGAAAATACCTCTCTACAGCAAAATGTATGCAAAATGTTGACCAAATAAGCATCATTACATGTTATGTAGACAAAAATCAAGTGTTTTAGAAATAGAAAAACAAATATTAATAAAATGACCCCTTTGAAATAAAGCCCGGATCGTTTGTTTTGTTCTCTGGGCTGGAGTCCAGAATACAGAGCAAGGAAGGCAATGTGCGGCAAGAAGTCTGTTTAATTAAGAAAAACATGTGGGATCATGTCAACAATTTTCATTTGTGCAAAGAATCGAAACAAGTTTAAAAAACATTTTAACTGGTTTCCCCCCATCAGCTTTGGCTCTATTCCTTCAAGGAGAGGAGGTGTAAAACTCAATGCCGACGTTGGAGCTCATTATTTTCACGTATCGGAGAGCCAGAAAGTCCTCAACTGACAGAGAAAAAGTAGCATCTCCCTGTTGTTTCTCTGCATTTAATTAGATTAAGATTCACAAGCCTTCCCCTTTCCACCTCTCTTCTTAACCAGCTGTCTCCAAAGCACCGTGGATAAATTGCCAACGGCTAGAAAAAAAGTGGCTGAAAGAATTCGTCCAGAAAAGAAAAAAAAAGGAGAATAAAGTGCACTGTCGGTCTGCTTGATGCATGGAAGTATCTGCCTCAGCTCTGCCAAGACAGAGTGGAAATCTCTGCTGAATACCAGGCATGTTTTCAAGATCGATACCGCTTTGGATAGGGAACGGTGAAAGTTCATTAAGTATGCAAAGTCGTGTCATGATGGAGACATCTGAGAACAAATGGCTGTATTGATTACTAAGACACAGCTTGGAGGGTTTGCTCTGGGGGGATTTGCATGTACACAACGTTTAGGTTTTGTCTATCTTCAGCACTTCATGCAGATGAACTTTAAATCAAGGCTGGGCAAACATCGATTGTATTGATACAATGGACAGTATCATTTCAGAGTCTTGCTGGCCTGATATTTCAAATTTATTCAAGTTATTTTGGATCTATCAATAGGTAAAAGTATCCCGTGAATAATATTAATTTTTAAAATTTGAGATTTGTCATCTCTTTTCTTTAAATCAGCCGAAAATGGCAATGCTACAAACACTAACAAAAAAGTGCCTTTGAAAACTATTAAAATTGTATTTTTAATCCCATATTTATCTCAACATAGCTAAATTATTTTAAATTTAGACTAATGAAATTACATTTTTATTTTGTCCAGACAGTGCTACTTATTCCCATTCAAATCACCTTTTACTGCTTTCTGCAAAAGTGCCTTGCTACTGAAACGATTGGTGTGTGTCTTGGCTGATGTTTCGAATCAGGTGTATGAAAAAATAATGTGTTTGCGTTTACTTTAGCTTCGTCTTTTTAAAAAAAATGATATAATTGGTTAAAGGGTTAGAGGAAACTTTGGACACGCTTCTTTAAGGGTAAGAATTGTTACAATGTCAATTATGCCAGGCTTTTGCAGCACGTCTTCATCTTTAGTCATTAAAATGTCCAATATTTAGATTATAAAATAAAATAAAATAAAAATCTAATATTAGGATTATTTTAACTTTCAACAGCTTAAAAGGGCTCTCTAATGCTGACAATATCCATTATGTGTACGGATGAAATTCCACCAAAAATCACAGTAGCTTGTTTTCTAACAAGTTTCAGCACCTTTTGGAACGCCCACTTTTAGCTCCAAATTTTCCATCAGCCTGCTGATGTCACACAAGATTTGGGGATATGTCTAATATTGTGTAGTATGTGTTTTGGTAGCGACATCATTGCAAATCATTATATTTTCATGCAGAATTTGCATGAATTATCAAATATGTCTACCAGATACAATATGGGGTCAACCTGCATACATTTCCAAACGATGGGAATTTGAGGAAAGTATGGACTTCTCCAGTCAAATTGACACATGCAAAATGGGACGGACCAAGTTACAGCGATCATTTTATTGATTCTGACTTCGAAAATGAAGGGTTTTGGTTGGAGTTTGGATGGCAACAATGTAAAAGACTCAAGCCAAATGAGATCCCGAAAATCAGGAGCACCCTTGAGGGGAGAAAAAGGAGTCATACCCTGCGGAAAAACAAAAAGAAGAGCAGACCCTGCTCTCAAAAACTAAAGAAAAAAAAAAGGTAAGCCATTAGTTATCGTATTTTGCGTCCTCTTCTACTGATGTTTTCTTCAAAATGTTTGAGGAAATGCTGAAATAGCACGAGGATATGCAGGTGCACCGCTTGTGGCCAGGGCCCCACTCAGAATTGGCCTCCCCCTGATCGGCTTCAGGCTTAAAACAGTATGGTTGAAGTCCACGATTTGGGGCTAATTATGGCCTTCTTTAGTTTCTTCGTGGGGAGGACCCGAATGCAAAATTTACGACTCAGAACTTGAATCAAAGTCGTCTTGTACAGAAGCCATGTTTATTCAAACTGGTGTAAATTTCATAAAAATATATTTTCCTTTTTTTTTTTGCTCATAGTGTTACCCATATCAGTTTTGAAGTAATCGTGGACCAGGGCGACAAAAAACTGTAATTAGGTGACCAAAATCCACACGGTCTATGCGGTGAAATGGGCTCCAGTTCTGTAAAGTATTGAAGGGCTTCATATGGCCCCATTCCTGGGTATATCTCGCATGAGAGGAAGAGAGGGAGGTAATCATCTTGCAATGCAGTCTCTACTACATAGCACTCTACAAAGCACCTGCCGCTGTGGGCAAAGTTGGAATTGCCACAAAACATAATTTAAGATATTCAAAACACTACTGTCCTCTGGTGGTTGAAGTGGATAGTGCACACCCAATTAGTCACGTTTCATGTGTCAGGTAAACCGTGACGAATGGGGCCATATGAATCCCGTTCCTATTGTAGATGATGTCACACCAAGAGGGGGCGCCATATTGAGGCTGGCTATGGAAAGGTGGCAGTCTGATATCTGATATTAAGAGTAATGCCTACCAGATTCATTTTCAGGAGCAAAAAATACCTATTGAGAAGTTCCATTGTTCCCTACGAAGAATATGGTTTATACTGATAATAATTATTGATTAATGCAAACATATACCTTAAAACCTTGCATGAGAGTGAAAAGTTAAGTATCTAAAAGTCCTTATTCAAGCAAACCCCTAGAACAGTTGAAATAGTTTCCATTATTTCCAAGTGTAACCTCTTAAAGCAGATTGGACCTGAGTTCCAAGTGTGTTGTTCATATCCAAAATGTAATTGATGCATTTTTCTTCATTTCGCTCCCACAAAATCCATTAGCTTGACATTGAATCAAGCTCAAAAGTGGAGTAAAGAAATGCAACTATCTGGGAAACACTTCAAGTTCTATTATTTGAGAAGAATAGTTAACAGAAAGGAACAAAATACAGCTGAAAGCTAATCAAAATATTCTAATAGTACTTTCTGGATTTATATTTTTAAAAAGCAAACAAAAACAATAAATGGGTTATACTTGTATAGCGCTTTTCTACCTTCAAGGTACTCAAAGCGCTTTGACAGTATTTCCACATTCACCCATTCACACACACATTCACACACTGATGGCGGGAGCTGCCATGCAAGGCGCTAACCAGCAGTCATCAGGAGCAAGGGTGAAGTGTCTTGCCCAAGGACACAACGGACGTGACTAGGATGGTAGAAGGTGGGGATTGAACCCCAGTAACCAGCAACACTCCGATTGCTGACACAGCCACTCTACCAACTTCGCCACGCCGTCCCTAAAAACAACAACAACATTAAAAAAACTTGGAAATCGTTTAGTTTATTTTGAACATGCCTAATAAAAGAGTTGCATTGCATGTTATACTTCAACATGTGTGAAAAAAAGTAGGAAAAAGCAGATCTTAAATAAATGAACCCCTTTACTAAGTATCGATGCTACAGTGGAACCCGTTTAAGTCAGTCAGCTCATCCGATTGCATCGTCTATTATTATTATTATTATTATATTTTAAAAAGACCCACTTTGGATCATGACTGACCTATTATTTAAAAAAAAAAGAATAACAACCTTTAGTATTAAGTCTGTTTTTAACACCTTTTAATTCTGTGTATTTTTTTCTAAAATATGATTTTCAATTTAAAGCAGCTGAGGTTTTCTTCAAGTTGTAGATGTATTTAAGCATGAAATTTGGTGCAAATTTCCAATATTTCCAAACCTTAAAAATGAAAGTTTCCCTAGACTCAATTGCACCTGATTCATACAAATACTTACTTTAACACATTTAATAGGGAAAAAATATTTTGTCTGAAACACTTTAATAAGTTACCAATTTGTGTACAAAATAAAGGTTCAAAAATAAAAGCATGGCAGTAAAGCTGAGACATAAAAGAATAACATATATTGGGAAAGGCAAGTAATCGATATCAATAACAAATGCGTTAGCTAAAAAGTTCAATGTATATTAGGGATGTCCGATAATGTCTTTTTGCCGATATCCGATATTCCGATATTGTCCAACTCTTTAATTACCGATACTTATACCAACCGATACCGATATCAACCGATACCGATATATACAGTCATAGAATTAACACATTATTATGCCTAATTTGGACAACCAGGTATGGTGAAGATAAGGTCCTTTTTTTTTTTATTAATAAAATAAAATAAGATAAATCAATTAAAAACATTTTCTTGAATAAAAAAGAAAGTAAAACAATATAAAAACAGTTACATAGAAACTAGTAATTAATGTAAATGAGTAAAATTAACTGTTAAAGGTTAGTACTATTTGTGGACCAGCAGCACGCACCATCATGTGTGCTTACGGACTGTATCCCTTGCAGACTGTATTGATATATAATGTAGGAACCAGAATATTAATAACAGAAGGAAACAACCCTTTTGTGTGAATGAGTGTAAATGGGGGATGGAGGTTTTTTGGGTTGGTGTACTAATTGTAAGTGTATCTTGTGTTTTTTTATGTTGATTGAATAAAAAAAATTAAAAAAAAAAAAAAATTTAAAAACGATACCGATAATTAAAAAAAATTATACCGATAATTTCCGATATTACATTTTAAAGCATTTATCGGCATTTATCGACATCTCTAATGTATATGTTTTTCTTTGTCTAAAGAAACCGGAAGTTGCAAAGCAAGGTTGGTTGCATAAACAAAGGCACTCGACCTCCCTCCCCAAGGAGCGGACAAAATTATGTTATCTTGCAATCTTGCAATCTTTTAAAGGTAAATTTCAGCATTTCACAAAGGATACAAAAGACACAGACTCTTGTTTGATTACTCAATTTATTATTTGAACATGCGAGAGCTCCTTGCGGTGGCAGCCGTATATGTGACATCCTTATGTGTGTAGGGACCACCTGCTGCTGCTGTCTGCCTGACATGGCCAAGGAGTCACAGGAACACGTTTTGACAGCAATAGAATGATCGCTTGGATAAATTAATATATGTCCAAACAATATAATATGAAGCATTAAATGATTTGGTGAAAAAGTGATTGTATTGATCTTTTTTACATTGTTAAAATCAAATGTTGGCAAAGCCTAAACAACCACCTCTGTGTGTCGCCGACATATCCACAGCCTGTAGAAATGTACGTATGTCAGCCATGATTTTGGCGTCAAAAAGCGCACATTTCCACGTCAGTCTTGATACATCTCATTTTTG
This sequence comes from Entelurus aequoreus, assembly GCF_033978785.1. Classification (NCBI taxonomy): domain Eukaryota; kingdom Metazoa; phylum Chordata; class Actinopteri; order Syngnathiformes; family Syngnathidae; genus Entelurus; species Entelurus aequoreus. The sequence continues at coordinate 32,592,950 of NC_084742.1, read as the reverse complement.
CAGTGGAAAAGGGCGTACGCCAGGGCGTAAGCATCCTGTTACATAAAACCCCAGATGTCTTAAGTGGCTCTTATGAGTTGAGTTTAATTGAGTTTATTTCGAACATGCATGCACACAACATGACACATCACAATTTCCAATTTCTTTATTCAACATGTTCGAAAAGGAGTAGGAAGAAGCAGAGCTTATTTAATCCTACCCCTTTTCCTTTACATAGCAGTTGCTAAAACTTTTGTTCACTTCCTGTTCTCAATTAATTCACAATATACTCCATAAGTAATAACAATAAAAATAAATAAGTAATAATTAGTGAAGTAAGTTATATTTCATATGGTGAGATAAATAGGATTATCTAGAAAATGAATAGACGGATGAAATACATTCAGAATGTTTATCATGGTTCTTCTTCTTTGTACTTTGTAAACACTTTAAGTTTGAAGAGTTTCTTGAAGTGGATCATATTAGTACATTATTAGATTTTTTTTGCTTAATCCATCCCATAATTTAATTCCACATACTGATATACTAAAGGTCTTAAGTGTTGTAGGTGCATGCAAATGTTTTAAATTACATTTTTCTCTAAGATTATATTTCTCCTCTTTTGGTAAGAAGAATTGTTGTATATTATTGGGCAGTAGATTGTAGTTTGCTTTGTGTATAATTTTAGCTGTTTGCAAATTCACTATGTCGTGCAATTTCAGTATTTTTGATTTAATGAATAAAGGGTTTGTTTGTTCTCTATATCCAACATTATGTATTATTCTAACCGATCTTTTTTGTAACACCGTTAAAGAATGAAGTGTACTTTTGTACTTATTTCCCCATATTTCTGCACAATAACTCAGATATGGTAACACTAGTGAGCAGTAGAGAATATGAAGTGATTTTTGGTCAAGAACATATTTTGCTTTATTCATTATTGACGTGTTTCTTGCTACTTTATGTTGTTTATTTTGTACAGGAGATTTCCAGTTGTGGGGTTGACTGTGGTATTTGCTAATAACGGGGATGGTTGTAACTCAAATTTATGCCTGCACCTTAAAACATAATTAGCCAAGAGACAGCGCTTGTCCCAAAATACTCTTTAGTAGGGACACTCTAAGGTAAGGTACCACTGGCTCGACGTCGCCTTTGCGGCAGCATTAATACACAACAACATGCAGAAAAATAGGTCCCTAATTGAACTTTTTGTGTTTATTGGGAGGAAGCCGTGTGTGAAATAAGCTGTGCATTGTGAATAATCTTTCTGCATGAATGTGAGATTTTACCAATGGAGAATGCGTTTAAAACAGGGGTGTCAAACTTATTCTAGATCGGGGGCCACATGGAGAAAAATCTACTCCCAAGTGGGCCGGACACGGTAACTTAAAAATAAAGACAACTTCAGATTGTTTTCTTTATTTAAAAATAGAACAAGCACATTCTGAAATTGTACAAATCATAATGTTGTTGTTGTTGTTTTTACACTTACATGTTGCGGTTTATAGTATTCTATGTTTATTTGTCGTTATTTATATTTTCTGAATAAATTATGTGATAATGTTCATCAGTCAACTCATTGGTATTAGTTTTCAATCTATCAAGATAAAAATATTATATCATAATCAAATTACAGTATGTTATTTATGTAGTTTGATCATTTTCCTCGACTGATGTACTAACATCATGTGGTTTATTTTGTACATACGTAGCGTCATCTACGGAAATACAAAGAATTGCTATCGCAACATCCATTGGACACATTTAGAACAGCTGTTTCTTTCATTCAAAAATTTCAGGTCGATTTTTATACTTAGCAAACTCATCCCGCGGGCCAGATCAAACCTGTTTGCGGGCCTGATCCGGCCCCCGGGCCGTACGTTTGACACCCCTGGTTTAAAACGCTGAATCTGTTTATGCGATAACGAGGAACTTTTCTCTCATCTCAATGGGAGAGTGAATACGGTGGAAAAAAGGGGAACGTTTGGTAGAAGAAGCCCGGGAAGACAATTAATCACTCAGGAGAGGCACCACCTGAGGGCCCGGAGGAGCAAAGAGCACTCGGTGAACAGAATGTCTAATGAAGGCCTGAGAGGCGCTGTGGCTGCTGCATAAAGAGTAGGCGGAGAAACACATCAGGACATACATGGACAACTGATATTTACTTTGTTCAAATGTGGAGTGTGAGTTGTGGGGACTAAGTACAGCCCAAATGCTCAGAGTTCAGCACAAAGCGCGATAGATAGATAGATAGATAGATAGATAGATAGATAGATAGATAGATAGATAGATAGATAGATAGATAGATAGATAGATAGATAGATAGATAGATAGATAGATAGTTTAGAATGGCAGGTAAATGCTCGGCAAAAACTATTTTAGGACAATTCTACGCACATATACTTAAATGTCAAAAACAAAAAGAGTAGTCTGAGATCTTAATAAGTCTATAAAAGCAAACCCCAGACCTCACCTAGCATGAAGCTAATGTTAGTCACTTATTCCTTTACGAATAAAACGTACAAGAAGTCAAGCTAAAACATTGCAAAATGATGAATCTTGTATTACCTTTGCTGATTTCTCTTTGCGCCATGCTTTTATGTTCGTTCATTGTTTGGCGTTACACTGGAATGATTTCCAACAGAAACAAATGAGTTTTGACTATGATGGACCCCTGAAGTGTAACTTCCTGGTGTGACAACGTCCTGTGACTTTCTGAGAAGCCTATTGGACCATTTGTACATTTGGAGGCGGAGTCTCGTTTAGATTGGCTGTGGGCTTCCCAATGACAGGTCATGCAGAAAGACTTATATTCATACCAAGAACATGTATGTACAACTTTAGATGCAGCCAAGATTAAGGGGTTAAATAAAAATACATAAATAATAAGAAAAATCCTGAACATGTACCACAGTTTGTTTATATAAAGCATTTTTTTCATTTTAAAAAAATATATACAATAACGCACATAACATGCTAAAAGCAAGAAAAACATTAACTGTGTTAAGTAGTTACATTGAATATTTAGATATAGTTATAATTGTTATTAATATACAAATCAATTAACAAATGTATCACATTTATTTTCAATCAATGTGATTTTTTTTTATAAAGACTAATAATTAAACTAGGCTGAGGTAACAAAGACGGGAAAGATGTGATGGCAAATATAAGTCTGGACATTGGGTGCACATATTATACCAAATTAGAAAAATAAAGAAATAAACAATATATTAAATAAAGATATTTAAAATGATATATTTACAAGATATTTAAAATGAAATCATTAAAATAATACACTAAATAATTAGATATTTTTAAAATATTTCAATGGTAATCATTACAAATAATTATAACAAAAATATTATATAAGATATTGTACTAAAATATGTTTTAAAGTAACAATTTAAATGCATTTTCTTATTTATTTACGCATTAGTGTTTTATTTAATTTCTCATTATTCACTTATGCATTACATGCAGTACATCGGTGGTGTCCAAAGTACAGGCCGGGGGTCGTTTGTAGCGCACATTTTGATTTTTGTTGGCTCTCGGCATAATTCTAAAAAAATCTAATTCATCTGTCCATCCAATTTCTACCGCTTGACCATTTAAATAATAATGACAAATAAATATATCATACAAATATATCAAACAATATAGATAAAAAATCAGTATACATTAAATCTATCTATCCATTCATCCATCTATCTGTTTATTTATTAAAGGCCTACTGAAATGATTTTTTTTTTTTTTAAACGGAAATAGCAGATCCATTCTATGTGTCATACTTGATCATTTCGCGATATTGCCATATTTTTGCTGAAAGGATTTAGTAGAGAAAATCGACGATAAAGTTCGCAACTTTTGCTCTCTGATAAAAAAAAGCCTTGCCTGTACCGGAAGTAGCGTGACGTCACAGGAGCTAGTATTCCTCACAATTCCCCATTGTTTACAATGGAGCGAGAGAGATTCGGACCGAGAAAGTGACGATTACCCCATTCATTTGAGTGAGGATGAAAGATTCGTAGATGAGGAACGTTACAGTGAAGGACTTGAGAGGCAGTGTTGGCCGTATCTTTTTTCGCTCTGACCGTAACTTAGGTACAAGACGAGGGAGTGGCTACACGACACGAAGATGGACATATGAAGACGATACACGAAAGAAGAAGAAGAAGAAGGTACAAGCTGGCTCATTGGATTCCACACTCTCCTTTTTCTATTGTGGATCACGGATTTGTATTTTACACCACCTCGGATACTATATCCTCTTGAAAATGAGAGTCGAGAACGCGAAATGGACATTCAGTTTATTTCCACGACAATACATCGGCGAAATGCTTTAGCTACGAGCTAACGTGATAGCATCGTGCTTTAACTGCATATAGGAACAAAAAAAATAAACCCCTGACTGGAAGGATAGATAGAAAATCAACAATACTATTAAACCGTGGACATGTAAATACACGGTTAATGCTTTCCAGGCTGGCGAAGGTTAACAATGCTGTGCTAACGACGCCATTGAAGCTAACTTAGCAACTTAGCAACCGGACCGCACAGAGCTATGCTAAAAACATTAGCTCTCCACCTACGCCAGCCAGCCCTCATCTGCTCATCAACACCCGTGCTCACCTGCGTTCCAGTGATCGGCAGAAGAACGAAGGACTTCATCCGATGCGTTTGGCGGCCCGGAGACGTAGGAAGTCAGGTGAGGTCGGCGGCTAGCGCGTCTGCTCTCCAACAAAGTCCTCCTGGTTGTGTTGCTGTAGTCCGCTGCTATTACACCGATCCCACCTACAACTGTCTTCTTTGCAGCCTTCATTGTTCATTAAACAAATTGCAAAAGATGTCCAGAATACTGTGGAATTATGAAATGAAAACAGAGCTTTTTGTATAGGATTCTACGGGGTACCGTAACTTCCGTTAAACTGACTTCGTCACGCGCATACGTCATCATACCGTGACGTTTCAGCCGGATATTTCCCGGGAAATTTTAAATGTCACTTTATAAGTTAAAACGGCGTATTGGCATGTGTTGCAATGTTAAGATTTCATCATTGATATATAAACTATCAGACTGCGTGGTCGGTAGTAGTGGCTTTCAGTAGGTCTTTAATGTACTTTTGTCTGTCTTCAGAGACAAGCGAAGTCACGACAGGTGACGTCTAACAGAGTTGCAAATGGTAGATGTATTTATGTTGTGTGCAGAAGAAGCTGCAGTGAGGTAGTTGACTTGTTCCTTGTTGGCCTACGCACTCGGAGTGAAAACATGCCGCCGCCTCCTCCTCGGCTTTGTACATGAGCGCCTTCCTTTGTGGCGCTGTGCTCAAGTAGCTGGCTTTGTACAAGGGCAAACAAGCTGCAGACCATGAAGAGTGGCATTCATTTGTCTTCTCCCTCCTCTGCGGAACACTGCAGCGTATGTACCATTGCACACAAATACCCACCTCGTGGTGATACATGGCAGATAAGACAAGTGGTTTTATGGAGGGTGGTAAATATGTTTGGCCCTTTCCATGATCATATCTTGGAGTAAATGCTGCTGCAAATGCAAATGTGTCCACTAACTCATGCATTACTGCGACATGTGTGCTGTGGTCTGGTCATTAGCGCACGTTCCGCGATGCGAAAAGATTGTTATTGCTACTTAAGCTGGCAAATCACAACACATCCTATCTCGGTGTGGTTGGGCGTGTATATCACATTTTGATATCACTTCGATACTGCATTGAGAAAATCCAGGGACGGTATCGTCGATATTAGTACAGTTTTATTTACATTTTTCACTATCAGTGAAGGAATTTGTGACTTTCCTGTTAATTTGTTTCTCACATAGGCGCCGATCCCGTGGGTACTTCAGGGCACGAGCACCCACGGACAATGCCAAGAAACCCATGAGGGATTGATGAAGACTTTCATTGTTTTACTTAATTTTTGATTAATCAATTCTGGTGCTAATTTAGTGACACATTTGATTCATTTTCCATACTAAAGAGTCAGATTTACAAACATGGTTGTATTGAGCCCGCTAATAAATTCACGACACATTCTTCATGACTTTGACCACTCTGCCATTAATCGAATGAAGGGCATACTTACTCAATAGCCATACATGTCACACTAAGGGTGGCAGTTTGAACAACGCCAACACTGTCATATATATGTGCCATATAGTGAAACCACACTAAACAACAATGACAAACACATTTAGGAAGAATGTTTGCACCGCAACACAACATAAACACTACAGAACAAATTCCCAGAGTTGCCTGCAGCACCAACTCTTCCAGGACACTACAATATAACGAACGCCATTGGTGGATCTACACCTAATATCCACTGTAATGATACCACGTTTTGATTGATTGATTGAGACTTTTATTAGTAGATTGCACAGTACAGTACATATTCCGTACAATTGACCACTAAATGGCAACACCCGAATAAGTTTTTCAACTTGTTTAAGTCGGGGTCCACTTAAATCAGTTCATGGTACAGATATATACTATCATCATAATACAGTCATAACACAAGTTAATCATCAGAGTCTATACATTGAATTATTTACTTTATGTACAATATTTAGGGGGGAGGGGGGTTAGGTTTGGTGATATCAGCACTTCGGTCATCAACAATTGCATCATCAGAGAAATGGACATTGAAACAGTGTAGGTCTGACTTGGTAGGATATGTACAGCAAGTAGTGGACATTACTTCTAGACCTCCACCCCAGATCCCACCTCACTCCTACCCACTTCTCCAAAGTGAGCTGGCTCAGGGTGGAGGACAGAGTAAAACAACTTGCACTGAGCCTAGTCTATAAAATCCACTACACCTCCCTGATACCGAACTACATGCCAAACTACTTCCTTAACGTAAATGACCGCCATAACCTCAACACCAGATTCCGATCTATCAAAGGTCTTAACTCATTCTCTTTCTATGCCACATCAATATGGAATGCGCTCCCAACAGGTATAAAAGAAAGGGCATCTCTATCCTCCTTCAAAACTGCAATAAAAGTTCACCTCCAGGCAGCTACAACCCTAAACTAACACCCTACCCGGATTGCTAATAATCAAATATAAACAATCAAATGCAGATACTTTTTCTTATGCCTTCTGATCTCTCTCTCTCTCTCTCTCTCTCTCTCTCTCTCTCTCTCTCTCTCTCTCTCTCTCTCTCTCTCTCTCTCTCTCTCTCTCTCTCTCTCTGTCTCTCTATGTCCACTACTTGCTGTCCATATCCTACCCCCCCCCCCCCCATCCACACCCCTGATTGTAAATAATGTAAATAATTCAATGTGATTATCTTGTGTGATGACTGTATTATGATGATAGTATATATCTGATAGTATATATCTGTATCATGAATCAATTTAAGTGGACCTCGACTTAAACAAGTTGAAAAACTTATTCGGGTGTTACCATTTAGTGGTCAATTGTACGGAATATGTACTTCACTGTGCAACCTACTAATAAAAGTCTCAATCAATCAATAGTGAGATCAGAAAGCATATTAGAACAAGTATATACATTTGATTATTTACATTTTATTATTTACAATCCGGGGAGGTGGGATGCGGAAGGGGGAGGGAGGGGGAGGGTGTTAGTTTAAGGTTGAAGTTGCCTGGAGGTGTTCTTTTAGTGCGGTTTTGAAGAAGGATAGAGATGCCCTTTCTTTTACACCTGTTGGGAGTGCATTCCATATTGATGTGGCATAGAAGGAGAATGAGTTAAGACCTTTGTTAGATCGGAATCTGGGTTTAACGTGGTGTTGTGGTTATGGCGGTCATTTACGTTATGGAAGTAGTTTGACATGTACTTCGGTATCAAGGAGGTGTAGCGGATTTTATAGACTAGGCTCAGTGCAAGTTGTTTTACTTTGTCCTCCACCCTGAGCCAGCCCACTTTGAAAAAGTGGGTAGGAGTGAGGTGTGATCTGGGGTGGAGGTCTAGAAGTAATCTGACTAGCTTGTTCTGGGATGTTTGGAGTCTAGATTTGAGGGTTTTGGAGGTGCTAGGGTACCAGGAGGTGCATGCGTAATCGAAAAAGGGTTGAATGAGAGTTCCCGCTAGAATCTTCATGGTGCTTTTGTTGACCAGAGAGGAGTTTCTGTAGAGAAATCTCGTTCATTGGTTGACCTTTTTGATTACCTTGGTTGCCATTTTATCACAGGAAAGATTAGCCTCTAGAATGGAACCTAGGTAGGTGACCTCATCTTTCCTGGTGATAACAATGTCCCCACTTTTATAGTGAAGTCACTGACTTTCTTAAGGTTGATTTGGGACTCAAATAGGATGCATTCCGTTTTACCCAAGTGTATGGATAGCTTGTTGTCAGCGAGCCAGGTGCAAGTTCTACAGAGTTCAGCACTGAGGATTTTCTCCACCTGTGACTTGTCCTTGCCGGATACCAGCAGGGCCGAGTCATCCGCAAACAGGAACAATTCACAGTGGCATGCTGATGACATGGCGTTTCCGTATATTAGGAACAGTAAAGGCCCTAATATACTGCCTTGGGGGACTCCACATCTTACTTAGAGGGGGGGGGGGACACGGTGCCGTTCACCTCTACCACCTGTTTCCTCCCCTCCAAGTAAGATTGCATCCAGCTCCATGAGGTTTTATCAAATCCGATTGCTCTGTGCTTATCCAACAGTATAGCGTGGTTAACGGTGTCAAAGGCCTTCTGAAGGTCCAGCATGACCATGCCGTTGTATTTGCCCGCGTCCACCTCATGTTTGATGAGGTCAGTCAGATAGAGATGGCATGTGTCAATATATATACGTACAATAGCGTATCTAGTCGATAATACTATGATTACATCGTTTTTTTTAACATCACAAAATCTTCTTTAATTTTTTAAAATGTATATTATGTTTATAAACTCAGGAAATACGTCCCTGGACACATGAGGACTTTGAATATGACCAATGTATGATCCTGTAACTACTTGGTATCGGATTGATACCCACATTTGTGGTATCATCAAAAACTAATGTAAAGTATCAAACAACAGAAGAATAAATGATTATTACATTTTAACAGAAGTATAGATAGAACATGTTGAAACAGAAAATAAGCAGATATTAACAGTAAATGAACAAGTATAATTAATTAATTATTTAATTTTCAACCACTTGTCCCTCATAATATTGACAAAATAATAAAATGATAAATGACAGAATATGTTACTGCATATGTTAGCAGCTAAATTAGGAGCCTTTGTTTGTTTACTTACTAATAAAAGATCGGCGCCTATGGTGGTTGCCCATGATAATACGCTGAATAAAACATATGACAAATATTTGGGGCAAACCAAAAAATTATATTTAAGAACTTATATAATGACACTACTGTCAGTATTTGCATTGAGAGTAAATATACACAGTACGAGTGTTGCATTAGCTCTGTGGTGACTCCTGCAGCATCAAAAGAGAACTGACTGCTGTGCATTATATATAAAATGTACTGTGAGTGTGAATGTTGTCTATCTTTGTTGGCCCTGCGATGAGGTGGCGACTTGTCCAGGGTGTACCCCGCCTTCCGCTCGAGTGCAGCTGGGATAGGCTCCAGCACCCCCCAAGATCCCGTGAGGGACAAGCGGTCGGAAATGGATGGATTGATGGGTGTATAAATACTTCTCTGCCATAAGGCTGTGTCCAATTATTGGTTCAACAATATTATACTGTAAAGATGCAGGGACAACTCTGATGCTCTTCACATTTGGTTTATTAAACCAATCCAACGTTAAGAGCTTAAAATTAATAAATCACCTATCATTAAAATGACTCATATTTAATAACATGTCGAAAATGTCATATTTTGGTAATGCACAGCTTGCCAACAAGGTTTTTTTTGTTTGTTTGTTTTCTGTTCAAAAAGGCTATAAAATGAATAAAAACATATCTAAATATTTGTAGAAAATAATGTGCTTTACAGTTGTGTGTTTATTTACAAATGAATGACTAACACTAATCATCATCTTTTAACATTCATTTAAAAATATACAGGAGAAATGTTCTCGTTGAATTGAATGTGAACATGTATTTAGACTGGTGCTAATTGCATACATTATCACACGCTCTGGTTTTAATATTACGTTAAAGGTGAACGTTTTCCCACAAAACATGTATCGGTTTTCATACACTGTCTTGGTTTTAGTACGATTCAGTCTAGCTGCAAAAATCTGCAAAATAAGTAAGGGCAAATACAGTAATACATACAGTAATTGGCGTAAACAAAGTCACGTGGTCACACAGCCTGTATTTGTGCACACTGGGAAGTAAATATAATAGTTAAAGTAACAGCATTTTGATAAGGTCAAACATTCAATTAAAAGGAGTCATATTATGACGCAAATCTAAATTAAACATGTTAGAGTTAGAGAGTTAGAGTTTGAGTTTATTTCGAACATGCAAGCATACAACATGATACATCACAATTTCCAGTTTCTCTTTTCAACATGTTCGAAAAGGAGTAGGAAGAAGCAGAGCTTATTTAATCCTACCCCTTTTCTTTACATAACAGTTGCTGAAACTTTTTTATTCACTTCCTGTTCTCAATTTATTCACAATAAACTCCATAGGTAATCACAATAAAAATAAATAAATAAATAATAGTAAGAATTTAATAATAATAATTGGTGAAGAAAGTCATATTTCATATGATGAGATAAGTAAGATTACTTTAAGAATGAATGAATGAATGGATGAAATAAATTGAAAATGTTTGTCATGGTTCTTCTTTGTACTTTGTAAACACTTTAAGTTTGAAGAGTTTCTTGAAGTGGATCATATTAGTACATTGTTTGATTGCTTTGCTTAATCCATTCCATAATTTAATTCCACATACTGATATACTGAAGGTCTTAAGTGTTGTACGTGCGTAAAAATGTTTTAAATTACATTTCTCTCTAATATTATATTTCTCCTCTTTTGTTGAGAAGAATTGTTGTATATTCTTGGGTAGCAGGTTATAGTTTGCTTTGTGCATAATTTTAGCTGTTTGCAAATTCACTATGTCGTGGAATTTCAGTATCTTTGATTCAATAAATAAAGGATTTGTATGTTCTCTATATCCAACATTATGTATTATTCTAACTGATCTTTTTTGTAACACCGTTAATGAATGAAGTGTACTTTTGTAATTATTTCCCCATATTTCTACACAGTAGCTCAGATATGGTAACACTAGTGAGCAGTATAGACTATGAAGTGATTTTTGGTCTAGAACATGTTTTGCTTTATTCATTATTGACGTGTTTCTTGCTACTTTATGTTGTATAATTTTTACGTGAGATTTCCAGTTCAATTTATCATCAATCATTATACCTAGAAATTTGGTTTCATTTACTCTTTCAATTTCTATTCCGTCTATTTGTATTTGTGTTTGACTTTCTCTTCTACTATTACCAAATAGCCTTATTTTAGTTTTACTAAGATTCAACGATAGTCTGTTTTTGTCAAACCATCTTTTTAATTTGTTAATTTCTTCTGTTATTATTTGTATTATCTCCTGTGTGTTCTCTCCTGAACAAAACGCTGTTGTATCATCCGCAAATAATACTAACTTTAAATCTTTTGTAACTTTACAAATGTCATTTATATAGAGATTGAATAATTTAGGTCCTAATATTGATCCCTGAGGTACACCACAGGATATATTTAGCGTTGTAGACATGTGTTCGCCTAGCTTCACGTATTGTTTCCTATTCGTTAGATAACTTCTTATCCAGTTTAAGACTAAACCTCTGATGCCATATCGTTCTAGTTTTTTTATTAAAATATTGTGATTAATTGTGTCAAATGCTTTAGTTAGATCCATAAAAACTGCTGCTGCACATTTTTTACTGTCTATTGCATTGGTAATTTCTTCTGTAATTTCAATTAAAGCCATTGAAGTTGAGACATTAGCTCTGTATCCATATTGGTTCTCTTTGAGTATTCTATTTTTATTTATGAAACTCTCTAATCTGTTATTAAACAGTTTTTCAATGATTTTAGAAAATTGTGGAAGTAGAGAAACAGGTCTATAATTTGTAAATTGTTGTTTATCTCCAGTCTTATAAATTGGTGCAACTTTAGCTATTTTCATTTTGTTTGGGAATGTACCTGTTTGAAATGATAGGTTACTAATATACATTAATGGTCCTGAAATCTCTTCTATAACCTTTTTTATCGTTTCCATATCAATTCCATTACAATCAGTTGAAGTCTTAGATTTACATTTTTTCACGATTGTAACTATTTCCTCCTGTGTCACATTACTGAGGAACATGGAGTTGGGATTTCGCTCTATGGTATCATTATAGTCCTCAATTGGAACTGGGTCTGGAATCCTTTCTTCCAATTTTGGTCCAATATTTACAAAATAATTATTGAAGCTTTCAACTACTTCCTTTATGTTGTCATTGTTTTTATTTCCGTCTAAAAAGTATTGAGGGTAGTCCCTCTTAGTTCCATTTTTAATAATGCTATTGAGGATGCCCCATGTTACTCTCATATTATTTTTGTTCCTGTCCAATAATTCACTGTAATATTATTTTCTACATGATCGTAGTATTTCTGTTAACTTGTTTTTATACTTTTTGTACTTAATTTCTGCCTCTATAGTTCTTTGTACTATAAATTCTCTATATAGTGTATTCTTCTTCTTACAAGCATTTTTTAATCCTTTTGTCATCCATGGTTGATTATTCTTTCTCTGTTTATTACTAAGTTGTATCCATGGACAATGTTTGTCATAAAGTATTATGAACTTGTTTAAGAAATGTTCATATGCTTCATCAACCTCTTTTTCATTGTACACATTGTCCCAATCTTGCTTTTGTAGCTCAATTTTGAAAGCAGTCATCCTCTTCTCTGTGCACAGTCTTCGAAATGTCCTTTTGTCTTCCATTTTCTTCTTGTAGTGTCCATCATATATTGTAAAAACTGGCAGATGATCACTAACGTCGGTTATAAGTAGACCACTTGTAGTGTTATTGTCAAACTCATTGGTAAAAATATTATCAATAAGCGTGGCACAGTGTGCTGTGATTCTACTTGGCTTTGTGATTTTTGGATATAAACTGATGCTGTACATTGTATCAATGAAGTCATCAATATACTTTTGCTTGTTAGGGTTCAATAAGTCAATATTAAAGTCACCACATAAGAACATTATTCTTTGACCATTATCCATGTAAGTAGCCTTGATCCATTCTTCAAATGTTTCTATACTTGACTTAGGTGATCTATATATACAACTGATGAAAATGTTTTTGCTTTTTTCCTGACATATTTCAATGGTTATACATTCTAAGATATTATCTATAGCAATTGACATGTTTTTTACCACTTTGTAGTTCAGGTTCTTCATCACGTACACAGCTACTCCTCCTCCATTTTTGTTGGTTCTGTTGATGTAGTTTAGTTCATATCCCTCCAGATCAAAATCTATTCCTTTTTTATCATCAATCCATGTTTCTGTAACAGCAATCACTTTGAATGGTTCGTTGATGTGTTCCAAAAAGTTCTTTATGTTGTTGTAGTTTGCATACAAGCTTCTGCATGTTTCCTTTTGGTTTGTTTACAGTATCAGCGTTATCTTATTATTATCATGTCTGTCTCCCTATTTCAAATGGTTAATGAAATAATCTAGCATAGTGTAGCACACAGTTCCCAAATCCCTGGCCCGCGGGCCGAATCCCGCCCGCTAGTGTCCACAGTCTGGCCCGTACAAGGGGCCAAGTTAAAAAAAATGTCTATATATATATATATATATATATATATATATATATATATATATATATATATATATATATATGTATATATATATATATATATATATATATATATATATATATATATATATATATATATATATATATATATATAGTCCTGTCCAGCCGCTTAGGCAAAGCATATTGTTGATGTAGATGCCCATATCTGCTGTACAGATTTACTTTACCTTTGCCTCATTTGTATTTGACTTTATTAAATGTTTAAATATATATATATATATATATATATATATATATATATATATATATATATATATATATATATATATATATATATATATATATATATACAGGTAAAAGCCAGTAAATTAGAATATTTTGAAAAACTTGATTTATTTCAGTAATTGCATTCAAAAGGTGTAACTTGTACATTATATTTATTCATTGCACACAGACTGATGCATTCAAATGTTTATTTCATTTAATTTTGATGATTTGAAGTGGCAACAAATGAAAATCCAAAATTCCGTGTGTCACAAAATTAGAATATTACTTAAGGCTAATACAAAAAAGGGATTTTTAGAAATGTTGGCCAACTGAAAAGTATGAAAATGAAAAATATGAGCATGTACAATACTCAATACTTGGTTGGAGCTCCTTTTGCCTCAATTACTGCGTTAATGCGGCGTGGCATGGAGTCCATGAGTTTCTGGCACTGCTCAGGTGTTATGAGAGCCCAGGTTGCTCTGATAGTGGCCTTCAACTCTTCTGCGTTTTTGGGTCTGGCATTCTGCATCTTCCTTTTCACAATACCCCACAGATTTTCTATGGGGCTAAGGTCAGGGGAGTTGGCGGGCCAATTTAGAACAGAAATACCATGGTCCGTAAACCAGACACGGGTAGATTTTACGCTGTGTGCAGGCGCCAAGTCCTGTTGGAACTTGAAATCTCCATCTCCATAGAGCAGGTCAGCAACAGGAAGCATGAAGTGCTCTAAAACTTGCTGGTAGACGGCTGCGTTGACCCTGGATCTCAGGAAACAGAGTGGACCGACACCAGCAGATGACATGGCACCCCAAACCATCACTGATGGTGGAAACTTTACACTAGACTTGTCCCAGAGTCTGGAGGAAGACAGGAGAGGCACAGGATCCACGTTGCCTGAAGTCTAGTGTAAAGTTTCCACCATCAGTGATGGTTTGGGGTGCCATGTCATGAATGCATCAGTCTGTGTGCAATGAATAAATATAATGTACAAGTTACACCTTTTGAATGCAATTACTGAAATAAATCAAGTTTTTCAAAATATTCTAATTTACTGGCTTTTACCTGTATATATATATATATATATATATATATATATATATATATATATATATATATATATATATATATATATATATATATATATATATATATATATACACACACCATCCATTACATATCTTCTTCCGCTTATCCGAGGTCGGGTCGCGGGGGCAGCAGCCTAAGCATGGAAGCCCAGACTTCCCTCTCCCCAGCCACTTCATCCAGCTCTTCCCGGGGGATCCTGAGGCGTTCCCAGGCCAGCCGGGAGACATAGTCTCACACACATACACACACACACACATATGTATATATATGTATGTATATGTATATACATATATAGAGTATATATATATATATATATATATATATATATATATATATATATATATATATATATATATATATATATATATATATATATAAATATATATATCATGGCGCGATGAAGGCTGCCTCGGTGCTCTCGTGCGCTCTGTTTTGTTTGTTTTTGTGCGTAAATTGTGTGTCCGGGTGCTCTTACACTCGCGAAGAGATACTGAACATCAGATCCATCCTCTCTATGGACTTGTTACCAGTCATCTTAGCGTCAGCTGCGGATTTGGTCCGTTATATATATATTTACATATATATATATATATATATACACATATAGACATATATATAATATACACATATATATGTATACACATATAGACATATATATAAATATACATATATATACGTATATATATATATATATATATATATATATATATATATATATATATATATATATATATATGATATATATATATATATATGTATATATATATATATATATATATATATATATATATATATATATATATATATATATATATATATATATATATATATATATATATATATATATATACATGTATACATATATATATATATATATATACATATATACATATGTACAGTTTGCAAATACATCAAAGATGCTATTTCAATCCATTTCTAATGGATGAAGCTTTGGCCTGGACAAGAGGTCATCAGGTGGTCCCCAACGTTCAACGAGTGTTTCGACCCTTAACCACAACACTCTCTGGTTGGTGGGTCAGCAGTGATTGGCCAGATCACTGCCCCTCTCATCCAGGCTTCCAGCTATTGTCCTCTCTTTTATGCCAGAGCCAACAGGAGGCTCTCTCTGCCGCTTCTCCCAGCCTAAGAACGGCTGTTTTCCTCAAGTGACCTCTCAATCCGACTTTGTCCTCAGATTCCACACAGATTGAGCAGTGAATCCTCGACATCCAACTTCCTCTGTCATCAGCCATGCTGTCCACCCCTTGTCACGGCAGTCCTGGACAAGTTGCTGGTACTTTGTTTTCTTCCTCTCTGCCGCTTCCTCGCATCCCTCCTCCCATGGAATAGTAAGTTCCACCAGGATGATTTTCTTTCCCTCTGGGGACCACATAACTATGTCTGGTCTCAGAGTGGTGGACAGTACCGCCTCTGGGAAGAGGAGCTTCCACCCCAGGTCGACCTCCATCTCCCAACCCTGGGCCAACTGCAGGAGGTTTTGCTTGGCTTGGCCTTGGACAACTGGTCTATGACCCTCTTTCACGAAGGTGTTGCTCAGCAGTGGCTTAGTTTTGGCGTGGTGTTTCTTTCTCCTCTCTTGCTCCAAGATGTTTGCGAGCATTGCCAACACCTGGTCATGGCACCACCTGTATCTTCCCTGGGTCAATGCTGTTTTGCACCCAGAAAGAATGTGCGCCATAGTTATTTTACCGCCACACAACCTGCACAACGGGTCCTCCCTCATTCCCCACCTATGCAGGTTGACTGGGGTGGGCAGGGTGTCGTATACCGCTCGGAGCAGAAACGAGATACGAAACGGCTCCAGCCTCCACAGTTCACTCCATGTCACGTTCCTCTTGGGAAGGTTCCACCTTGTCCAGGCACTTTGGGTTGCGAGCTCGATAGCTTTAGCTCTTCTTCCTTCTTCCTCAAGGTTTCAAACTTCATCCTGGATCATGGTCCTCTTTTCCCTGGGAGTGGACTTGGACCACTGCTGGAAATGTGATGTTCCTAGAACCTGTCTTCCAGTGCAAGGGCTTCCGATGGTATCTTTGGTCCTGAGAGATGATTCTGCCTGGGTAACAGCAGTGCTGGCGGCCCACTTCCTGCCAGATCTTGTTCTTAATCCAGCTTCCCTGATGAGTTGATCTTGGGAGTCCCTATACGTCAGGGAAAGTCTGCATTTGCGACTTTAAACTCCTCCAGAACTGAAGACAGGGGGAGCTGGAGCTGACCCGACCTTATGAAGAGCCCCGTAGATGTAAAGCTTGGGGGTATTCCCAACCATTTACGAAGGTGCTTGTTGAACTTCCTCTCCAACCCTTCAACTGTTGTTATGGCCACTTCGTACACGGTGAGAAACCACATAAGTCTTTGGAGTAGGCCATGCTGGTAGATCCAGCACTTGTATTTCCCAGGCAGACCAGACTTGTCAATCCTTTTCAACCAATCTTCAACTTTATTTTCCGTGCTGGAGATGCTGTTTTTATCTGTCATGGAATCATCATACCACTTTCCAAGGCATTTGATAGGGTTCCCCTGGATGTTCGGGATTGCTTCACCCTGAACAAGCAGCTTGAACTTTCCTGTTGTTTTCCCCTTTTGGATCACCAGACACCTTGATTTCCTGGGCTTGAAAATCATCTTTGCCCAAGTAGCCATACGATCCAGTTCCGCCAGGACCCATCTTGCCTGCACGTGAGTTGGTGTTATCACGGTAAGATCATCCATGAATGCCCTGATTGCTGGTGGTTGACTTCCTGCTGCAGTCTTTGGTCCTCTTGACTTTATGATCGCTGCAGAGATGATCAGGTTAATTCCCATGACAAACAAGATGGGGGAGATGGTGCACCCTGTCACTATTCCCTTCTCCACTGGCTGCCATTTTGTTGTGAACATCGCTGCTTGGAATCGTAGATTGATGTCTCCCAGGTAGCTGGTGATCATCCCCTGGATGTGTATACACACACATATATATATATATATATATATATATATATATATATATATATATATATATATATATATATATATATATATATATATATATATATATATATATATATATATATATATATATATATGCTTAAAAGCTCATACCAGCATTCTTTACACAACTGTAGCACACAAAAAAGCACATTTAATAAAAAAAACATTATTATGGTATTACCTTTCTTGCTGGACATCTACACAGCCAGCCTTTGCGTGTGTACCACACCGTTTGAAAAGAACGGGTCTTCTGTCCCGAAGTCAAAAGCAAACCTTTTAGCTCCGACGTTGGTCTACCTTTAATTATTACCTCCTGCTTCGATTGAAAGTCCAGTTTAGAAAACTGTTTTTTTTTTTACATATGTAATCCTCCATGTTTTTAATAAAAGTCCAGGCGAGAGGAAATAAACAATCACTTGCAAACTTTTTTTTTTTTTTTTTTTCTTCTGCGGCCGAGGAATGATCTCTGGGATCACTACCGCCCTCTACCACCAGGAGGCCGGATTACTGCGAGCCTCAACGAGTACGTCTTTTGCAGCAGATTTATGAATGCTCAGCACAAGAAATACGTTACACACATACAGTTTTTGACAAAATACACTGTACATTATATACCTCAGCTAACTAAACTATGCCATAGTTTAGTTAGCTGATATAATTCATATAGCAATACAGTCTCACTGCACAGCAGCTCAGCAGTTAGCCGAGTCATTGTGCGCAATCCATGTTGAGGCACAACTGAGTGACGTGCCTCAACTGGCTGCTGATCACCGCACCGTCTCTTCTCAGTATTCGAACGGCAAATGTGAAAATAAAAATAAAAATAATCTAAAACTGGTGAAGTTAAATGGAAAATAACTTTAGTATAATCACTGGATACATATAACAATTTAATTATTATTTTTTTCTTTTTACATTTTTTTTCTTTCCATGATGGCAGGTGAGGCCCCGCCTCCCCTGCCTCTAGTGACTGCACGCCACTGAGATATATATATATATATATATATATATATATATATATATATATATATATATATATATATATATATATATATATATATATATATATATATATATATATACACGTGTGTGTGTATATATATATATATATATATATATATATATATATATATACACACACGTGTGTGTATATATATATATACACGTGTGTGTATATATATATATATATATATATATATATATATATATATATATATATATATATATATATATACACACACGTCAGTGACGTGCGGTGAGGTTCATGGCTGGTGAGGCACTGACTTCATCAGTCAGATTTACAAACATATGAACCCTAAAGAGTATCTTATTCACCATTTGATTGGCAGCAGTTAACGGGTTGTGTTTAAAAGCTCATACCAGCATTCTTCCCTGCTTGGCACTCAGCATCAAGGGTTGGAATTGGGGGTTAAATCACCAAAAATGATTCCCGGGCGCAGTGCCGCTGCTGCCCACTGCTCCCCTCACCTCCCAGGGGGTGAACAAGGGGATGGATCAAATGCAGAGGACAAATTTCACCACACCTAGTGTGTGTGTGACAATCATTGGTACTTTAACTTAACTTTAACTTTACACATACAAACTGTAGCACACAAAAAAGCACATTAAAAAAAACAACGTTATTATGGTCTTACCTTTACTTATAAATTAACTCCATGCGCCGCTCCTTTTGAACAAAAGCATCGATAACTTGTTTATATCTTTCTTCAGTTTTAAAAGTATCTCTGTCTCAATGGAGATCTTCCTTTAATTATTACCTCCTGCTTCGATTGAAAGTCCAGCTTAGAAAACTGTTTTATTTTAGATATGTAATCCTCCATGTTAAAAGGCCAGGCGAGAGGAAAAAATAAACGATCGCTGCTAACTGTTGCTGCTTGTTGTCACTTCTGCTGCAGCTCAGTAGTCACAAGAATGATCTCTGGGATCACTAGCGCCCTCTACCACCAGGAGGCGGGATTACTGCGAGCCTCACTCAGTGCGTCTTCGCAGCCGTTTTATGATTGCTCAGCACAAGAAGTACGTTACA
The DNA here is from genome assembly GCF_033978785.1 of Entelurus aequoreus. Classification (NCBI taxonomy): domain Eukaryota; kingdom Metazoa; phylum Chordata; class Actinopteri; order Syngnathiformes; family Syngnathidae; genus Entelurus; species Entelurus aequoreus. The sequence goes on along the minus strand of NC_084742.1, from coordinate 32,572,855 downwards.
CACATACAGTTGTTGACAAAATACACTGTACATTATATACCTCAGCTAACTAAACTATGGAAATGTATAATATAATTCATATAGCAATACGGTCTCACTGCACAGCAGGCCAGCAGTTAGCCGAGTCATTGCGCAATCCATGGCGAGGCTCAACTGGCTGGTGACTCACCGCAAGTCTCTTCTCAGTATTTGAACGGCAGATGTGAAAATTCAGCAATTTTGAATAAAAATAATCTAAAACTGGTGAAGTTAAATGGAAAATAACTTTATAGTATAATCACTGGATACATATAACAATTTAATTAATGTTTTTTCCTTTTACATTTTTTTTCTTTCCATGATGGCAAGTGAGGCCCCGCCTCACCTGCCTGCACATCATTGATATATATATATATATATATATATATATATATATATATATATATATATATATATATATATATATATATATATATATATATATATATATAAGACAGTTAGAAATAAAAATGTGTCCAACTGTGTAAAATAAGAACATGGATTCTGTTGAGTGTCACTGAGCAAGCAGGTGGTAAATGCTGCCACCTTGCGGAAGAAAAGCAACAAGACACCCAATAACAGCTTTTCATGCACTTCTTTAATATATCAGTTTTTCATATTCACAACAAATACATTAAGTTCTTTCTCCTTATAATACAGCCTTGAATATTCCAGGGTTTTATTTTTTTGTCCTTCAAGTGTGCCTTTCAAAAAAAAAAAAAAAAAAAAAAAAAAAAAAAAAAAAACTTTCATTCGGACATTTGTGTTTACATGTAAGTCTCCATGCCTTCCTAGCAAACTGACAATATTTTTTTCTTTAGTATGTACACTATTTACAAGTGAGAGGAATGACGTAAACAAGCAACAAAAAGGAAGGAAGTTGGACATGAAAGTTTTCTGTTATATGAAATGTACTTCATTTGTTAAGGTGCATGCGTAGAAAAAAAAAACAAATCCAGGACAATAATAATAATAAAAATAAACATAACTGTGGCAAGCGGAGAGCATTGGAGGTCACTTTTTATGCAATTTATAAGCAGTTGAAATAGGAAAACAAATCCTTCATGACCAAGAGTGTGTTCTTGTACTTCAATATGTACGCTACATATAGTACTTACTTCATACATACATTTCAAATCCATCACAATATGTATCGCTTCTTCACCTTCTGCTTTGTACATTTTTAAAATGGCGACTATTGAGGGCACTCAAAATGCTGAGTAAGCACAGAAGTGTGCCAATTGAAACACAGCATTCCATAATTACTCCTGCACTTTGTGTACTTATTTACCTTTAAAGCAGGGGTGTCCAAAGTGCGGCCGGGGAGCCAAATGTGGACCTCAGCTAATTTTTAAGCAGCCCGCGGCACAATCTAAACATACAATTCAAAAGAAAAAAACAAAACAAAAAAAACAAACAACATTAAAAAGTGGAATAAAAAGCATACAAGTGAAATGTATCGAGACACAGTTGAATGTTGACACTAATAACACAAAGTTGCAAAGCAGGATATTGTTTTTTTCTCTAAAAAAAGGCGTTGCTGAAAAAATAATACATCAAAATCAGTGTTGGAATGCATTATTGACCTATTGACCTGCCTCTAATTACTTCACATCAAATATTCCACTTTGAAATATTTTTTGGGGGAAATGTGTAGCTTTATGTTCGGCATAAAAAAACATTATTCTATGACAAAACTAACAAAAGATCCATAAAAAACTAAACAAAAACAAAAAAAACCTAATAACCAACAAATAGATCTGAAGTGTATTTAGAATAAATAAAATAAAGAATAACTAATGACTTATTTTTAACACTTATGAGTGGGTCTCTTGAAATTTCAGTGGGACTTCAAATGCTCAAAAAACAATATTGAATCAAAATCAATATGTTCTAAATTATTGACTTATTTCCGTGAAATATTCCACATTGAATTTTTTTTGAGGTGGGAAATTTTTGGTTTTTGCCATTAAAAATCGATTTAACACAAAGGGCATTAAACAATAAAAAAAAAACATGAAGGGACAAGCGGTAGAAAATGGATTGATGGATGAATAAATAAAACTTTATATCGACAGGTAGATATGAAGTTGATCAAAAGATTTAAGCCATGGGAAAAAATAAAATAATTATATGACTTATTCTCCCAGGTCCCCGGGACTCTCCTGAAGGAATCAATAAAGTACTCTATATATATATATATATATATATATATATATATATATATATATATATATATATATATATATATATATATATACATACATACATACATACATACATACATATATATATATATATATATATAGTTAGTATTGGCTTTGAAAATGTAATTTTTCAGTGTGCAGCCCTCAATAAAAAAAAGTTTGGACACCCCTGTTTATAAGGGTGCATGTTGCACAATGGTGCAGCAGTGCTGTAAACTTATCACCCTCAATAGTCGCCATCTGGTAGCTAAAATTCGCACATCGAGGAACCAGAATACTTACTGAAATGTACATTAGGAAGTATTTGACTTGAGACACACCCCTGAATTTTTAAAGTGTGGTAGGAGTGCCACTGGTAGTACTTAGAACACCCTTTTTTATTATAAAAAAAACAAAAAATAAATATTGGACATATACATAATGGAGTGATTGCACAAATACAAATAACTAAATATTTGCTTCAATTGAATTCAAAATGAAATGTTTCAATGCTGAAAATCTCAGTACAAGCCACGAATTCCAAGATCAACGTGTGATGGTCAACAGAGGTAGCAAAAAACGGTGTTACTAGCAAAGCTAAATATTTTGGAGGTGGTACTTTGTGTAAAAAGTTGAAAATGATACAAACTCAGCCTTCAAATTAGCAGCTCCGAACAATTATATATATATATATATATATATATATATATATATATATATATATATATATATATATATATATATATATATATATATATATATATATATATATATATATATATATATATATATATATATATATATATATATATATATATATATATGTGTGAGTTTATGTATACAATAAAGTCCTTCTGAAAATAGCCTAAAATTCATTTGAAGGTTTAAACGGTTTATAGTAAAAAAATTAAACAAAACAAATATCTTCATCGGCTCTGAAATGTCAGGACCATGTCAAGTAACTCCACCTGTCCTTCATAAATGAATATTGTCCAGATGTTTAGTGACTGGATCATATTTAGACAACATAAAGGTAATGTAGAGATGTATACAGTATACATCAAGTAGTGCAACCTGAACATCTCAAAGTGTTTGTGAGCAATTTAAAAAGTCTCCCGCACGTCTATTTAGCTTCTTCAACCCTGGGCCATTTTGCAGGAAAGCCTAAATGTTCTGCCTACATAGAGGATCATTAGGGATGTTTCAAAAAAATCGATTCACATCCGAATCACGATTGTTATTATTCTGATTTTAAATTTGATGTTTTATAACTTTCAAAACTTTATTGTGGAAAAAAAACTTCTTATTTTTAAAAATAAAAATACATTTTTGTAAAATGTTTTTAGGCCATCTCTTATACCCCGTAATTGATTCTAACCCTAATCAGGATTCTTATGTATTACGATTCTAAATTGATTCATTATTTTCAATCTATTCTGAAAGGAATCGTCACCCCAAGAATCGGAAACAAATCAAATCAGGAGTTGTTGCAAGACTCCCATCCCTAATGGTCATGGTGTCAGCGTCAATGGGGCACTTTGATGCTATGTGCAAACATGAACATGTACATGTACTGTATGGGTTACTGGGACAGAGAAAATAAAGCTGCTTTTTCAGTGAGTTTAGCGGGAGAGAATTTGTCGCATTAGAGTATTGTTTATGAAATGATCAATGCCATAGGCTGTTTTTAGGCTCCATTTCAGGGAGTGTAGTTGGAATCGTTATGTACAGCTTTCAGCTACGTAGACATGCGTTTGTTTATCCTGACCAATTACCATAGCAACACAGACAGAACCCAGCAGCCAAACCGCAGCGTGTGGTTTTAAAAGGTTATGTTCAACCAGCATAATGAAATGTCCCCAAAGTAGCACAATGGAATAATGTAGTTAAGCAACGTCACTGCATCTAATTTAAAACATGTACGGTAGGTCCAGATTTTGGGACAGCAACACTATGCTATTTTTTTTTAGACTATGAATCAGCAACATAATGTGAAAGGAGCCTTCATGAACGCTTTTCAACAACACAACTAATTCAGGAAAATCCACTGTATTGTCTAAATTGTTCTACAAGAGTGTGTGTCCTCGAGATTTAGCAAGAAAGCTTCATGGTAAAGTAAAAGATGTGTGAATGTAAAAAAAAAAGAAAATGTAAGTATCACAGGTCTGTACAGAAAAAGGCAAAAAAAAGACAACAAAAGGGAGTAACACCGCATCTTGGAGCTGGACAAGGGACAAGGCCCAGCAATATCAACGCCTTGACTCAAAGAGAACCAATGATGATTTTAATCTACATTTCCTTGTGGCCCAAATAATGTGTTGGATATGCTTTGTTGGACATTTTGCGCCACGGTCACTTTATAACCCTTTTTTTGAGTCTGTCTGCAAGCGGTTTGTTTGTAGAGGCGTTTCATTTTCCGATTGCAAATGAATCCATGCCCCCCCTCCCCCAAAACATACTTTCTTTAAATACATATCTTAGAGTCGTCATCGATATTTTTTTTCCTGACACGGTGTAAAAAAATCTTCATAAACATTACGTCGATTCACCCGGTCACAACATGAGGTAAACCTGCACACTTGCCAATGGAATTCAAACTACACGAAAAAGGGAGAGTAGCGCTTTACTTAATGTCTAAATAAGTGTTTCCCACTCGCTGGGACGTCACGGGGCAGCCAGAGAAAAGAAGCATTCAAAACTGCGTGCTAGCCCTCGCCAAAATGCGTGAACCGTATGATTTGACGCCTTGCCATTGTTTACCACGGGTATCCAACGTAGTAACATGTATTAGTCAAATAAGTCATCATAGGTGACACATGCACTAGGTGTGGGCTGACCGATCCAAAAAGATCAGTATCTGATCCATACCATGGTGATAATATTTTCCAGTTCTCTCTCTGTTCATTTTCACAATAGTGTCTCGTTGTTGACATATTGTTGATAGTTCATTTTTTTGAGGAAATGTCAAATAAAAAAGAATCAGTAACTGCAATTCTGGCCGTGTATTTACTTAGTATTGGATCGATACCACAGTTGGCAGTATCGCTACTGTGCAGGTTAGGCTACGGATTTGTTGCAATGATGCTGTGTAAGTGTACTGTACACAGGCCGAGGGGAGAAAAACTCACACGGGTTGTTCTTCTCCACAAAAACAATGCCTGCTTGCTCCTCAAGTCTTTAAAAAAATCCAGAGGCAAAAAAAAAAAGGAAAAATCAAAAGGGACAAGATTTTTCCACACCTCTCATGCTCAATAACTGCTTCCAGTTTAAAATGGAATGTGGATCATTTGTGTAGCTTCCGTCGCAGGAAAAAAAAAATCAGCTTTTGTTGGCAAATCAGCTCACTAATGATTGCCCTTCAAAAAGGCATCAGCATAAAAAATGGTGGCAAAAAAACAGCTGCTGATGGAAAACAAAAACCTGAAATTCCTAATTTATGTTGAAGCATGACAAATTTGTATCCATATATATATATTTATAAAAAAAATCTATCTTTCAAGTCAAGGCTGGGAGGTAATCCCACTTCTTGACTCGACGCAGGAACGACGTCGAGCCTGGCCTGACAGAGGGCTCCCTCTACAGGCCTCCTTACGTCCCACGGCCCGAAGGATGGCGTGCCTTCTCTTCCTCGCCCGCACAGGAAATGAAGGGCGGAGCCTCTACATTCCAAAGCTCCTCACCGCATCACATCCGTCTCCTTGGGCAGGCTGGTCGACCAGGGGAAGTATGCCCCGCCTTTTTCTCCAAACGGGATGGATATCTTCGTGCTTCGTCTTCAAGTATCTTTTTGTGTGTGTTTCTACGTGTTTTTTTTCCTAATTCTGGTTGCCTGTCACTTTGGCTAATTTGCCGACTAGACAGCGTTGAGGTGTAAGGAATCCCGTCATTAGGTCGATAGAGGAAGAAAACGGCACATTCTTTTAAGACTATATAGTTTTTTTCCAGTGATGAATTAAATCCACCGCGAAGAGCAGAGACGGCGGATGGAGTGGTGACGCACAGCACTTACTTAAATGCTGAAAACTCTCCTGGAAAATTGAAAAAAAAAAGCCATGTAAGCACCTTTTTGAGTTATGCAATCGTTTCACAATGACTTTGCTTTGCTTTTTATTTGACCCACCGTAGCCTCCTGCCTGGATGGGGGTTTTGGGCGAGGCGCAGGCATATAAACTGAAGTCCTCCGTCTGAAAGCCTGCTCGGTTTAGCGAAGGCTCTGAGGCGCTGCGGTGGATTTTGGGTAACGAGCGAGCCAGCAGCTCAATGGACGCAAGGATCTGAAAATGTTCAAAGTCAGTATTATTCAAATGACATTTTATATTTTAGCTGGGATAGGCTTCAGCCCGCCGCAACCCCGAAAGTGACAAGCGGTAGAAAATGGATGGATAGCATAGTAGAACTCGCCGTGCACTCCTAGGGCCTAAGTCGGGCATTACATGTGCTCCTTTTGTGATAGTTTAGTATGATGGCTAGCAGTCTGAAATTTTTGCTTTTGATTACAACATTGTTAGAATAGGATATACAAATAAAGTTGATGTCATCTTTCCCTCTATCACCATTGACTCCCATTATAACTGCTATTCCTGGTATATTACCATGCTTTTTTATATTATATGCTTTTTTATTGACGACCAAATTAATGTCATTATTTCCAAATAAAAACAAAAAAATATTGTTTTGGTGTGATTGCACCCCTTAACCACCAATTGGTGCCAAAAAAACAATGCATAATTCTCAGAGCATTGATGAGCGTAAAAGTGTTAAACAGCCATTAAACCGCTGAAATGCAGTGAAAAGATCCTGGGCAGTTATATATAACATGGCAGATATTTATAAAAGACTTGTGAAGTCAAACTCAAACAAGTCATGCCTGCTTTTTCTGTCATTCAACTTTCATTTAAACTTTCATTCAATATTTTGCATTATCCAATAATTAAAGAACTGCTTTTTTTTGACAAAACGATCATAAAACATAAATAAACTGAAAATAATAAAAACTTTACATCAATAGATATATCTTAAGTTGTTAAAACATTTCAGGCATTTGAAGTAACAAAAAAATAAATAATTTCTGACTTATGACACTTATGAGCGGATCCTACAAGTGCGTTTGTAAAGTTAATCTTAAGCTTGCTCAAAGGTTAAATCAGTTGTGCCCTGGTCCACCTTGTTTTTTGTACACAGTGCATCCGGAAAGTATTCTAAACGCTTTACTTTTTCCACATTTTGTTATGTTACAGCCTTATTCCAAAATGGGAATTTATTCAATTTTGTCCTCAAAATTCTACATAAAATACTGCATAATGACAAGGTGAAAATGTTTTGTTTTGAATAGACATTTTTGCTAACTTATAAAAAAATTAAAAAAATCACATGTATTCACAGACTTTACTCAATACTTTGCTGATGCGCCTTTGGTAGCAATTACACCCTTAAGTATTTGTGAAAATGATGCCACTAGCTTGGCACATCTGTCTTTGGGCAGTTTTTCCAATTAGTCTTTGCAGCACCTCTCAAGCTCCATCAGGTTGGATGGGAAGCGTCTAAGCACAGCAATTTTCAGATCTTTTCAGATGTTCAAGCGGATTCAAGTCTGAGCCACTCAAATACATTTGCAGAGCTGTCCTGAAGCCATTTCTTTGATATCTTAGCTGTGTGTTGGGGTCGTTGTCCTGCTGAAAGATGAACCGTCGCCCCAGTCTGAGTTCAAGAGCGCACTGGTGCAGGTTTTCATCTGGGATGTGTCTGTACATTGCTGCATTCACCTTTCCCTCTATCCCGACTCGTCTCCCAGTTCTTAACAGCATGAAGCTGATACCACAATTTTTCACTTTTGGAATGGTATTGGCCAGGTGATGAGTGGTGCCTGGTTTCCTCCAAAAATGACACATGGCATTCACGCCAAAGACTTCAATCTTTATCTCATCAGACCAGAGTATTTTGTTTTTCAAGGACAGAGTCTTTTGCTTGTTGACATAGTTTTTACTAAGGAATAGCTTCTGTCTGTTCACTTTACCATACAGGCCTGATTGGTGGATCGCTACAGAGATGGTTGTCCTTCTGGAAGGTTCTCCTCTCTCCACAGAGAAATGCTGTAGCTCTGACAGAGTGACCATCAGGTTCTTAGTCACCTCTCTGACTAGGGCCTTTCTCCCCCAAACGCTAAGTTTAGACAGCTGGCCAGCACTCGGAAGAGTCCTGGTAGTTCCAAACGTCTTTTATTTACAGATGATGAAGTCCACTGTGCTCATTGGGACCCCAAGGCAGCAGATATTTTTCTGTACCCTTCCCCAGATTAGTGCCTCGAGACAATCTTGTGTCAGAGGTCTACAGACAATTCCTTCGACTCCATGCTCAGTTTGTGCTCTGCAATGCACTGTCAAGTGTGGTACCTTATATACCGTCAGGCATGTACCTTGCCGAATCATGTCCAACCAACTGAATTTAACATAGGTGGACTACAATTAAGCTGTAGTAAAATCTCAATGATGATCAGGTGAAACAAGATACACCTCATCTCACTTTTGAGCTTCATGGCAAAGGCTGTGAATACTTAAGTACATGTGATTTTAGTGTTTTATTTTTAATACACTTGCAAAAATGTCTAAAAAAACACTGTCGTTATGGGGTATTGTGTGTAGAATATTTAGGACACAAATTAATTTATTCCATTTTGGAATAAAGCTGTAACATTAAAACATTTGGAAAAAGTAATCGCTAAAGTCGACGTCTACATACCTGTATATGGTTCGATTGCTTATGTTGACATAAAGTTTCTGCTAATATGCAATCAATGGCTATTTTTCATTGACTGAATCAAGTTCAAGGGACATCGACATAACATTTATGTGATTTTCTTTAAAACAAGAATGTATTAAGAGGTAAGAAGGAGGTGGTTTACTTTTCCCTTACCTGAGGAAAGAGTGGTCGTTCCTCCCTCTTCTTCTTCAAGCAGTCAGCCATAAGTCTCTTCATTGCCTTTGGGCAGTTGCTACGCACTTTGCTGAGGTCAGGGGACAGATAACATCGGCCCACCATAAATATGATCTGCAAGGGGGGTGCAAAGCAATGGCATCAAGAGCTACTACACTTGTGTACCTTTAACTCCAAGTCAATAATAATCACAATAATCATGAGAAGTAACCAAAGGCAAACTTTAGTATTGTCATGTATAAAGCGCAGAAAACCAAAATATCTCCACAAAACATACAAAACGAATGTCAAGCATGGAGAAGACAAGATGATAATGTTGTGGTTTGAAGTGTGTGAATGAAAAGCGTGTTTTAGTTTTGTCTTAGTCTTACAAACGTAATTGGATAGAAATAGCAGCAATGACATCAGTTGTGGAAGGTTCTGGATAGTTCTTTATAACTTGAATCCAAAATGATGGAACGACAAACTTCTATCCACATAGCGAATACACAAAGGATTGCCCGCATTGGCATGGAAGCCACTGAACTGAATTTGTAAGTTCTGTAATAAAATCGGCAGAATTTTGCTTTCTTGTGTATGTCCATTGATTGCTTTTTAAAGCGTCTTAATGTATTTTGCGGCCCAATTCAACTCCCTGATTTAAAATGTAAATGTGACAACAGCCAAGCTGGGATTGGACGTGTTTAAGCATCTGACCTGGTCTCTGTTGTTGATATTGGAGTAGGGCAGCGCTCCTGACATGAGCTCGTACAGCACAATGCCAAAAGCGTAAACGTCAGACTGGAAGCTGTAGGGGTTTTTGTCCTGCAGTCGGATGACCTCTGGAGCCTACGAGAGAGACACATTGGTTGTTACCCCAAATATAAAGGAATATTTATAGAGATTAAAATATATATATAGCCAATATTTAGAACTAATAATTGCAAAAAATAAAGTTTTCCACTTCGAACGTTAAGTATCTTGTCAGTCTATTCAATTGAATATAGGTTAAAAAGTATTTGCAAACCATTGTATTTTGTTTTTATTTGCGATTAACACAACGCGCCAACTTCACTGGTTTGGCGTTTGTGTATATATATATATATATATATACACACACACATATAAACACACATACATACACCTACTACAAAGCAGTTGTTCTTAAACTTTTTACACCAAGTAACACCTCAAAAATATTTTACTCTGCCACATGTTTATTACATACTTACTGTTCGCTATTACATCACTGTTTCTCCTAACTTTATATTAGGAGGGCAATCCAGTCTCCCAGCGGCACCCAGGTAAATCAAGTAAATGTATTGGTTTTGTAGCTCCAGATCACAACAGAAGTAATTTAAGAAAATGTATTACATAGAACAGGTGTCTACAAACTACAATTATCAGTCCAATGCACCAGTCTACACATCGACACATCTCTATACCCACTGTATATAATTCTAATAACTAATACAGTTCTGGTGTTGCTGTATACCATTACAGCAGGTACCCTTGCCATACCCCACTTTATGAATCAATGCTCTAAAGATTACCATCCACAGTATGGAGCCAGACAGCTGTTCAAATTGGTGGGAGCCACTCCATCGGGACTTTACTGTGGCCAGGCCAAAGTCACCAATCTTCACTGTCAGATCCTCATGGAGGAAAATATCTGGGAAGGATGTAGTTAGGGAAAATAGTATTTATCATAACAATACGACATGTTCTGATGGATAAAAAAAAAAACTATTTTGAGATCTCTTTGACTGAATGGTCATGGAAGGGATACTGTTGCTCTTCAGATCACGGTGGATGATGGACTTAGCGTGCAGGTAACTGAGGAGGAAAAGACCATTTTTGTACCAGAAGGTGTATAGAATTTGGTTTTTTTTAAAAGGAGAAGTGCTCACTCCATGCCCTGAGCGGTCTGCCTGGCGATGTCGATGAGCTTGATCATTTCAAACTTGGTCTCGATGATGTGCAGGTGGTGGTACAGGCTGGAGCCTTCACACCACTGGGTGACGATGGCCAGCTGAGGCTTAGTGGTGTAGCCCATGAACAGCAGAATGTTCACATGACGCGTTTTCCTGATACACACAACATAAAAATGTGGGTAGGGCATTTTTTTCCTAACAACTAAAAAGTAGGATGATGTGCTGTAGCTTTTTAGGTTACCTGAGGACTCCCACTTCATTCTTGAAGGCCTGTAGCTGCTGAGGTGTAGGTGCGGTGACATTCAACATTTTCACCGCCACATCACCTAAGAACATCAGGACATTGTTGGTGAGGATATTTCCACTCATTGTGTGGGACAAGAAATTGCCATCAGACCACACAGAGCTCTGTCAAGATTGGCACTAAGTGGCCACAATTATTATGTGCGCTATTGGGATCCACTAGATCACATATGTCAGAGTCACGGCCCGCGGGCCATATCCGGCCCGCGAGAAGGTTTTTTACGGCCCTTGGGATGATCTTGATTTATTATTAGAACCGGCCCGCAGACCGCAGATCTTTTACACGCACCAAGCGGATGCCGGTCCAAGGTTCCGAAAGGGGGCGAGCGGCCCGCCGGGACGCGCCTGCCGGCCGAAGGGCTGCAGCCCGGCCGTCAGTCGCGGAGCCCGCCGTGCCACGCGCGCCAAGGGGGCGGGCCGAAACCCGGCCCCGAGGCCCTGAGACTTCTGCTTTGTTTCCCCAAACCGCGCGTCACCGCCGGGCCCGCACCACCGTCGGGCTGCAGCCCGAGCGTCGGTGGCGGAACCCGTCATGTGCCGCGCGCGCCAAGCGGAGCGGGGGGGTCAAGCGGGCCGAAACCCGCAGGCCACCCCCTCACCACGAGGCCCTGAGACTTCTGCGTTTGACCCCTACGCGCGGCCCGTCGGGACGCGCCCGCCGTCAAGCCACGAGGGCCAGCCGTCGGGTCGCGGAGCCCGCCGTGCCACGCGCGCCAAGGGGCGGGCCGAAACCAGCGGGGGGTTTCGGGCACCCAACTCGCCTCCCTCCCACGGAGGGAGGAGGGGGGTTTAATGTGAACATTACTGTGCAATCACATATTTAGAGTTTTTACTCAATTCAAGTTTAAAAGTTAAAGTTTAATATTTGTTTTCACTGCATGTTACTTCTCCTTAAACAAAGTGTTGTTTTTGATTTATAGATTTTTGCACTTTATTTTATTGTATTTCAATTTAATTATATTTTAAAAATATTTCAGTTGAGTGGATGATAGAAAATTGCTATTATTGTTTTTTTCTTTGAAGTAAATTTAGCCCACTTTTGCTAAAATAGAAAATATAGGCTACTGATGGTGCCTTGAATACCGGTTTCTTTCATTTAATGTTCATGTTATGGGGATTTTTATATAAAGGAAATTTGTCTTTTGTGTCTGTTGAAAATTAAAGATTACTGACAGAGCCATAAGAAAATATTGCTTTATTTATCTGATCATATTGGAATATATTTGTTAGGTTTTCAGTAGGTTCAATTAGGTTCACTAGACTATATGCGTCATTTAAAAATTTTTCAATGAACATTCGAACAGTCCGGCCCTCGGCTTGTAGCTAAATTTTTTATTTGGCCCTCCGTCCATTTGACTTTGACACCCCTGCACTAGATGTAACATATATCGATACCTAGAATGGAGTGCCGACACCCACTCACCCAGAAAATAGGGGAAGAGTGAAAGATGACTTACTATGTGGGCAATGACAGACTGCATGCCAAATGGCGCATTTCCACACTTACCTATATGTATACTGCGTACTTAGTTCTTGAGAGAGCACATTTTGACAGTGCAATGGTCAACTCCAACTCCAACGGTAATTGGACACTTTACCTCTGAGCTAACAGGTGCCATTATTTCCCATTACACTACATAAGTAAGATGGTGACTATTGGAAAGTAGCTTACCACCACCAGTTGTGAATGAATGATGGGTTCTCACTTCTCTGTGAAGCGTTTTGAGTGTATAGAAATGTGCTATATAAATCTAATCCATTATTATTATTATTATTGGGGGTGCTCCAGAGCTGTGTATAGAAAGAGTATGGCCAACTCGGTTTCAGAGTTGGTCCCAAACATGGTACCCTGTCGTCTCGTGAGGGGCTTTTGACCAATCATTTAGGAGATCGTCTGGCCACACTCTCTCTGATTGGTCAAAAGCCCCTCACGTGACTACAGGGCCCCATGTTTGCTCCCAACTTTCAAACCCAGTTGACCATACTCTCTATACACGGCTCTGGGGCGGTCATCGTCAAGCACTGAACACCCACTATTTTTGACTGTTTTGAATGCAAAATCCAGGCATTTCATTTTGCCGTACTTCTCTGCGTAAACGTATGCACTCAGAAGACTGAGTGTAAATGCGGAAAGGGGGAATCAATATACAGTGTAATGCTATGACTAGGGTTGTTTTGATCAGGGTCTTACGTTGCCTATTCAGATACTGATCATTCATGAGTGAGATCAGCCGATGTCAATACCAATCACATGTAATTTCTCTTTTATTACATACAATTGTTTGAGCAAAACAAAGTGATTAGTAAACAATAACTAAACAAAGTCAAAAACTATTATCTACTACTACTAATACAATGTTGTTTGCCCTCAAAGTCCTCCTGTGTCCAGGGAATTATTCCCTAAACTTAAACATTTACAAAAACCATTAAAAATGATTTTGACAAAAAAAAATACAATCACTCTAACATTGATTATATAATGATAGTACCCTTGGTATCAAGACCAGCAATTTCTGGATAGAGCTGCCCTCTTACGTGTCATGTGAAGAATGCAGCACTGCTGAAATACCAACAGTCTTTGTTATATTATCCTCTCTCTAAACTTTTATGAATCCACTTGTTGATTTCTTGGTAATAGCTGCTTACTTTCTTCTGTAATGCAGTTACACTAACACTTCTTGACAATCCAATATTTACGTGCTTCTTCTTCATCTGTTCACGACTTTCACTGCCACGGTTTGCTTCTCAACCGCACTGCATTTTGACGTACTTCTCAGAGTGAACTTAAAAGACTGAGTATGGAAGTGCACAGATAGAGACACCCCCGTAGAATGCATTCTTTTATTACCAGTATATTATTATATTGTTGTCTGGAGAGGTTGCCATTACAGAGGTATGTCGACCATTATGTGTTTTTAGTCCAGTGATGTTATGAATTAGGTCGCACACCTCAGTACTTTCCTATTTAGTCATTTGAGTGACCGAGGTGTATTTACACTGTGAGGTACAATGTAATGCAGTGCAGTGTCAGTATCCGGATGTTAAAAACTAAATGGCCAAGATGAAGCTTGCTGGACACTCAGCGTGTATAGAATACATAGTACAGTAGATCCCTGCCTTCTATGGGGGTCCAGTTCTGAACCCACAAGCTTATGGAAAAAATGTGTGAGTAATTGAGATGCCCAAAATAATGACAATTTTTGACTCACAAATTGCTGTCCACTTTCCAAACTTGCCTGCAATTGCTCACTTGCAAACAGTACCGGTTCAAGCCATATATATGTCTCACTCACTTATTTTAAAGTATATAATGCATAGGTACCCACCACTAATAAATAATTATGTAAGATAATCGATGAACGGAAAGATTTGTTAAGCTTTGTCAGAGAAAGTTATATGTATGTTTACTTTTGCTTAGCCTCACACAGTCATGGTGCATTCAGGCATGGTCGAACAAAGTGCAACATCTCAACACTTAGAGAAATAACATTATCAGTAAAGCCTAAATAAAAACATAACGCTCTCCTTTTTGCCTCGATTGCTGGAGGACACAATTAATAAGCAACTGACTGATTTTTATACAGTTCTGTACTGGTTTTGTGCAAATGAAACCAATCTTGAGTTCAGGACTGGATTCTGTAAAAGGCAAAGCATATTTACTGAACAAAACAACATCCATCCTACCATGCCACTTTCCCTTGAAGACCGTCCCAAAGGAGCCTGAGCCTATCCTCTGACCCAGAGTGATCTGACCCTCTGGGATTTCCCAGTCATCACTAGAGTCCCTCCTCCCCAGTGTTTTCTGTGGAACAGAACAGGGAGTTAGCACATGCACACTCAATCAAGAGAGGACATATTTTTGGTATTGTTGGCCGATTACCATCTTATTGCGGTCCTCAGATGACGAGGACGATTTACGCTCTCTCTGTGGGCACGGCGACTTCTGGGGAATCTTGACGCTGGTCAGAGAGCCAGGTAGTGAAGCAGGGGGAGTGGCTGACAGTCCAGTGGTGGACCCTGACGGGGTGGGACGGGAGGTGGTGGTGAGAAAAAACAAGAGAAGAAATGATGACAGGTTGGCAGACATCAGGTACAAAATAGCATTTTGACCTTTTGACTGTGTGTTTACATACAAGTGAAAGGAGAGGGCGCGCTTGATTGGATGGCAATATTCATAACTTCCCAAAATACACAAACCACCAAAATACACACATACTGTACATTCTTTACTGTTGTAGTTTATAATGTATAAAAACGCTATAACCCTAATATCCAGATGTATTATATCATTGTAATTTTTACCAAAAACTGTATTTTTTTTAATACTGTATTTCGGTGAAAGACAAAGAAAAAGGTATATACACACACACGCACGCACGCACGCACGCACGCACACAAGCACACTTATACACTGCTGTTGGTACTTGGTAAGCATACCATATAAATGCAAACAATGCATCACGTTTTAAAGATAATATTTTTCTAACACTAAATTGCACAGAATGCAAGAAAAATTATATTTAAAATACAATCCACTAAAAACAGTTTTTATACTTGA
Organism: Entelurus aequoreus; assembly: GCF_033978785.1. Taxonomy (NCBI): domain Eukaryota; kingdom Metazoa; phylum Chordata; class Actinopteri; order Syngnathiformes; family Syngnathidae; genus Entelurus; species Entelurus aequoreus. Next base: position 32,556,947 of record NC_084742.1, on the reverse strand, counting down.
CTGGCGGGGATTTTAACCCTCAGGGGAAATTCGATTTTAATTACCTTGGAAGACAAACAGGACATAAAGGTGCCTTTTAAGGGCGTGAATAGATTTTGGATTACATTTCTCAATAAACTTCCGTCCAAAACTAAAAATAAAGTTGTTATATTTATACACTTAAATGCCTTTTTTGAGCTTGGATAATGTAACATACCGGTAACTAATGATATGCAACTTTATATTATAAACTGTAACATAAACTCATATATATATATATATATATATATATATATATATATATATATATATATATATATATATATATATATATATATATATATATATATATATATATATATATATATATATATATATATATAAACTATAAATTGAATTTATATATATATATATAAACTATAAATGAAATTATAAAAAAAACTTTCCTGTTTGGTATTTTTGTTTAGGGCTGAAGGAAAAAAACAAATAAAAAATACAACATTTTTATGCCCTTTGAAAAATGAAAGACTTAAATTTCCTGTTTGGCTGTGGGTTATTGTTGAATAACTGCCAGCGTTTTGTACACCTGTGAAATAATTACAAAAACAGTTTTGCATTTAACATGAGAAAAAAAGTTTTAAAAAAGTTCAAAATCAAAGCCATCCATGGACTATTGATGACCTAAACTTGGCAACCATCTGTACTTTGAATGATTAAATGATAAAAATCACCATGTGCATAATGAAAAGTGAATAGAGCCTAATCAGCATAATGGTGTAACTTGCAGGTGTCATCAAAGAACATGAGGGAATTGTGATGGGTGGGGACACAGTGGATGAGACACAGGGCTAAAAGGTTGGTGTTTATGTGTGAGGGGGTTGAGAGTGAGAGACAAGCACACACAGAGGGCCTAACTACCTCGGAACACAGGCTCAGGTTCAAAATCAAACACTATGTCATTGGGATAGGAGTATAGAAGGGGGCTTGAGGTCCGTGTTCGATGCTTCCTCAAGCAGCGGGCAGGGTGGGTCGGGGGGGCTGCAGGGCAAAGAGAGACAGACAGACCATCACTGCTACTCACCCTGCCCCTCTCACCCACAGCTACAGCTTTTGGGTGGAGCACTCTCAAAAACATACCACATCACAGAGTGTTAGCCGGCTAACCGGCTATCGCTTTATAAATCATTTGAATTTGTTGGAATGAATAGAAACAATGCATCAGTCCAAATCATATTTAGGTATTAGTGTTGATCAATACAACTACAATATACAATTGTGTGTTGCATAAAGAATATATATCAATGAGTCATTTTGAAATCAAAGCCTTAGATTGAACTAAAACATTAACTTTATCATGAGGAGCTTAAATATGACTCAATTTAAAGTAAAAAGAGAGGTGACGTCTGTTAACAATTAATAGTCAACTTTGTGTCCTCATAGCAGCTCAGCTCAGTGGCCGTGTTGCAGGAATAACAGTTTAGCTTCTCGGGTCATAACACACACGCACACACACATACATACACACGCACATAAACGAAAGACCAGAGTGCACACAGACGCGGGATGGTGAGAAAAAGCTCAGAATGTGCTTGGATTCTTCCAAAAGGATTCCTTACCTCCATCCGACCTTGCCAAGCCCTGATCTCGAATCAGGTCCTGAAAAAAGGAAGACAATGTGCATTAAATAAATGACACGTCTTTATTTTGACTGGAGATGTATGACCAGGCTGCTCGAGGACAACAAACGCAATGCAGGCCTGCAAGGTTTAACAACAGAGGACAACAGAAAAAAAAAATCAAACTTTACGTCGGCAGGCCCGGTCTTTGGGGCTGTGCCAGTAAGTTGACATTTCACTGACAGTAATAAGCAGACTGGGTTGCCAGTGTGGAGCCCTCACAGTTGCGATGTCCTGACGACCAACCGGCCTGCTAGCCTCAGCCATACACAAGACACATTACTATCAAGGCATACTGCAATGCCGCGTCGCATTGAAGACACAAATACACTGATAAAAAGGCAGAAAAAACATAACTTACCTCTAAAACGACATCTGCCATCTGTCGGAAGAACTAAAAAGAAAGGAGTCTACCGTAAAATCCGGCCTATAAGCTGCTACTTTTTTCCTACACTTTGAACCCTGCAGCCTTTTAAGATGGAGCAGCTAATTTGTGGATTTTTGCTTGCTGGTGGTTATATATAAAAACTTTTTTTAAAAGTTTCACCGTATAGCTAAAATAATTTATACTTACTAAACCATCTCAGTATGTAGGAGTGTTTTCATGCATTGTTGTATGGCTTTCGTAATGTAATGACTATAGCGTCGTTAGCATTAACTAATGCAAGCACGTTTACGAGTGTCTGTGTTAGCACTATTAACTTACGACATTATTTTTCTATTGTTTTAAATTCACAAATTCCTTAGTAAAAATCACCAAGACGTCACCGTGGAGTTATTGAGTCTGTTTAGCTGATTTACAACTATTTTGTAAATATTGGACCAAATCTGTAAGAAAAAATCCCAAAAAACAACACTTTCGAAAAATAAAAATCTCAACTCAAGTTTCCTAACCAATGTGACAGTGTAGGGGGTAACAGATATAGTAAACACAAGTATATCTAAAACATCCACTGATAATAAAGGAATATGAAATATGAAAACTATAAAAAAGGCCATCAGAGAAATATCAGTAACTATCATTTCAAACGGGAAAATTCCCAGATAAAATTAAAAAAGCTCAAATAATACTGTTTTTTAAGACAGGAGATAAACATAAATTCAGCAACTATAGACCAGTTTAATTTCCAGCGCAGTTTTCTCAAATTGTAGAAAAAATATTTAACAACAGATTCGACAAATTTATAAACAAGTATTCAGTACTGTCAGCTAGCCAGTGTGGATAAAGAAAAAATATCTCAACCCTAATTGAAATAACTGAAGGAATCACTAACCCAGTAGATCATAAACAATGTGCTGCTGCGGTTTATCAAAACCATTTGAAACAATCAATCACAATGATACGGCATAAGAAGTTTGGTTTTGAAATGGGTGAAAAACTACTTAATAGTAGCAATAGTAAGCTATGCTTAAGCCTAGGACGGTGGTGAGCAACATGCGGCTTTTTAGCGTCGTCCTAGTGGCTCCCTGGAGCTTTTTCAAAAATTTTTGAAAATGGAAAAAGATGGGGGGGGGGGGAATATATCTTGTTTTAATATGGTTTCTGGAGGAGGACAAACATTACACAAACCTTCTAATTGTTGGAAAGCCAAATGTTTAATATGTTTGTGTTTATGCTTCACTGATGAGAGTATTTGGCGAGCGCTGTATTGTCCTACTAATGTCGGCAATCCTTGAACTTACCGTAGTTGTGTGGACTGTGACGCAACAGTTTGTTTAAAAGTATAACTTTCTCTGCCACAGAAAGACGTGTTTTATGCCACTCCATCTTTATCTCATTTTGTCCACCACCGTTTATATGCTGTGAATGAATGCACAAAGGTGAGCTTTGTTGATGTTATTGACTTGTGTGGAGTGCCAATCAGGCAAATTTGGTAAGTGCATGACTGCAAGGATTACCTTGCAATGCTAACATGCTATTTGGAATAGCTGTATGTACATATTGCATCGTTTTCCTTTACTTATGTCCTATTTGTATTTAATATATATTTGCATGTCTCATGACACATTATCTGTATGTAATATTGGGTGCATTTCTGATAGTTGCGTGCCATGTTGTTCCAGACCACAGCAAATGTTACCCAGCTTGCCAAAGATTGCAATAAATAAATCCATTAAATGAAGACAGCCTGCCGTTTCCTTTAAGTTGGACACACACTTTTGGTCATTCAAAGCTAGCAATTTCCAGGGGTTATCTCACCCTCTGAGAAGCTTCCGTTTTACTAATGTTTTCCAATGTTGTAAAAATGTGTAGAATAAATATTACATTTCAACAATTTTGTCGAAAAAGGTTTGAGTCAGCCTGCGCGACAGTCATTTTGATAGTAGGCTAATATAGCTAATATAGACAAATCATGCGTTTCCTTCATTATAACACTTATACGAGGCGTTTAATTTTTTGCGGCTCCAGACAGATTTGTTTTTGTATTTTTGGTCCAATATGGCTCTTTCAACATTGTGGGTTGCCGATCCCTGTCCTAAAAGATAACACATCCGAGCGTTTGGGTGTAACTTGTGGTGTACTCCAGGGGTCAGTTCTGGGACCAAAACTATTCAATCCATATACTGTATGAATGAAATCAGTAAACCCACAAAAGACCTCAAGTTAAAATTATTTGCAGATAACACGACTGCATTCTGCTCAGCGGAAAACCAAAAGGAAGTAATAAAAATTATTATGGCAGACATGAATAAACTAAAAAGATGGTTTGATAAAAATGAGGGAACATTCTGTACAAACAAGGGATGTTCCAATCAGTGTTTTATGCTGTCGAATCCGATACGATTATTCATAAGTGAGATTGGCTGACATCAATACCGATGACATGCATTAACTGTAAATTGTTCCATTTATTCATTGTGAGTGCTCCGGCTGCACAATTAATCAACATCAAATCAACGTCTTACTCTGTGCATTGCTCTCAGAACCCGAGTGTGTTTATTTAACAGTATAATTAACTGAACACCATGAGCCCTCTTTTCAGTCATTTATAATCTTTGTCTTGGTGGGCAGAGAGCGGGGCGCCATCTTTAAACACACATGAAGCGCGTACAGACAGCCTCCCTACTCGCGACTTGCTAGTGAGAAGGGTTCAAAGTAACAAAAATTAGGAAGAAAAAAATTTATTACAAAGCCAAATGTCCCGTTTTGGTAATATTTCAGCTTGAAATTGGATGGGCAATATTAGTTCATCAAAACGGCCCACGAGCGAGAATGCTGTGATTACGGAATGGCAATAGACAAAAAGACAACATCCGACCTAGTTTTTCCCAGCTGGGAAAAAAATGCACTTTGACGTTCAGTATTTATTTAAGTCAAATTTTTGATTACATAAATGTGTCTATTTAATTTTTTGTTTATTTATTTAGAATAACAAAGTTATTTAACTCCCAATTACTGGTAAGGAACAAACAAACTTGGGTCACTTTAAGAGTTATTATAAGCATATGGTAGTCACTAAGTATAACAAAGCAGAACTGTTTAAGAGCCGTGCCTAATAACAATATCAGCCGCTTTCATGGGACAGGAGTAGGATCAAATAAGCTCTGTTCTTCATAACTCCTTTTTGGACTTGTTGAATTGTTAACATGACATCATGTCCGACTCACTTAATTTGCGTTGTGGTCAAGCCAGCGTCTGTTCTCAATCGGTACTAGACTCCATTTAGCCTTTTTTGAAGAAAAATGCCCTACGCTTGTGTTGTTTTCAGCTGTGAAAAACATGCAAATCACGAAAAGGATAAATGTTTCTTCAGAGTTTCTCAAGAGGTAATCAAAAAGGGGGAAGAGAGCAAAATGACATCAAATGACACTAATTCAGATTACCGTAGGTTAATTATTTTGGACTCTTGCTATTTTGGAAGTTTTGGAAATATAACTGTGGACAAAAGTAAGTGTTGTAAATATTTTAGAGTTGAGCACTCACGTCAATGTTGACAGGCTCAATGGTGTTGATATGGACGTTGGGGGCCGACGATGAGCGGTCCCGCTGACCAAACTGGTTGCGGTGATCCTCCTCGCTGGCCCGGAAGTTAGGCGGGATAGGTATGGACTTGGACGGAGACAGAGTGGTATGGCACATAGACCTGGAGAGAAGATGAGGTTTGTTAGTAAGTACAGTATCTGTAAATAAAAAAACTAAATGCCCAGCTGATTTTTATTCGACAGTACATTGGCAGTTCTAATGGTGAATAACACAACACACAATAATTTACTACAACGGGAATCAAAAAGCCCTTTTCATACAGTATTTAACTTTCTGCTGATCAGTAAAAGGTGCGAAGCTCACCCAGTGGAATCGGATGGGGGGAGTGATGGACACACTTCGGACACGGGGGTGGTTCCCTCTGAAGAGACATCCTCCTGGGTGAAAGGATGATGCTCGAAGAACTTTGATACTAACAGCAAGCTGCACAACGATAAGCCAAAGACAAAAAACAGGTCAACCATGTGATTGTAAAACTATACAATATTTTTGATCAAAAGTGCCAGTTAACAGTTTAATGCTATGTAGTTTCTACAAAGAAAACAGATGCAAAGTATTACATTATAAACCAGTATTAAAAACAAGTCATTTTAAATAAAACTCTATTACCAGTGTTTTCTCTACCATTATATTAGACCAAGAAAATCAAGTTGATTTAAAACTATTTATTTTATTTTATTTTCTGTTTTTGGCAGACACATTTGGTATATGCATTATTATTTTATTAAACAAACTTAATTGCCTTAACATATTTACCTAATGTACATAAAATGTGTCTCTTTGTGATATGTTTACAATGTTTTATCTGCTCTCTGTATTGCAAGCTTGGAGGAGCGACTGCATTCTTTTAATGACGAGTCTTGATTTTGGCTTTGTGGACTAATTTGGAGTTTGCATTTGCTTTCCATTATGAACGATGAAATGTATGTGTGGAGAAGCAATTGCAATACAGTTGGCTACGCTAAATGGAACTTTATAGGCGCAATTGCATTACAGTCAGCTGTGCTGTGCATGTGTGCTGAAACACTGAATGACATTGAATGTGTTTGGCAAAGTCAACCCCTTCCTCAAAAATAAGGAAAATTATTGTGTTGACATCTCAAGTACAGTAGTAGTACCTCAATTTACAAGCTTATTTTGGTTCTGTGATGGAGTTCTTAACTCAAAACACTTGCATCTCGAATCAACGTCTCCTGTTAAAATGCATTAAAAACTACCGTAATTTCCGGACTATAAGCCGCTACTTTTTCCCCTCGTTCTGGTCCCTGCGGCTTATACAAGGGTGCGGCTTATTTACGGCCTGTTCTTCTCCGACACAGACGAAGAGGATTTCGGTGGTTTTAGTACGCAGGAGGAAGACGATGACACAATGATTAAAGACTGACTTTTCATATACCGGTAGGCTGGTTATTTTGATAACGTACAGGCGAGCACTTTGTATTACTTTGCACCGTTGTATTATTTGTACTCTGCACGAATGCTGTTCGCCATGTCAAAGATGTGAAAGTTTGATTGAATGATTGAAAGATTTATTGTTAATAAATGGGACGCTTTGCGTTCCCAAACAGTCATCTCTGTCCCGACAATCCCCTCCGTGGAAGCAGGAACCCCTATATACTACGCTAATTACACATCAAAACCCTGCGGCTTATAGTCGGGTGCGGCTTATATATGGAGCGATCTGTATTTTCCCCTAAATTTAGCTGGTGCGGCTTATAGTCAGGTGCGGCTTATAGTCCGGAAATTACGGTATTTAACTGGTTTTTGCCCCTACTCCCAAAAAAATGACACTTTAACATGCCTTTAAAAAAGAAAACCTAACTTTTAGACAATAAATATTGTATAAAAACAATACAATAGAATGTACTACTAACAACTAGCTAATTCATTGTATGAAGTAATGTCATAATGTACAGAGGAGAGTAGACTTCTACGGTGTCTGTATGTTTTTGAGGATTTCATTCTTTAATTCAATGAATATCATTCACTTTTTCACACTCACTTTCTTTCGTTCAATAGTTGGAAAACAATGTGTTGTCGACTTTCTACCTGAAAGCTAATGCTAGCAAGTAAAACCATGTTTTGGGTGGATCTTACAGGGTTCACTGTGGTGTTCGCAACGCCAACAAAAGGCAGGTTTGTTTGTTACAAAAATGTTTGCTTGCAACTTAAAGCATAACAATTAGCCAAGAAACAGCTCTTATTTCAAAACACTCTTAAGTTGAGGCACCACTTTGCATACGCCAAATTGTGATTCTAATACAATTGGAATACCAAAAACAAGCCAGCTCTACAGGTACCAGAGCATGCAAAATCTATCTATATCTAGACTTACTCTAGCTGGTCGTAGTTCACACACATGAGAGGAACCTCAGTACTGCAGCGTTGGTGGAACTTGTAGCCACACGTCTGACAGCGGAACCCCTGGAAAAGCAGCTTTCTGCAGAAGTCGCAGAAGGCCAGGGTGAAGAAGGTCTTCCTCACCTGTCAGACACGTGGGAAAAAGTGAAATAAAAAGTTTACTTCATGAGCACCAGCAAGGGACTGGACAGCATATGACAGATTTGTGTGAATATGGTTGTATAAGTCCCCGTGTAACTTGGCAGAGTTGCTTTATGCAATTTTTCAATGAAAATACTTTTACTTTAATGCATGTAAATGTAAAAAAACATGTTGCGTTCATTGACTCACATACAGCTTGGCGGAGACGTCTCTTAGGAGGCCTTAATTTATTGACATTATATTCCCATATGCAGTAACTCACAAACTCACTCCTAACTCAGCAAGCCTTTTATTGTTTACTCTCAAGGGACAATACTGTAAACTGATATATAACTTACAGCAGTCAGTGTAAATCTCATATCAGTTTAAATGTACTGTCCGGTGAAAATAACTTAACACACAGCCATTATTGTCTGATGTTAATGGAGTGATATAAGGAGTTTAAAACAAAATTAAAAAAGGAAAACGGCAAAGACCAAGCCAGACTAAAAAGGTGTAGACAACCAAAACGTCTTCCACATAACATTCATCTTTTCTCGTGCGCAAAGGAACTTGCTTACAACATGTCGTAAGATTTCGTTTCATTTGCCTGACAGGCTGATATTCACACAACTCATATTTTGCTGCTATGTCATAAAAAAAACTAACAATGAATACATTCTAGTCTAACGCTATAAATCCCATACTTCATTTTGGATGAGTGGTACTCACAAAGTTGTGCGTGGTGAGAGGCACATTCTCCAACACTTCAACATGCAACTCCTCCCCTGTCAGCCAGGAGATGTCCGTATCCCAACCAATAGGTTTCTTCTCCCTGATATCGGTAGAAAGAGTTATGAAACATGAGAAAAAGAAAGTCTGCAAACCCATGTCTGCTGTTCATACCACCTACTGTAAACAAAAGGGATGAGTTAATCTGAAATATTAGAACAATGCAGAAATATAACTTACGAACTTAATTAAAAAAACAAATCATCAAACCATCAAACATATTGGACTTAAAATACTGATAATAAAAAAATGTTCACACCAATGAGAGTGGAACCTGCTTATGTCAATACCCTTAGAATAATTGGCTGGCTGGCTGACATCGACATAAGCGGTTGTTGACATAAGCAAAATCGGAAATAGCCATTGCTTGTACATTTATTTGTGACTTTGGCCAGAGACATAATGAAAATGGGCGATAAAGTACTTTTGAACACACGGGTTATTGATAGTGTGTACATTTTCTGTTTTGTTTTAATATGATATTGTACACTTTTACCTAAGGGAGCCGATGTGCTAATATTGTTTGTCTTGAATAGGGATGTTACGATTAGAATTTTATCAATAACAATACTGATATTTAATCATGTTTAAAAGGAAAAAGCCGTGGCTTCCACTTCAAAGTGACACTAAACTCTTTAGCATTGCCTTGCCTTGCACATAGTGCAAGACTTCGGAGGACTTTTAAGAAAAGTTTCAAACTTTTGGGTGCTGTACGGGTTTATTTAGTTTGATGTGTTGAGTGTGCTCGAGCGTGGGGTGAGAATATTTATTGTTTGGGATTAATTCATGGATATTAAAGGGGAACTGCAATTTTTTTGGGTGGGGGGGATTTTGCCTGGCATTCACAATATATGAGATATATTTAGATATAATCAAAATAGTATTAATCTAATGAAGATTCCCCAGCTATTTTCAGAGATAATGAGGAAGCCAGACACGTCATCGTGTGGCGTAGAGGTAGGAACCACAGATTTCTTCCCCACCAACAACATTGCTAATCATACAGACTTTGTGAGCGGCAACAACAATTACTTAAGTAAAATTATGATAAAAAACTTGTTATTGTTGATCCTGAATATAAGGAGGATGAGCTATAGGTTTTAGAAGCTCTGCTAAACAGATTCAGCTTTAGTGAAACACTAAGCATCATGTAGCAGTATTGCTAAGTGTTAACAAGAAAAAAAAACTACAAACATAATAAAATTATAGCTTACTGTACGATGTCTGCTCTTACTGGGATGACGACTGATAGTATGTACATATCTTCCCGTTTAGATGAATAATTCATCATGATTCACACAAAAGGTTAACAAAAAAAAGTTTCCCTCCAAACACTGTCTTCGGTTGTGTGTGTTTGTCTCCACCTACGGGTATGAATTGAATGTCACAGATGAACAACTTCTACATTTATGGCTAAATCTTCCTAATATCCAGGTGAGAGGCATGATTTATAATCTAGAATAACTTTGACAAGCCGAGACGCGATGATGCAGGAGCAGCAGGACATCAGAGCTAGTTCACAGTAAAGCAGCGGAGAGCTAGTGAGCTGTGTGCTATCAATCCGCTGCGTTAGCGCTTATAATAACCACATTGCTAATATTTGGTTAATATTGAGGTCACAATATGTATATAAAGTATTGTTGGCGGGTTTTGCATGGTTATTTAGAGGGTTTTGTGGGCACAATAGAGACAGCCCCCATTGACTACATTGTTATCGGACTTTTGATGTATTTATTTATTCACGACTTAGAATGCATGAAAAAAAGAAACCATGTGTTCATGTCTTATATAGGGATTGTGAATGATAGACAGCAAATCTTTCTCAAATTTTTGCGTAATTCCAGTATGACTGATCTGATACTATGGTCAGAGTGCAGAAGTGTTACTCCATCGACATGAATCTATGGAAATTACCGAAGACGCTCAGAGCGGAATATTCAAAATGGCTGACTGATTTTGTGGCATTTTGTGATGTTTAGACGGTATTTTCACATACTTTGCGGATTGTAAATACAATTGGATATGGTTTAATGGATACAACAAAACACAAGTATATAAAGTCAACTTGTTTTTCCACTCTACTGGTACTTTAAGCGAATAGGTGCGCTGTCTACAGTGGTGTCATAATTATCGTAGAGTAAGATCCATAAAAAATACAGATAGCTGTATCATTTGTACATAATCTTAACGGTCCTACTGAACCAATCCATTCAGAGACCGGTACCAAAGAATACCTATACTCAGTATACATCTCTGTCTTGGCTACAGTGACAACAAAGCTTTTGTACATGTGCAAATATTTCCTCCTGTAGCTAAAATGTAAAAATAAAATATATATAAAATGGGTGTATTATGTTAGCTAATAGTTGTAGAACCCAGGTTAACACTTACATGCTTTTATTTTGAAGCTTACTTTGCACTGAGCTGGAAGTTACTGTGTGCACGTATGTTTTAATGCTGTGTAACTAGACAGCAGTTATGAGGATGTCGTTATCACACTGCTTAGTGATAATTATCAAGTTAACAATACTATGACACTTTGACATAGAAATTACAAGGGATGTAAATCTCTTTGTGATGGACAATTCGATTCACATCGCGATACATGGGTTCTGATGCGATTCAAAAATTATTAATTTATAAAATAGAACAATTAGATGCTACTTGATTTAGTGTATGAACGATTCGATTCTATGGTTAACATTTGTTGATGGACACATTCTTTTTTTACACCACAAAAGAACACGAGTACACTCCTCCTCATGTTAGAGGATAAATAGTTAGAACCCTGTAACCAAGCGCTCAGACTAGATCTGTCCAAGCTAAGTCTATGAGCATGAACTGATGAAAACTACTCGGATGAGAGGCCAAATGTCTTCTAAGACAACTGATCAGTTGATCCTTGGGATGTCACAATATTGACAGACAGCAGAGCACGTAGACGGTCCGTGGTGTTTAGGTTATGTATCTTGTCGGCCGGCCGTTGTTTTAAAGATAAACCATCTACTAATTGCTAGTTCCGCGCAACACCCGGTCAGCATATAAACGTCTATTCTTGTCTCCAATTACGTAAATAACGTAACAAGCGCGTGACTCTTTTCACGGGCAACCCTGGCTCGAGTTGTTTTAAAGACAAAAACTGTCAACTAATTTTTAATTCGGCGCGATAACCGGCTAGTGTACACTCGATTAACCTAAAAATTCATAGCTGAATCTTGATTGAGGGGGCTGTAACCGCCGTAGCCGAACCGGCCACTTCTCGAACCGGATATCTGGTCACATCGGTTTATCGTAAACAACCCTAGAAATGACCCCTATAGGTCTTTATTTTGACAAAAGCGGTCAAAGTAAGCAGGCACTTTTCAGCAATAGGAGCCCAAGACTTGAGGTTGTCGATATAAGCAGGACTGACTCAAACACGTCACACAGTATTTCTTTCCAAAACAATTTCCATGTCTACCACATATATATTTTTATATTTGTCATTTTCAGTGTCTGCAGCTGCTAAAACTCCAGCTCGCTGTCAATTGGCAAATCGCAGGCAAGCATGTGTCTCCAAGGCAACAGCCTATATTACTGTTACAACAACTGTACTGCCAATCATTTGTATGGCTCTAATCTTTACTTTTTGATCTTTTTTTGCAGGTAAAATGAATTTCTGAGTAATATATTTACTTACCCGTCCTGTATCCTGTAGACCCCACAGCATTCTGGGATGAGTCCTCGCATCATTAGAGCTTTCTTTAGCGAGTCTCGCACGGTCATCCCACACCGGGCCGGTACCTGAACACAGCATGGAAGACTATTTTCTTACATACTGTCTATTCAAACATAATTACAAATGTAACTGACGGTGAGAGTGACCAAGATTCTAGTTTCAAATTAGTAGAGTGTATTTCATATTACAGACAATTTACTCCATTTATTCTCAAATTGTGATAAGTGGGTTTCAATTAGTGGTCCTCATCAAACAAAATCCAGCCGAGGTAGGCTCCAGCTCACCGGTGTCCCTAATGATGACAAGCGGTACAGAAAATGGATAGATGAACACTCTATACTGGATCTCATGAAAGGGAAAGAGGGTCACCTAGATACCCTTATTCCCCAGATGCCTCACTCTGATCAAATGCTCCAAGACTATTAAAAAGGAAAAGCTTCACTTTATTATAGACAATACAGTAAAATCCAGAGCAAAGTCTGTGTCATTAGTCCGCCATGATTATCAAGCCAAACGACACTAGTGCGCATGCGCCTGACTTCGCGTTGCCTAAAATGCATTAATAAATGACGGTTTTTAGGTCATTAAGAAATTAGACAGTGTTACTAACCGTCTGGAATTTTAGTGCAAATTATCATTATGCCGTTTACTGTTACATCCCTCGTCCATTAACAAGTAAAAAGTCAAGGGCGGTCACGGCATGTTCTTGCCGCCGATGTTGGTCAATCACAATACACAAATGACCACAGGCTGCACTTTGAACACCCCTGGTATAAAGCATGTTGTGTGTATGAGAAGGTAACACATGTGAAGTGAAGTGAAGTGAATTACATTTATATAGCGCTTTTTCTCAAGTGACTCAAAGCGCTTTACATAGTGAAACCCAATATCTAAGTTACATTCAAACCAGTGTGGGTGGCACTGGGAGCAGGTGGGTAAAGTGTCTTGCCCAAGGACACAACGGCAGTGACTAGGATGGCGGAAGCGGGGATCGAACCTGCAACCCTCAAGTTGCTGGCACGGCCGCTCTACCAACCGAGCTATACCGCCCCAACACATACCACTGTTCTTTGTTTATTAGGCAGGAAGACCCGAACGATGGGCTTCTGTGGTGATCGAGGGTTGGCCCGACTGGCATCTGTGGGGGTTTGCAGTACTGCCAATGTGTTGGGCGCCGTGGGATACGCCTGAGCACCCTCCGCCACCATATATCCTCCCATTTTGACTTCCAGGAGCTGTGGCACAGGTGTTGGAGAGCAGGAGAGGTCTGTGCCATTGCCCATGGCTTCTAGCAGCTGCTGCTCCCTCTGCTGCAGGGCGTCCAGCTTACTAGTGTATTCCTCATAGGCCTACGAGGGGATCGGCGAACACACACACACACACACACACACACACACACACACACACACACACACACACACACACACACACACGCACTCTGAAATTACATCTTTCAGCTCTATCAATGCACATGTAGCAAAAGGAAACAAAATCTCACCTCTAAATATATAGAGGGAGGATTGTGCTCGCCTCCAAACTTGTTTAGAAGAGCCTCCAAGTGTTCTTGGGTCAACTTTATCATCTGTTTGATATTCCAGATCTGTGAAAAAAGAAGACAGTAATTGGAATGATTCAGTTATACAAACCCCGTTTCCATATGAGTTGGGAAATTGTGTTAGCTGTAAATATAAACGGAATACAATGATTTGCAAATCCTTTTCAACCCATATTCAATTGAATGCACTACAAAGACAAGATATTTGATGTTCAAACTCATAAACTTTTTTTTTTTTTTTGCAAATAATAATTAACTTAGAATTTCATGGCTGCAACACGTGCCAAAGTAGTTTGGAAAGGGCATGTTCACCACTGTGTTACATGGCCTTTCCTTTTAACAACACTCAGTAAACGTTTGGGAACTGAGGACACACATTTTTTAAGCTTCTCAGGTGGAATTCTTTCCCATTGTTGCTTGATGTACAGCTTAAGTTGTTCAACAGTCCGGGGGTCTCCGTTGTGGTATTTTAGGCTTCATAATGCGCCACACATTTTCAATGGGAGACAGGTCTGGACTACAGGCAGGCCAGTCTAGTACCCGCACTCTTTTAATATGAAGCCATGTTGATGTAACACGTGGCTTAGCATTCATTGTCTTGCTGAAATAAGCAGGGGCGTCCATGGTAACGTTGCTTGGATGGCAACATATGTTGCTCCAAAACCTGTATGTACCTTTCAGCATTAATGGGGCCTTCACGGATGTGTTAGTTACCCATGTCTTGGGCACTAATACACCCCCATACCATCACACATGCTGGCTTTTCAAATTTGCGCCTATAACAATCCGGATGGTTCTTTTTCTCTTTGGTCCGGAGGGCACGACGTCCACAGTTTCCAAAAACAATTTGAAATCTGGACTCGTTAGACCACAGAACACTTTTCCATTTTGTATCAGTCCATCTTAGATGAGCTCAGGCCCAGCGAAGCCGACAACATTGCTGAGTGTTGTTGATATACGGTTTTCGCCTTGCACAGGAGAGTTTTAACTTGCACTTACAGTTCTGGAGTTGCTCAGGGTGTGAGGGCACAGGCGGGTGTGGGGATACTCACGAGTCCCCGGCTGAGTGCCTGTACGTTGGAGTTCACCCCAGTGGACAAGAAGGTCGCCTCCCTTCGCCTTAGGGTTGGAGGGGGGAAAACTCTGACTGTTGTTTGTGCATACGCACCAAACAGGAGTTCAGAGTATTCAGCCTTCTTGGATACCTTGCATGGGGTCCTGTATGGGGCGCCGGCAGGGGATTCCATAGTCTTGCTGGGGGACTTCAACGCGCACGTGGGCAATGACAGTGATACTTGGACTGGCGTGATTGGGAGGAACGGTCTCCCTGATCTGAACCTGAGTGGTGGATTGTTATTGGACTTCTGTGCTAGTCACGGACTTGCGATAACAAACACCATGTTCAAGCATAAGGATGCTCATAGGTGTACCTGGTACCAGAGCACCCTAGGCCAAAGATCAATGATCGATTTTGTAATCGTATCAGCTGATCTGAGGCCGTATGTTTTGGACACTCGGGTGAAGAGAGGGGCTGAACTGTCAACTGATCACCATCTGGTGGTGAGTTGGGTTAGATGGCGGGGGAAACCTCTGGACAGACCTGGCAAACCCAAGCGTGTAGTGCGGGTGAACTGGGAACGTTTGGAGGAGTCCTCTGTCCGGAAGGACTTCAACTCCCACCTCCGGCGGGACTTCTCTGCCATCCCTGTGGAGGTTGGGGACATTGAACAGGAATGGGCAATGTTCAAAGCCTCTATTGCTAAAGCTGCAGATGCGAGCTGTGGCCAGAAGGTCTTAGGTGCCTCAAGGGGCGGTAACCCTCGAACACCCTGGTGGACAGTGGTGGTCAGGGAAGCCGTCCGACTGAAGAAGGAGTCCTACCGGGGTATGTTATCCCAGGGGACTCCGGAGGCAGTTGCAAGGTACCGGCGGGCCCGAAGGGCAGCGGCCGTGGCTGTGGACGAGGCTAAGCAGAGGGTGTGGGAGCAGTTCGGGGAATCCATGGAGAAGGACTATCGGGCGGCACCAAAGCTGTTCTGGAAGACCATACGGCACCTCAGGAGGGGGAAGCAGGGAACCATCCAAGCTGTGTACGGCAAGGATGGGACTTTGCTGACTTCAAGTGAGGAAGTCGTGGGGCGTTGGAAAGAGCACTTTGAGGAACTCCTGAACCCAAATACATCAGACACACCCTCCCTGATAGGAGCAGGGCCTGAGGATGATGGGGGATCGACGTTGATCTCTCGGAGTGAAGTCACTGAGGTAGTTAGACAACTCCACAGTGGCAAAGCTCCGGGGGTTGACGAGATCCGTCCAGAAATGCTGAAGGCTCTGGGTGTTGATGGGCTGTCTTGGTTGATACGCCTTTTCAACATTGCGTGGAAGTCTGGGACAGTGCCGAGGGAGTGGCAGACTGGGGTGGTGGTTCCCCTTTTCAAAAAGGGGGACCAGAGGGTGTGTGCTAATTACAGGGGTATCACACTACTCAGCCTCCCTGGGAAAGTTTACGCCAAGGTACTGGAAAGGAGGGTCCGGCCGATAGTCGAACCTCAGATTCAAGAGGAGCAATGTGGATTCCGTCCTGGTCGTGGAACAACTGACCAACTCTTTACGCTTGCGGGAATCCTGGAGAGGGCCTGGGAGTATGCCTATCCAGTCTACATGTGTTTTGTGGATTTGGAGAAGGCGTATGACCGCGTCCCTCGGGAGATCTTGTGGGAGGTGCTGAGGGAGTACGGAGTGAGGGGAACCCTGTTGAGGGCCATCCAATCTCTGTACAACCAAAGCGAGAGTTGTGTCCGGGTGCTTGGATGTAAGTCGGATCCGTTTCCAGTGGGGGTTGGTCTCCGCCAGGGCTGCGCTCTGTCACCTATCCTGTTTGTGATTTTCATGGACAGGATTTCTAGGCGGAGTCGTGGCCATGGCGGAGAGGGTATACGTCTCGGGGGGCTAAGGGTTGCGTCACTGCTGTTTGCAGATGATGTGGTCCTGATGGCACCTTCGGTTCGTGACCTTCAGCTCTCACTGGATCGGTTCGCAGCCGAGTGTTCAGCGGCTGGAATGAGGATCAGCATCTCCAAATCTGAGGCCATGGTTCTCAGCAGGAAACCGATGGTTTGTACAGTCCGGGTAGGGGACAGGACTCTGTCCCAGGTGGAGGAGTTTAAGTATCTCGGGGTCTTGTTCACGAGTGAGGGAAAGATGGAGAAGGAAATCAGCCGGAGAATCGGAGCAGCTGGGGCAGTATTGCAGTCTCTCTGCCGCACTGTTGTGACGAAACGGGAGCTGAGCCAGAAGGCAAAGCTCTCGGTCTACCGAGCTATCTACATTCCTACTCTCACCTATGGTCATGAAGTGTGGGTAATGACCGAAAGAATAAGATCGCGGATACAAGCGGCCGAAATGAGTTTCCTCAGAAGGGTGGCTGGCATCTCCCTTAGAGATAGGGTGAGAAGTGCAGTCACCCGAGAGAGACTCGGAGTAGAGCCGCTGCTCCTTCGCTTGGAAAGGAGCCAGCTTAGGTGGTTCGGGCATCTCGTGCGGATGCCTCACGAGCGTCTCCCTAGGGAGGTCCTCGTTGCACGGCCCACTGGGAGGAGGCCCCGCGGCAGACCAAGGACCAGATGGGGGGATTACATCTCCTCTCTGGCCTGGGAACGCTTCGGGATTCCCCAGGAGGAAGTCGCAAATGTTGCTCTGGAGAGGGAAGTCTGGGGGTCTTTGCTGGAGCTGCTGTCCCCGCGACCCGATTCCGGATAAGCGGTTGAAGATGGATGGATGGACTTACAGATGTAGCGACCAACTGTAGTTACTGACAGTGGGTTTCTGAAGTGTTCCTGAGCCCATGTGGTGATATCCTTTACACACTGATGTCACTTGTTGATGCAGTACAGCCTGAGGGATCGACGGTCACGGGCTTAGCTGCTTACGTGCAGTGATTTCTCCAGATTCTCTGAACCCTCTGATGATATTACAGACCGTAGATGGTGAAATCCCTTAATTCCTTGCAAT
Organism: Entelurus aequoreus; assembly: GCF_033978785.1. Lineage (NCBI taxonomy): Eukaryota > Metazoa > Chordata > Actinopteri > Syngnathiformes > Syngnathidae > Entelurus > Entelurus aequoreus. Next base: position 32,538,750 of record NC_084742.1, on the reverse strand, counting down.
AGCTGGTTGAGAAAGGTTTTTCTTAAACTGTTCAACAATTTGCTCACGCATTTGTTGACAAAGTAGTGACCCTCGCCCCATCCTTGTTTGTGAATGACTGAGCATTTTGTGGAATCTACTTTTATACCCAATCATGGCACCCACCTGTTCCCAATTTGCCTGTTCACCTCTGGGATGTTCCAAAAAAGTGTTTTATGAGCATTCCTCAACTTTATCAGTATTTATCGCCACCTTTCCCAACTTCTTTGTCACGTGTTGCTGGCATCAAATTCTAAAGTTAATGATTATTCAGTGTTTCCCATAAACTGCCAAGATACCTGTGGCGGTGGGGGCGTGGCTATGGGCGTGGTCACCATGACATCATCGAGTAATTTGCATAATTTACTACAATGATATGATTTTCTCTAAAAAGGCTCAAAAAATGTATACTTACTAATTAATAACAGTTTTGTTTTAAACGTCCATCCATCCATCCATCCATTTTACAATATAATTACAACACTTTATGTACATATTTATATACAGATTTGAACAATAAGTTTTTCACTGAAATATATTTATTAATTGTGGTTCTTACAAAAAGCATATCTCATAAAATATAAAAGCTAAAATGTCTCTTAAAGCTCTGCCCCTTTAATTAGTGCATACTAAATAATTTAACTTTAGCCTACTACAACAACCATATTATTTACCAGCAACATAAAGTGAAACAGAGGCAGAGGTGTCCTGCCACAGTCAGTAACAAATAAACAGAAAACAGTAGTGGTCAAATACAAATAAGGCAACAAGAGAAGTATCCTACACTTCTCTTTTGTAAAGTAAATCTGAACAGCCTATATGGGCATCTACATCAACTATATGATTTGCCTGAGAAGCTGGACAAAAAAAAAAAAAAAAAAAAAAAAAGTTTTTTTTATTTTTATTTGTGGTGGACGTAATTCTTTCGTGGCGGGCCACCACAAATAAATGAATGTGTGGGAAACACTGTTATTTGCACACAAAAAAATGTTTATCAGTTTGAACATCAAATATGTTGTCTTTGTAGCATATTCAACTGAATATGGTTTGAAAATGATTCGCAAATCATTGTATTCCGTTTATATTTACATCTAACACAATTTCCCAACTCATATGTAAACGGGGTTTATACATGATTTGAGTTGATGCTCATAGAAGCGTGTACTTTTGCAGATAAATAGAGAGACTGTCTATAATTTCAGAAATTATATTATATAATCTTCAACTGAAAAATGCTTTGCCAGATGATGGCTTTCCATTCCAATCTTTAGGTGGCAATAGTGTGCACTCAGAAGTAGGGATGATGTTTGTTAAGAAATGATCAATGTCGATGCCATTATCGAATCCTCTTATCAAACCGATTCCTTATAGAATCTCTTATCGAATCCAGATAAGGTGCTCACACAACAACCTGTGTGTGCACTGACTTCCAAAAGCCGTAGATGTTATGTGACTGCTGTTTATATGAAGGAAAGGCGGACGTGACTGAGGACAGCATGCGGACGTTAAAGAGTGAAGGTTTCAGGTGAGAGGGGACGCTAAAGGCACGCCCCCAGTGAGCATATAGTGCTGCTGTGTGCGTTGTAAATAAAAAACTTGCCGACAAACACATCACCAACATGGACGAGGTGCCGCTCACTTTCGACATCCTGGTGAAGCACACTGTGGAGAAGAAGGGGACCAGCACGGTAGCGAATCGATACGCACAACGGGGCAAGAGGAGTCGGCTTTTACTTTTTCCAAGGAGCCCCACAGCAACGAGACTGCCTTTGAAAATGACGAGAGGGAATCTGGCGTATTTGATGGAGAACTTGCCCAGCTGTGCATTTCGGACACAGAAGATGAGGACTTTGATGGATTTGTAGATGAGGATTGATCAAAAAATAATGTGAGTGCATTGATAAATACTTCAATAAAGTACAACCGAACTCAGCTTTGCTCCTGCTGCCTTTTCAATACAGCGTCTATGCATGCTAGCATATGTTTTAAGCTAGCGTATGTTTAACCCAGGGGTGCAAATTAACACTCGCCAGTCGCCATTTGCGAGCTATTTTTAGCTTTGGCGAGTAAAATATTTGCCTAACTTGCCACGCTGGCGAGTTGAAAAAGTGAGGTTCACAACAGCAATAATGCAGCGCTTACCGGTACCTAAAGCAACACGGAGATCATTATTTTACCAAGCACATATTTGTTGTGATGTCACGTTCGACGTTCCGTAGACTAGTTGCTAAGAGACGGCAGTTAGCTAGCCTAGTAGTTAGCTTAGAGCGCGCACTACAGGGATATCTCTCAGGCGACAGTCACAGAGTGTACCGGTAACGTTACTCGAGTCTTAATAGCTAACAATCATTCTTCCTAGCCTTAAGCCTATAAATCGTATCGTTATGTGGCGCTTCCTGAAACCCATAGCTAAAAAGGCACGGACGGAGGAGGAGGAGGAGGAGGAGGAGGAGGAGGGGGGTCGCGATGCGAATGCTGCGAAACCCAAACCGACCAGCGCTGGAACTGGGGGGAGAAAGTTTCAGACGAAGTGGCTATACGACGATGCAGGGAAAAAACGCGACTGGCTGACTGTCAAGAACAACATCATGTTTTGCACTGTGTGCACAACTTGAAAAATATTTAACTATTTCTTTATTCTTTGTAGCAATCAATGCACTGTAAAACTTGTATATTACTTAAATTTTATTGAATACAGATCTTTTAAAATCTTATCTGCACTGCATCATGCGTCCTGCTTCTAGTTTCATAGGATAGTAAAAAAAAGAATCTATATACTCTATATACTATACTGTGGCCCCTGGTTGGTTGTAGAATTGGTTTTAATGTGACGTGAACACTTCTACATGGCGGAATACAATGGTAAAGGAAATAGTTTGTTTTGGCATTTGGCGAGTAAAAAATATGGTTGGCGAGTATGTTTTTTCACCTACTAGCCACTTGGCGAGTTGGTCAAAAAGTTAGTTTGCACCCCTGGTTTAACCATGTCTGCGCCCAAAAAAACGCTGCGCCTTATTTATGCGTTAAATACAGAAATAGCACCCGTAACTGACACGGCCCCTTTTAATACGGTGCGCCCTATGGTCACGAAAATACGGTATAGTGGCTTCGATAACGGGAACCGGTTCTCAAAAAGGGATTCGAATCCATGGAATCGGTTCTTTTCTTATCGAAGCATCGGGAGAACCGTTTTTGGAACATCAACCCTACTCAGAAGTGGGGCACCAAGATGCAGACATCAGTCAAATGAAGGATCCCTGTGTTTCTCCAGCCATTATGACATTATATAAGTAGGGGCAGCCATACAATATACTGTTTGATAACCTGCGTTTACAATTCCTATATTGTGATCACATTAATTACACAATGTCTTAAATTTGATTTTGTGGAGTTATTTGGAGTCTTTCTATTGCTTTCTGTAGAAAAAGTCTGTGCAATGCAACTGTGGAGGGGCGAGCAAATTACAGTCGGCTACGCAAAAGGTTTAAACTAAGGTTGTTCCAATCAGGGTTTCATGCTGCCAATTCGGATACCGATTATCCATGAGTGAGTTCAGCCAACATCAATCACATGTATTAACTGTAAGAATACCAATATCAATGACAAACCGCGGTAAAACTCATGACGGTTAGTATAACCGTTTCAAATTAAAGTTATCGTAAGACTGTGATTGATAACCACATATCGATACATCGATATGATACTGCTCATTTTCTGTACAAGCAAGCTAGTGTGCTAATCACTAGCTATCTTAAATGCTAACATAATTACAAGACACATTAAAGTATTTCCCCATTCCAAAAGTCAAACCTCAATATAAAGTTGTAACAACACATTGCTGTCCAAGGTATTTAAATGTGCAAACTGATCCTACTGGCTGTGCTCCCTTATGACAGTGAGATGTAAAGAGCCATACGCGGACCAAGGGGCAAACCTTCTGTTACCTAAACACAGACAGTTTTTCCCGGGGCCCCAGGATGTCAAACCAACAGCTGAGTAGCACAACCAACATTTTAAAGCGCACACAGAGATGTATCAAGCTTGTGAATGCTGCTACTTACATCTTTTGGGACGTTGCTGATAAAATTTAAAAAACATCAATTTTTTCCGGACTTAATTCCTAAGCTTGGAACCCTGCAGCTTATACAAAAGTAATCTATGTTTTTTTTTTGCCAACGGCCATAATGTTTTGTATACAACAACCTATTATAGTAGTAACACAGACACAGAGACTAAAAAGATGAGTTATTAACTGTGCAAAGGCACCATCTTTTGGACGGGTTCACTCACTGCTGGTTGAAAGTCTACAGTATTTCCTTCTGTTTCATGCCTCGAACCAGAAGTATAAGTGCCATTCCGTCTACTCGTCGTCCACAGCATTCCCACTCGTATGGTTTCTTCATTAATCACTCCAAGCAATGTTTGTAAGTTTTACAATATTACCAAAACAATTCATACTTAAACAGTCACATGTTTGATAGTCGTGTTTTATGCATATTTGCTATTGTAATGTAATTAAGCTAGCGTCGTTGGCATTAGCTAATATGCTAACACGTTGACAAGTGTCTATGTTAGGACTATTAACTTAGTATGTCAATCTTTTTGTATTGTTTTAGTTTCGTAAATTCCTTCGTAAATTTAACAAAACGTCAACGTGGCATTACTGAGTCAGTTTTGTTTAATCAGCCGGTTTACTACCGTGTCTCAGGCACCGTTTGGAAACCTGTAAATAACCATTATTTTAAATATTTATGTGTAAATATGTAATTTTACAACGTATACTTTATGTCTGCGGTGCGGCTAATACATAGAAAAAAATGTTTCCTTATAAAATGTAGTGGGTGCAGCTTATATACTGGTGCATTCTATAGTCCAAAAAATACAGTGCATATGCACTAGATCACTTTAGTCTTTCATAATTTTTACTTTTTTTTATTGCAATCTGAAGCCGAAATATCCAACATTCTGGTTTCAGGGCAAGTGAATGAAACACATTATGTTTCCCTTGAGGGACTATTATTGATTAGTAATAAAATATGACATTCATTCATGAGAACACTATGACATCATCCACAACTGACCGGCATCCATTAGAGAATGATGAGACATCATTCAGGTTCATCCAGTTTCAAGCCAGCCTTTCGAATCAATGAAACCACAGAATATCCCAGTACAGAAGTTCATGGGATGGAAACAACTTCATATGCTTAGTTGTATGACTGCCAAACTTCACTCCATTCTCTTTTTATCTGTGTGTTGCAGGAATAGTATTGAAATATTTGCAACACACTTTGCATTTTAGTACAAGCTTTGTTATCTTCTCTGTTTTGATTTCCACAGCCACTCAGAATTAGTTAAATTAATTGAATAAAAAAAAAGTACTCTGCTGGTTTCCAACAAGCACCTCCAGTGCTTGGAGACACACTGTAGCAACTACACCACCATACAAACACAAATAAAGTGGTGTGAGTGGTAATACGAGAGAAAGAAAGATGCAAATCTGGTAACAAATGGAGGAAGAATTAATTCCCAAGAAAAACAGCATGGGGTCCATCGTCTCACGGTGGTTTGGCTTCAAGCGGGAAGATGTCTAACAGACAACCGTAATATGTCAAGTATGTGGCAAAAGCGTTATTACAAAAAGTAGCAACACTACTAATTTGCACCATCATTTGAAAAGTCACCCGCTAGAGAATAAAGAGTGCTTGAAACTCCGCATGTCAACATATCCGGCCGGTGCCACACCAACAAAATGCCCAAGCAACCAGCACTGACCCAATTGAGCCTGGCGTCTTCCATTTCCACACCAACACCGTATGAAAAATATAGTCAAAAACAGGAGATAACGTCCGCAGTAACCTACCACATAGCGGAGGACATACACAATTTGATTTCCTATTATGCAGCTAATTTTTATTTGATAGTTATTGAAATATCTTGTGTGACATCATGCACAAAAGTGCACTTTATTTGTTTTAAACTATTGTAGTGGCGTTCTGTACAAAAAGTGCACTTTAATTTAGTGTTGTTTTGATATTTCATCTTAGTGACATCATGCACAAAAGTGCACTCATAGCTTGCTTTAAAATGTCTCTGACAATCTTGCACTTTGTTTTAAAATTACATGAAGGTTTGTGCCACTGCTTAATAACTGTTTAATAAATACAGTTTTGGTAAATTGACTTACCGTATTTCCTTGAATAGCCGCAGGGGCGCTAATTAATTTAAAACCTCCTGTCACTCCGGCGTTTACCGGAAGCCGGCGGGATGGCCGTGCATGCGGTAATTATTTTAAAACGTCTTCTCACTCCGGCGTTTACCAAAAGGAATGCGGTAAATTTAGGCGTGCGCTTTGAGTGTGATGTAAGCATACCATCATGAAAAGCACATTTAATTAAAAAAAACGTTATTATGGTCTTACCTGTACTTATAAATGGAGTCCATTTACAGCTCCTTCTGACCAAAAGCATCGATAACTTGTTTATAGAAGTCTTCCTTATTTTCTTTCTTCAGTTTTAAAAGTCTCTCTGTCTCGATGGAGATATTCCTTTAATTATTACCTCCTGCTTCGATTGAAAGTCCAGTTTAGAAAACTGTTTTATTTTAGATACCGGTATGTAATCCTCCATGTTAAAAAAAAAAATCTCTTGCTGCGTGTAGTCACTTCTTCTGCAGTACCGGAAGTCGCAAGAAGGATCACTAGCGCGGTAGTGCCCTCTACCACCAGGAGGCGGGAGTCATTTAATGACTTATACAGTATTTGACACACGCAGCTACGGTATATTAATAAAACATAGCTGCTTACTGTTCTTTTTAGCATACTGTACCGGTATTCAATAGCTTGGACCTTAAATCCTACTGAATAGCCCTTTATCTTTTTTCCTTTGTGCAATTGCAAACTACTGAAAGCAGCTTCCTCCATTTTGAAAATGAGGACAGGTAAAGCGTCACTCGTGACGTAACGAATTTGACCCGGCGGAAGTTCTAGCCATATGCTAAATATTTTGCGAAACGAGTTTGACCCGGCGAAAATTATAGACATGCGATAATAAAATTTATATTTTGCGAAACTAATTTGATCCGGCGTTAATAATGAACCGGCGATAAGGCCAAGCATGCGTTAATTATTTTGAGAAACGAGTTTGACCCGGCAGTAATTCTAGACATGCGAATACTATATTCCCTCCGCCAATTCAAGGAAATACGGTAGTTGTGATTTCCCTCTCTGCATGAAAGTTTACAATTAGCATATATTAATGCAGTATGAACAAGAATGTTTTAATGTAGACACATAGAATCATCATACTGTTGTGATTATATGCATCACGTGTTAATTAAAGGCTAAGGCAAAATATCGAGATATATATTGTGTATCGTGACATGGCCTAAAAATATTGAGATATTTTTTTTTATTTTTTTTATTTATTTATTTTTTTTTATTTATTTATTTATTTTTTTTAATGTCCTGCCCAGCTTCTCGGGCAAATCATATAGCAGATGTAGATGCCCATATCGGCTGTTCAGATTTACTTTACAAAAGAGAAGTGTAGGATACTTCTCTTGTTGCCTTACTTGTATTTTGACTTTATTAAATGTATTTATATTATCATTTGGTGCAGCCGGGCCGGAGCAGGAGGGGATAGAAAGAGAGAAAAAGGAAGACAGAGGGGGGAATTGTGGGGACAAGAGGGGGATTAGACAGAGAGACAAAAACAACAACAGCAAACACAACAACAACAACAACAACAGAGCAACATCAGCAAATACGACATGTACAAATATGATGGTAAAAGTAATAGCAAATAAGCAGTTAGCGAAAATTTAAAAAAAAAAAAAAAAATACAGAAATGACAATGAGCATTATTACACTAAAAATGGAGCAATATGAATACCAATAGAAATAGTGCTATTGATAATAAACAATACCAGTACTTTACCTTTATTATCAACAATACAATTGTTCAAATGCAACAATACATATACGTAATGATAACTTGAGATACGAAAGAATGCAGAAAAATGGAGGGGAAGAAAGAGAAGCAACCTTAACCTTGTAGATTGTTATAGTAACAATAGGTTAAGCTTTGTCAGTGTGCCATGTGTTATACCCAGTTTACCCTAGGGCAACAACGTTAATATATGTTTGATGAAACGTGATTATGTGCATGAGTGTATGTGTGCATATGTACTTGTATATGTACAGTATGTGTATGTGTGCTTGTACAGTGAATGTATATGTACAGTATGTGTATATGTGTGTACAGCGAATGTATATGTACAGTATGTGTATACAGTATGTGTGTTTGAACAGTGAATGTATATGTACAGTATGTGTAAATGTGTGTTTGTACAGTGAATGTATATGTACAGTATATGTATGTGTGTGTTTGTACAGTGAATGTATGTGTAGTATGTGTATGTGTGTGTTTGTACAGTGAATGTATATGTACAGTATGTGTATATGTATGTTTTTACAGTGAATGTATATGTACAGTATGTGTATACAGTATGTTTGTATAATGAATGTGCGTGTGGATGTACGAACTTTGAGTGTGTAAATATGTACTGTATTTATTTGTATATGTATGTGGGAGCGTAGGTACCTATGTATGTCTGTATGTATGTGTGTGAGTATATGTGAATTTGCATGTACAATACATTTGACTCCCAGTGTGTGCGGGAGCCAGAGTACGGCCCCAGCCTCCCCGAGAACCCATCTCACAAACAGTAGGTGTGGTGCCCAGGGAACCAGGGGCCACCGCCCCCACGCAGCCAAGACGGACAGCGACAGGAACCCCAGAGCCTGGCCCACCGTGCCGCCCACAAGGGCCAGCAGCAGGCCGCAGACAGACGCACCCGGCAGAGGACAAGGCACGAGAAAAACAGGGGGAAGCCAGACCCCAAGCCAGCGAGAGACCACACCCCACACGGACAGAAAGGCGGGACGCCCCGCCCGAGGGGCCCGGAGACCCCCCGCAACCGGACGGGAAGACCGCCCCCGCCCCACCGGCAACAGGGCCCCCACGAGCCCCCCCCCACCCCCGGAGAGCGCGGCGAGGCCAGCCCACGGCCACCCCACCCAAGCCGGCCGCCACAGGACCACCCAGCACGGGGCCACAGGAACCACCCACCCCACCCGCAGGGACCCCAACGATGGAGATGGAACAACCAGCAACCGCCCCGCCGAGTCCCCCCCCCCGAGGTAGGGGAATAAATAAATAAAATAAATAAATACATAATAATAATAATAATAATATTAATAGAATATATTTTTTTAAAAAAGGGGGGGGAAAATAAATAAATAAATAATTAAATCTATTTATAAAAATATTGAGATATTAATAAAAGGCCATATCGCCCAGCCCTACCTCAAATATTCACTATTTACTTTATTACATGATGTAAAAATAATCAATGACACTCCATTTGTGTAATTATTAGCCTCAACCCGAGTGAATCAAATGCTCATGCTAACATGCTAATGCTACATCTGATGTGTTTGTATTATTAATATATTGTTATTTACAGCTGAAATGGACCTAAAGGAATCGCCTGACCTTCATGAATTCATCATTTACTTCGGGGACAACTTTCGAATTGTTACACACTGAGGACAAAAGACTGACTTTTTATGAACAATTAGGTACACTTTATTTTTAAATCCTATTGTTTTGTACATTATTGCTTTCTATTTAATTTACGTACACTTTAGTAAAAGAACTCTGACCTAATAGTGTCTGTTTATTTACATAGTATCAGTGTAGAAATACCGGTATACTTAAACCATTTCTCCATACGTCATCAGCCTGATTTGTATAAACTACCCTGAACTGTGAAAGGCGGTGGAAACAAAAACCACACACTTCTACAGGAACCTATAGTTAACTTAAAGTTCCTGAACTTTTGGTGGAAAAAGGGCCTAACACTTATTTTACATTTTAATTTTGTATTTCACTGCGACAGCCTTGCTAAAACTGACTGTTTGTGTCGCATGCACACACTAACACACTAATAGAATGACATTGATAAAGACTTTCCATTTGAGGAGATGCACAGGACAGTGTTTCACCCTTATAAGGGCCGGATGATGAACTATTACTATTACTATTACTCAACGGGGTGTTGAAAAGAAGGATGTTTCCTGGTATTGTCTGCTGCTCATGCCGCCGGCAACTTTCATAAAACTTGGTCAGTGGCTTGAAATACTGGCTATGAATATTTGCTTTTTCAAAGTGTGAGACAATGAAACGTGGGTGGCCTCCTCATAATGTAATTTCAAACACACTTAAAGGGGCTGTTTGCAATTTGCTCACATTTACATTTTCCATTGGCTAGCTTCTGTTACCATTACTGCTTTAAAGTTAAAGTTAAAGTACCTATGATTGTCACACACACACTAGGTGTAGTGAAATTATCCTCTGTATTTGACCCATCATCCTTGATCATCCCCTGGGAGTTGAGGGGAGCAGTGAGCAGTGGCGTTGACCGCGCCAGGGAATCATTTTGGTGATTGAACCTCCAATTCCAACCCTTGATGCAGAGTGTCGAGCAGGGAGGTAATGGGTCCCATTTTTATAGTCTTTGGTATGACTCGGCCAGGGTTTGAACTCACGACCTACCGATCTCAGGGCGGACACTCTAACCGCAAGGTCGCAGTGAAATACAAAATTAAAATGTAAAATAAGTTTTAGGCCCTTTTTTCACCAAAAGTTCAGGAACTACTTTAACTATAGGTTCCTGTAGAAGTGTGTGGTTTATGTTTCCACCGCCTTTCACAGTTCAGGGTAGTTTATACAAATCAGAATGATGACGTGTGGAGAAATGTTTTCGAATATTTCTACACTGATACGATGTAAATAAACAGACACTATTAGGGCAAAACACATTTGTGTAAAAACATTATTTTGACAATTACTATGTTGTGTAGTAAAATGTTTTACTGGCCCGGAAAAAATTATTGGTGTTTAGGGCGGTCACACACTCCATCTCGTCAACACGTACGCGCAGGGAGCGCGTGCATACGTACAGTACAAAAGCAGTCCAAGGGAAGCAACGAATAATTTGCTGTCATGTTATGATAAAAAAAAAACAACTTTTCAATGACAGCTAACCAAATCACTGTTATTAGCTAACAACATCCAAAGCTAAAGCATGTGCATGTGTTACGTACGTACGTGGTTACGTCATTATGTCCTAGAAGCTGGAAGAGGGTGGTATAAACTGTGTAAAGTACATTGGGCATCTGTGTAAATGTTGCAAACAGCCCCTTTAATTTGTGAAAGACAATACTTTCGGACATAGCAGCAGGGTAGATTTGCGGTGACGAACAATTGTCAATGATGGATACATTAAATAAAAACTGCACTTTAAAAAAAATGTTTCCCATCATCCACAATCCAATATGAACAGACACCTTTCTGTTTTGTGCATTCAAGATAGCAATTCAAGTTTTCACTAACAATGCAGGTAAGGTCTATGAATGTTCTCATTCATTCGGGTCATTGTAATCCCTGGCCATTCCATCGATCGCAACTGGACTGTTTGGGTTGTTGCAGAAGTTTAGCCTCTCATCCGAGTAGGCTTCATCAGTTCATGCTCATTGACTTAGATTGGTCAGATCTAGTCTAGCGGCTGATGCCAATACCTCAGTAGGCTTCATAAGTTCGTGCTCATAGACTTAGATTGGTCAGATCTAGTCTTGCACTTAGTTTGGTCAGATCTAGTCTAGCGGCTGGTGCTAAAACCCCAAATATTTATATTCATTAAAAAATGCAGGTAATGGCAATCCATCTCATACTCTTCTAAATCCCACCAAAAAAAATCCACTAAACTCAATTTAACATGGCATGACTGCATTATAACCACGTTATAGTGACATTGTTATTGCCGTATCTAACACAATGGAACTGCATTTCTGGCGTGATGACACAGGGCCTCATGCCAGTAGCGGGAGAGTTACTGGAGCTGCTGCAGCTAAATCACCTTTAAGTTTGAAAAAGTTAATGTTAGGTTACAAATCGTGCCTTGCACATGTAAAGAAATTCCACATGCTATGCTAAAAATTCGGACCGACAGAAGCAGTGCATCCTGGCTCTAAACTTACGACCAACAGCATCCCTAGGAAGACCACAGTTCTTGTCCAGAACCAGATGCAATTATATATGGACTTGGATTTAAAGTCAAGTACTTACATATTTTAAGTGGTGATAGGGTGCTTAATTCCTAGACTTTATAGTACTGGTTGATCAGATTAACAAATCCACGGACCAAAATTGAATGTGGGTTAAGTCATCTCCTGTGATTCTATGCTCGAAAGAACAGAGAAGTGAAGGTAGTGACACACCAGAGGTGCCATATTTGGAGAAAGAGAGAGACACGTCGTAAGAAATACAAGTGAGACATACAGAGAAAGGGATAAACAACACAAATAGAGGACAGAGAGACAATATACAATAAATAGAGACCGCTGTCTACGAGGAGAAAAGTAGTCGGAACTTTCACCCAGAGTGCACATACTTGGGTTCATTCTTCCCAAAGCACCAAACCAGTGCAAGGGTTTCTTACAAAGATGACCACATAGGTTGTGACAGCTCAATATGAAGGACGGACAACAACCATGAACTCTAAGAACACCCAACTTTGTCTACCCGTCACCAACAGTTGTCAAGAGTTCCAAGACAGATCACACTTTTGACCTTAATAATAATAGCTGCACATGTTACATCCTGTCAGGCTGCTCTTAACAAAAAACATAAGAGAGCAGGAGCTTACTTGGACTGTAAAAGCGACAATGTGAAACGCCACTATGAGACAAAGCACACCATTTTAACCAAACTTGCACACTTAAAACTGAACTGACTGCACAGGAAATTTGAAGTCTCAGAGCCCAGTATGAACTATCACCTGAATCCTGACCCATTCATTCACAGCTGCAAATAAATGTTCCCTCATAGTTTATTATATTTTGTTAGTATTTATTTTTACACATTTATTTTTAAAATATGTTTTTAAAAAAAACGGAAAACGATACATTGAGACAATAAATGGGCAAAATATTTCTGAATTCATAATTGCTTAAACCAGTTTGGATTGTCCGTTGTTGATTACATATTAATACCATAATCATCATCATCCATCATCATCATGATGATGATGTTGACATATTAATAACCAGTATAATCATAACCTAATTTAAACTATAGCAGGCATTCACTTCAGAAAATTGTCTCTAACTGGGCGTATTTAAATTTTACTTGAATACCCCTGCGCTAAGCCCTAAATATAGGACCTTGTCTCAGGGCATTCAATCGATCGCAACTGGACTGTTTGGTTTGTCTTAGAAGTAGGGTTGCAAAATTCCGGTAATATTCAAAGTTGGAAACGTTCCATGAGAATTAACAGGAATATATGGGAATTAACGGGAATTAATGGGAATAAACATTGAAATTATTATCTGCATTTGACCCATCACCCTGTGTGGTGTATATGTATGCACTGTGAAGTATGTCTTGTATACTGTATGCACTGTGCAGTATGTGTGTATACTGTATGCACTGTGCAGTATGTGGAGTATACTGTATGCACTGTGCAGTATGTGGTTTATATGTATGCACTGTGCCGTTTGTGGTGTATACTGTATGCACTGTACAGTATGTGGTGTATATGTATGCACTGTGAAGTATGTGGTGTATATGTATGCACTGTGAAGTATGTGATTTATATGTATGCACTGTGCAGTATGTGGTGTATATGTATGCACAGTACAGTATGTGGTGTATACTGTATGCACTGTGCAGTATGTGGTGTATATGTATGCACTGTGAAGTATGTGGTGTATACTGTGTGCATTGTGAAGTATGTGGTTTATATGTATGCACAGTACAGTATGTGGTGTATACTGTATGTACTGTGCAGCATGTGGTGTATATGTATGCACAGTACAGTATGTGGTGTATACTGTATGTACTGTGCAGTATGTGGTGTATACTGTACGTATGCACAGTACAGTAAAGGGGTATATGTATGTACAGTGCATAGATACAAGTACCATGTGCAGCTGCATTGCACTGCACGACTTGAGTTAGCTTCCACTTCCCTAGATCACCATCACTCATAGGCGCACAAACAAACGCGCACGTACACACGCACACTCTGGGTGGTTCTGTGCGTGTAGATGCACCAGGATTGGGGGGACGCAGTTAATTGCGTGTCTTTGTTGTGTCAACAGCGGCGTGCGTTGTGCGGTGGTGGCGCACCAGGCTGCAGCTGCAGTGAGCCAAGCCGAAAAGGAGTCAAGCAGGCCCCAAGTAAACACCGACCCCACCGGATAAAACCTCCCCCGTCAAGCCACCGCATGCCCCCGCTTAACACAAGCCGATGTCGGTTTGTTTTCGCCGAGCCTCTGTATCGCCTCCATCCGTGAAAGAGCCGGTGTTTCCGGAACATCTCCATCCAGTTCCCCCCGCTTGGAGCACCGTGTGTCCGCTCTCCCCTTTCCCCGTCGCGCCGCTGTCCGGTTAAGCGCCTACCTCCTCATCCTGCGGACCTCCAGGAATCTCCACCGGACAAGAGGGGTCCAGCGCAGTGCCCAGCTCCCCCAGGGCCGGCTCCATGCCCGGCTGCCGCTCCGAGGTGTCTCCGTTAAAGACGGGCGGTGGGGACTCGGCGCTGCTCAACGCCGCCATTTTGAAGTGTGAGAAAGTGAGTGGAAAATAATAAGGAAACAGGACGGACAGTAGGGGGCGACAAAGACACCACCTACTATTTATACCGGATCACGTTATTACATTATATTGTACACAAATATATAATACAATTGACAACCCATATTATCTTGTCTTTCCTATATTTCACTGCTCTAATATAGTTACATAGGTCATTGCTATTGGGTGAGCGATACTGCAAAATGTAGTACTACCAAATCGATACAAAGTTGATACACTGGAATTAGATATTGCTTTGTCAGTAGTACAATGAATTAGTACTTTACTGCAATACTAAATTGATAGGATATTTCAAGGATAGACTATTTTAACCTGAAATTAAGTACAGATACTTCAATTTATTTTAATCTGCACTAGTTTCCATACCTAGAGCAGGAGTGTCAAAGTCAAAGCCAGCGGGCCAAGTCCGGCCCCCGAATGAATCATCTATGGCCCCCGGGATGATATTTGATTAGTATTAGAACCGGCCCGCAGGCCACAGCCGCCTGCTGCTGTTTTGAACGCACCAATACTCCATCCGTGTTGGCGCTAGGAATTTTTAAAATGGGGTTCCAGGGACCCATAAAGTCATAAACATGGGGTCCCACAGTCAATTTTTGGGGTCCCACTTTTTTTGAAAATAAATGATAAATGTATGCATTATCCTGTTGTATCTCACATTCTACATTGTGTTTTGGAAAAAGGTCATAAAGTATACTTAATTCATTAAAAAAAATAATACAAAAGAAAACATTTTTATGCATATGTAAATGTATTCAGTTATAAACATTCATTCACTTTTTTTTATCCTTCACAAATCGAACCTTTACCACTGTCGGTATTTTTTTCTATATTTTTATTGTAATATTTTCAGAATGTCCAAAGACATGCACCTGGGGATAGGTTGATTGGCAACACTAAATTGGCCCTAGTGTGTGAATGTGAGTGTGAATGTTGTCTGTCTATCTGCGTTGGCCCTGCGATGAGGTGGCAACTTGTCCAGGGTGTACCCCACCTTCCGCCCGAATGCAGCTGAGATAGGCTGCAGCACCCCCCGCAACTCCGAAAGGGACAAGCGGTAACAAATGGATGGATGGATTTTCAGAATGTTTGTTCTATTTTTGGCCAAAGTAAGACAAAGAAAACAATCTGAAGTTGTCTTTATTTTTTAGTTTTAATGCCATGATTTTAATAGTCCGGCCCGCATGTGCACATATTTTCCTCCATGCGACCCCTGAGCTAAAACGAGTTTGACACCCCTGTTTTAGAGGGACCGTGTTGACGTTGTTAATTTTCCTAAATGTGCACAGTTCCTATGTAGTAGTAGTTGTATATGGTGCTTAACATGTTAATTATATCCCTACCCAGTGGGATGTTTATGCCCGGAATTAACAGTAGGACTGGGCAGGTGAATCCAAATATAATGATAACAAGGGAAGTATCGGCATCTGTAAGATTGGTATTTTTCAGTTCTCTTCTATTTATTATCACACATACCCGTGTTGCTCATATTGTTACATTATTGATAGTTATATTCCAGTGACGTGCCTTTACGCCAGGGATTGATGCCTTTGGAGTTTTTTGTGTTTGTTTTAATAAAACTTAGGCCCGCGGAAATGTGCGGCCCGTCGGAGATGTCATGAGTTCAACCAGGGATCCGTATCCTGTATTTTGATCATTTTAAGCATACTGTACGTGGCGTATTGATTTCATAAATTATTTTTTTTTCAACATCACTGATTACTACTAACAGCAGACTTCATGAGAGCCAACAGACATAATAAAACATCACTTACTGAACAATGTTTTCTGTCATTAGGTACCCGACTGACATGATGTTCATATATTCCTGTTCAGATGAAGAATGACTCATAATCTCCACGAAGAAAAGGGGGGTGGAACCAACAGTCTTTTTGTATTGTTCTAGCCATTTTTGGGTCTAAATTGGATGCCAAAGTTGACCAAATTGTCGGATTACTTCCTCATCCTTCTACTATCCAGGTGAGAGGCATGAAACGAGGCAAAAGAAACGGTTAAGCAACTCACAAATCGTTTATGTCAACATTGGCACACAGGCTTCGCTATAAATAGTTTGTCTGCATTAGCGCTTATAATAACAATACCACTTATACTTGGTTAATATTGAAGTCATGAAATGTAAATGTAGTATTGTTGGCACTTTTTGTATATTTTTTTATTGGCTTTTATGGGCGGAATAGAGGACTGCCCATCGGCTCCATTGTAAGCAGATTTTTATTTAAGTGTATGTTCAAGTTAGAATGCATTACAAAAAAAATACACCCATGGTCATGTCTTTCATTGTAAACCAGGGATAGGCAAACTATGGTCCATGGGCCACATCCGACCCGTTGGTCTTTTTAATCTGGCCCGCCAAACAGAACAGAAGTGAGCAAAGATCTGTTTTGAGAATTACCCCCACACAACTGATACTAGAAAGAGTGATCAACAACACTGCTTCTATTAAAAAAGAGAATGTAAATGTTAACCCTGTAATACCATTTTTATGTTTCTTTGATGTTCTGATATTATATTGTTGAAAATAGATGCATTATATATCAATAGCCCATGTCTGAGAAGTCTACTCTTAGTTCCAACAGATGTATTATGCTTTAAAGTGCATCATGTGCTCGCCCAGCCCTCCTGTCAAATGTTGAAAGCCAATGTGGCTTCTGAGCCAAAACGTTTTCCCACCTCCCTCCATCCATCCATTTTCTACCGCTTGTCCCTTTTGGGGTCACGGGGGTGCTGGAGCCTATCTCAGCTGCATTCGGCGATAGGCAAAATTCCCCACAAACTGCAGCTTCCGCTTTAATATAGACTCTGTTTTAGACCAGTTGACCTGACGCTCCTCTCCTGCATTGAGAAGTTATCAGGTGGCCACGGACGATTCCTGGAGAGGTACCAGTCGGGAGGACGCGCTAGCTGTTCAAAGTCGTGACCCGGGGTGGACCACTCTTCTACAACCCTCTGATAACCTTGCAATGGACTGGACTCTCACATTAACATGAATAATTTAATAACTGTACATGAACTGAACTTGGCATCTATTGCAGCCTGGGGGGTGTTTTTATTTTTTCTTCACATTTTGGGTTTTTTCTTATCCGGATGTGGGTTCAGATCAGGGGACGTCGTGGTTAGTGCAACCCTTAGAAGCACTTGTGATTACGAGCTATATGAATGAACTTTGATTGATTGTTCATGCCTTACCCGTCTCCCACGACTGCACAGCCCTTTTATATTCATATATAATCATATGGTTTCCAGACAATATGTTGATTTGGGGTATTTGAATGAGAGGTAATCTTTTATTTATTTTTTTGCTTTTATTTAGTTTGCACAATCAACTTTATTTCACTCAAACAATTGCATGTAATAATAAAGAGTAAGTGTTCTATTTTGTTAGTATCCTTCCAATGATACTTTTAAACACATTAATTTGTGTTTTGTTTGCCTATTTGTTCTGTTTTTTTTTTTGCTAATATAATATAATTAACACATTTTAAGGCAAAAATAAGATTATTCAATGATAATTTAAATATTAGAATTGGAGCTGGGCAAACTGGTCCTGTATTAACTTGATAAAAAAATAGGTATACATTTTTTTCCCTCTAATTTCTGTAGTGGTTTACCCATAGGTGGATTAATGACCGGGCCTACCGGGCCCAGGCCCAGGGGGCCAGAGGCCCCAAGGGGCCAGGCCAACTTGGCCCCGCGGCCGCGACCCAAGCAAAACTACTTTTGCAAAAATAATAATCTTAAGCCCCAAGGGGCCAGGCCAACTTGGCCCCGCGGCCATGATCCATAGAGGGTAAGAGGCCCCAAGGGGCCAGGTCAACTTGGCCCCGCGGCCGCGACCCACAGAGGGCCAGAGGCCCCAAGGGGCCAGGCCAACATGGCCCCGCGGCCATGATCCATAGACGGTCAGAGGCCCCAAGGGGCCAGGCCAACTTGGCCCCGCGGCCACGATCCATAGAGGGTCAGAGGCCCCAGGGGGCCAGGTCAACTTGGCCCCGCGGCCACGATCCATAGACGGTCAGAGGCCCCAAGGGGCCAGGCCAACTTGGCCCCGCGGCCACGACCCACAGAAGGCCAGAGGCCCCAAAGGGCCAGGCCAACTTGGCCCCGCGGCCGCGAGCCACAGAAGGCCAGAGGCCCCAAGGGGCCAGGTCAACTTGGCCCCGCGGCCACGATCCATAGAGGGTAAGAGGCCCCAAGGGGCCAGGTCAACTTGGCCCCGCGGCCGCGACCCACAGAGGGCCTGAGGTCCTAAGGGGTCAGGCCAACTTGGCCCCGCGGCCATGATCCATAGAGGGCCAGAGGCCCCGAGGGGTCAGGCCAACTTGGCCCCGATCCATAGAGGGTCAGAGGCCCCAAGGGGCCAGGCCAACTTGGCCCCGCGGCCACGACCCACAGAGGCCCCAAGGGGCCAGGCAAAATTGGCCCCGCGGCCATGATCCACAGAGGGCCAGAGGCTCTCAATCATTATTATCAAAGCTAATTCTCAAATTGGATGGATCACACAACCTCACTCACATATTCTTTATCAATTATTAAAGGTTGTTTCTGAATTTTGATCACAGAACTTAATGCAAATATTCTTGATTGATTGACAAAGCTCATTCTCAAATTTTGATTACACAACCTTACTCTGACAAATTATCATTATCAAAAAGCTCTATCTCGAATTTGGATCACAGAATCTCACTCAAGTATTCTTAGCTGTGCCCCTCCCCCATCAAGTCTTTCATAAACCGGTCTGTTCTTTTAGAATCTCCTCATTTGGTATTTTGAACTCGTGAGAGACTGCTCAAAATTTGGTTTCCTTTCCCTCAGTTCAGACTCAGAGATAATTTGAAATCATTCAACAAGAAGTTTAACGCGCGCACACACACACACACACACACTTGAGTTGAGCATTACTTGGAAATTCTTATATTTTCCATTTTGCTGTTATTATCAGCATCTTCCCATTTTGTCCTTTTCTTTCGAGAAAGTTTACAGTCTGACATTTGTCACTGCTGTCAGTTAATAACTTTTTGGTCTTTGACCCATTTTGTCATTTTCTCGATTCGATCGTCACTGACCACTCTCTCCTGTCTGGCAGACATCGTTGCTGCCATCATAGCTAGCAAGCTGCCTGCAGCGGGTCATCCCTATGTTCCCCGTCCCTATGTTACCCGGGTCCTATGTTCCCCTCTACCGGGGAACTAAGGACCCTTTTTAAAAAAAAGGGTTCTATGTTCCCCGCTGCGGGGAACGTACAACACTTTTTCCAGAAAAGGGTTCTATGTTCCCCGCTGCTTCCAATGCGCGACTAAGTAAGACGCACGCAGACACGCATGACAGAGACGCGTTTAAGTTGTCGAAGGAAGGAAGTTCGCGTTTGAGTTGCTCTATCTGCTGCCGCACGCCCTGTGACAGGTTAGGTTTAGGGATGGTTTTGGTCAGGGCACAATTTCGCCAAAAAAGTGCTCCACAACGCCCTGTGACAGGTTAGGTTTAGGGATAGTTTTGGTCAGGGCACAATTTCGCCAAAAAAAACTGCTCCACAACGCCCTGTGACAGGTTAGGTTTAGGGATGGTTTTGGTCAGGGCACAATTTCGCAATTTCGCCAGATACAATGCAGGGAACATAGGACCCTTTTTTAGAAAAAGGGTCCTAAGTTCCCCGGTCGCATACAAAGACCCAGGAACAACCGGGGAACATAGGACCCGGGGAACATAGGACCCGGGGAACATAGGCACGCTCCCGCCTGCAGATAGCAACATTTTGGTGTCCTTTGGGAAAATATTTAGAAAGAAGACAAAAGTACACACAGTTGTACAACTATTATCTTTATGATCTTTTTTTTGTTAGTTTCTCTGTTACTGTGTGTGGCCAATTAAGCGACTTTTGGCCATACCTGGCTGGTGACATTTAGCGACTTTCTGGTTGATGTTAAGATTAATAATAGCAACAGTTCTCTTCATCTTAATGCAATTTATTGTGTCTGTCTCTCCACATTTTGCCATTAGGTACTTTGAGCTCTTGTTGGTCAGTCACTCTAAGGTACATTGTTGCTGCCTGCAGATAGCGACATTTTGGTGTCCTTTGAGAAATATTAAGAAAGAAGACAAAAGTACAAGACATTGTACGATTACTATCTTTTTAAAATTATTTGTTTCACTGTGTGATTGACCGACTTTGCCGCTAGATTTCGCGTCTTTTGGCCATACCTGGCTAGCGACTAAAAACATCATTTAGCGACTTTTTGGTTGTGAAGATAAGTGGTAAAAGCAGATCTTCCTGTTGGTCTTCCCACATTTTGCCATTTGGTACTTTGCACTCTTCTTGGTCACTCCAAGGCATTTGTCCCTGCCTTCAGCTAGTCACTTGGCTCTTTTGGAATATATTTCACTGTAATTGGCTCTCTCTCTCTCTTTCTCCTCAGTACAAATCAGCCTGTTCCCTTGCCATTCATCACTGACCACTCTGCTCTCCTGTCTGTCAGACATTATTGCTGCTTGCAGATAGCTTGGGGTCCTTAGAGAAAATATCAGAAGAGAAAAGTACACAATTATCTTAATTATCTTTTTTATTCAGTCAGTCCTTCAGTGAGTCCCAGTGTGTTGGCGATTAAGCAACGTTGGCATTCAATTAGCGACTTTTGGCCATACATGGCTGGCGACTCAAAAAACTAGAAAAAAAGTACAAAAAGTTGTACAATTAATATCTTTATTATCCTTAATTCCCCTGAATCCTAGAGTGTGTTGCAATTAAGCAACTTTGCTGCTAGGTTTAGCGACTCTTGTTTTGGGCATACCTGGCTAGCGACTACAAACATTATTCAGCAACTTTTTGGCTGTTAAGATTAACGTTAATAAATTAAATCCTAATACAATTTATTGTGTTGGTCTCGCCATCTTGCTATTAGGTACTTTGAATTCTTGTTGGTCTCTGCTAAGGTATCTGGCTGTTGTCTTTGCCTTCAGTTAGTCACTTGGCTCTGGAATATATTTAACTGTACTTGGCTCTCTCTTTCTCCTCAGTACAAATCAGTCTGTTCCCTTGCCATTTAGACATTTTCTTGATTGGATCATCACTGACCACTCTGCTCTCCTGCTGTCTATCAGACATTGTTGCTCCCATCATAGCTAGCAAGCTGCCTTGGTGTCCTTTGTGAAAATATTTAGATAGAAGACTAAAGTGCACAAAGGTGTACAATTATTATCTTTTCAAAATATTTGTTTCACTGTCAGTGTGATTGACCGACTTTGCCGCTAGATTTCGCGTCTTTTGGCCATACCTGGCTAGCGACTGAAAACATCATTTAGCAACTTTTTGGTTGTGAAGATAAGAGGTAAAAGCAGATCTGCCTGTTGGTCTTTCCACATTTTGCCATTTGGTACTTTGCACTCTTGTTGGTCACTCCAAGGCATTTGTCCCTGCCTTCAGCTAGTCACTTGGCTCTTTTGGAATATATTTCACTGTAATTGGCTCTCTCTCTCTTTCTCCTCAGTACAAATCAGTCTGTTCCCTTGCCATTTAGACATTTTCTTGATTCGATCATCACTGACCACTCTGCTCTCCTGCTGTCTATCAGACGAATCAGTTGATTCTCTGCTCTCAATTGTCTATGCTAGTAAGCTGTTATTCTCTGCTTTGGAGTGTTGATGCTGGGTTGCTAGTTTTCTAAATCACCTCACACACTTGAAGGAAGCAGCACCGATCATAAACACACAAACAAACTCACACACACACACACACACACACACACACACACACACACACACACACACACACACACACACACACACACACACATAGTTGGTTTATCTGTTGTGATAGGCAAAGAGCCAATGTGCAAAGAAAGAAGGGAAATATGGATCATAAACGTTTAAGTGGAGGAGCTAGAAAAAAAATTCAGCAAGAAAAGAAAAAAAAGGAATCAGTTTTACTTGAGAGTGTTCCAAATATCTCCAGCTTCTTCAGTACAAAGACATCTGCTGAAAGCAATTCTATAAATGCTACTGCAAATTCAGCTAAGGTTAGCAATGCACCTGAGCTAGCATGTAGCTCCCAAGATCCTGAGACCACTACAAGTGTAGACACTGAACCAAATGCTTCTGATGCTTATGATTCAACCAATTCAGCAGTAGCCAGTTGCTCGGATGAATGTGAGGTCACTGCACCTCTGGACAGCATAGAAAATGAGCTGAATCTTTCTTCAACACCATCTACAGTGACAACTCTACCTAGTGATCCCGCTAAATGGGCTGAGACCCTCACTGAGTCAATGAAGGAAGTTCTTATTCAAAGAGGTGCAAAATCATTTCACAACCGTCACAGCCATTATCCAGCTTCTGTGAGGAACAGTGGGCTAGGAGGCAAAACCCGATGCCTAAACAATGAACATTTTACTTCACACTTGCCCAATGGACAACGAGTACAAAGAGAGTGGCTGATGTACTCTCCCTCTACTGGTAATGTTTACTGCTTTGCATGCAAACTGTTTTCCCCAAAAACGCATTCTTTTGTGACAGGCTATTGTGATTGGAAACACTCAGAAAGATTTGGTGAACATGAGCGAAGTGCTGAGCACATAACCTGCATGCAAGCAGTCTTGAACCGCGCCAAAGGTGCCACAGTTGATGCAGACCTGTTCAAACAGTTTCAGGCAGAGAGCAGCTATTGGAGGCAGGTGTTACAAAGAGTTGTTGCAGTCATTAAATTCCTTGCAGAAAGGGGCCTTGCATTTAGGGGTAAAAATGAATCGTTAGGGTCTCCTCTCAATGGGAACTACCTTGGTATTCTGGAGGTCCTGGCTGAATTTGATCCCTTTCTAAAGGATCACATCAGAAAGTTTGGGCAGATGGGTCGAGGTAATACCTCATATCTGTCCTCCACCATTTGTGAGGAATTCATTGAATTGATGGGTGCAAAAACCAAACAGGCTATAGCAGATGAACTGCAAGCAAGCAAATACTACTCTATCATTGTGGATTCAACCCCAGATTTATCTCATGTGGACCAATTGACATTCATATTCCGTTTTGTTAGCAAAGAGGGCAGTGTTGTTGAACGCTTTGTGGGTTTTGAGCCCATTACTAGCCATACAGGTGAAAGTTTGGCTAACTGTGTCATGTCTGTGTTGGAAAATCTAGGGTTAGAGCTGTCAAATTGCAGGGGGCAGGCTTATGATAATGCCAGCAACATGTCAGGGAGGTATAATGGGTTGCAGGCTCACTTAAAGAAAAGCAACCCATTAATACACTATATTCCATGTGCAGCTCACTCTTTGAATTTGGTGGGAGTCAACAGCATTGACAGATGTGGAAATGAAGTCTCTAAGTATTTTGACTTGATTCAGTCTATTTACAACTTCACAACTGCATCCACACACCGATGGGACAGGGTATTTGGCAATTCCAACATAGATCTCACACTTAAAGCTTTATCCAACACGCGTTGGAGTTGCCGTGCAGAATCTACCAAAGCACTGTGGCAGAACTACAGTAAAATAAAAGCAGCACTACAGGTTATTTCCACTGATGACACAGAGAAACGAGACACACGAACTGAAGCTGACAGTCTAGTGCGGAAGCTGGATTCACTTGAGATGGCCTTCATGGCAGGCTTTTGGGACACTGTTCTGTCCAGATTTCAGGCCACAAGTCTGCAACTTCAAAAAGCAGACATGGACCTTGGTACAGCAGTTAGATTGCTGGAATCTCTGCGCACCTTTGTTCTCTCCCAAAGAGATCTATTTGATCATTTTGAGCAGAAAGCCTTAAACATGTTGGGTGGCACCCCATCTTACAGGGCTGAACGGACGAGGAAACGTAAAAAGTTTGCTGATGAATCAGCATCCCCAGATGTTGTGCTTGAGGGAAGGCAACTGTTTCAAATAGAGACATTTATTGCCTCTATTGATCAACTGAGTTCAAGCCTTAATCACCGTCTGGAGGCCTACAAACATCTGAACAATTTGTTCAGTGTCCTTTTCTCTTTGGATACAGAGTCCAATGCTTCAGTCCTTCACAAGGCCAAGATTCTCACTGAATCATACCCATCTGACCTCAATGAAAGTCTTGGACAGGAGCTTATACAGTTCAAATCTTTTATACAGCTCAACAACACTGATGAGGAGAGGACCCCTTCAGGACTGCTCAAAACAATAATACATTTTGGACTACAGCCTACGTTTCCTAATACATACATTGCGCTACAGATTTTTCTCACTCTACCGGTCAGTAACTGTGAGGGAGAACGCTCATTCTCTCTTTTGTCAAGAGTAAAAAATGAGCTGCGCACAAGAATGACTCAGAAAAGATTAAATGCGTTATCTCTAATGGCAATTGAGAGTGAGCTGACAAGAGAGTTGGACTTCAATGATGTGGTGGATGATTTTGCAAAATTGAAAGCACGAAAGAAACCCCTTGCTTAAAGGTGCACTGTGTAAGATTTTTAGGTTATTTCCAGAATTCACCCATTCACTAATGTTAGGCTACCTGTTTTCATGAATACTTACCACCACCATAAAATTCTAAGTATCCATTATGACTTGGAGAATTGCACTTTTGCCATTTCTGGGAAGTGTCACCTGGATTGTGAAGATAGGATTGACTTTAGGCAGAAGCTTGGTGCTTTCTCTGGCAAACTGAACCTCAAGCTTCATTCTCTGCAGCTTTGCATTCTTGTGCAGACTTTCATCCACAAGGAACTTTTCAACTTCCCCACTATCGTGAAGGGGCCATCAAAAGATTTCAGTGTGTCCAGCATGTCTAGTCTCTTACTCTCCTTTCTTTGAGCCATCTCTTGTTTCTCATCTGCCCTACTCTCGAATTTTGCCTTCATGAATTTACTCCAGTTGAGTTCAACCTCCCTTTTTGCT
Source organism: Entelurus aequoreus (assembly GCF_033978785.1). Lineage (NCBI taxonomy): Eukaryota > Metazoa > Chordata > Actinopteri > Syngnathiformes > Syngnathidae > Entelurus > Entelurus aequoreus. The sequence continues at coordinate 32,513,135 of NC_084742.1, read as the reverse complement.
TGTGCTGCTGCCTTGAAACCTCTGAAGCTCCTGGCTCTTCTGTAAAATTATTGACCTATTGACTGCGTTCAGTGTGCCCAACTTCTTCAGTTTGTAGTCCACCTTGCCACATTGTCTCTCCATCCCAATGTTGTGCACAGGGGTGCCATCAATGTTACTAGCCTGTTCACTGACAGGGTCCATTGGGAAGGTCTCCTCATCCATCCTCTGCCTGGCCAGGACAGTCTTCAGATGGGGCAGCATGAGATCTGTCAGCTGCTTCACTTCATCCAAGTATTCGGCAGCCACGTCTGACACTGAGTTCAGGACATGTCCAGTGCCTGTCCAGCCACTATAGCATTCTTGGAAATGGGCTATCTTGACCTGCATGCAGCCCTTGTACCATGAACTGGCCTACACCTTTCTTTGTGGTGCTCTCCGATGCATGTTATCATTTTACCTTTCTCCTTCTCCTCAAGCTTAACCACAAATAGATACAGACTTTGAGCCTCAATTTGCTGCACAGCTGCCGTTATGCCAATGTGTTTTCCTAAGATATTATTTTATTTTTAATGATAGAAGGGAGGAAACGGGGGCAAAAATCATGTCCGATTTAGTTTTTTGGGTGGGTTGGGGGGTTTATTTCATGATAGCTACCAACTTCCAATACATAATATCTCTCAAATGACCCAATGCACCATCACTGAAGTGGGCGTAATCATTTTCAAAAATGTTTATTTTTAGGCCATTTATCCCCTCCCCCTGTGTCTGTGTGAAACCTGTGCTTGTCAGTGTCTGTGTGGTATACCTAATAGTGTGTGTGCAGTATGTGCACTCTTCTGTACAGTACAGTGTGCATGTCTGTTCACAGTATACAGTATTTCTTGCATAGTGCGTGCGTGTGTGTGCGCCCACACGCGCGGGGGGTTGAGGGGCCAAGACCATGTCAGGCCCAGGGGGCCAAAATTTCTTAATCCGCCCCTGGGTTTACCCTATATAAAACTCTTTTTGAACCACATCTAAACTACTGTAATGTCATCTGGTGTAACACCTTCCCTACCTACCTTCACAAATTAGAATCCATGCCAAAGAAAATCATACGGGCCCTGTCATGGTCCAAGTTTAATGCCCCCACTCGACATCTATTTCATAATTATCATCTTTTAAGACTGACAGAGTTCAATATTGATCAAAATGCTTGTTTAACCTATCAAGTCATCCACAGGCTGAGTCTTAGGCTTTGTAGCTTGGTTCCTATCTACCATCCCCAGCATGCCCACAACACTCTTGGATCTGATATCAGGTAAACATTGTCTACTGGCTTGTACCGATCTAAGTGTTGTATGCAGGGGACCTAAGATTTGGAACCGGCTTAATGAGAGCCTCAAGATGCAGTATCCATTCTCCAACTTCAAAAAGAAACTGAAAACTTACCTATTAACCACCTATCTCTAATGCTTCATGTGGGGTTGACTACTGTTGGGTTTTGCATGGTCGAATGAATGTATGTATGTGTATGCGTGCTTTAGTATTATTATCTTGTGTTTATCATATAGTGTTGTTTTTGTTGTTGTTGTGCTTGCTACCATTTTCATCATTCCATGTATATACTGTCCTCTGGACCCCCTATCAAAAGCTTCTTCTAGCTTATTTGGGGGACCTTTTCACTTACCATTATCTTTAAATGATATTCACTACTATTGAAATTGTTCTATGGTATTGTGAATAAACTTGAAACTTGAACTTAATGATACAAAATATTTGTCCATGAATGTTTTATATTTACAAAAACAAATGTAAAGTACAGCATTATTTCTTCATGAAACATATTTGTATGGTGAAAACAAACCATTCATTCGGGAGGAGCTCAAAGTAATGGAGCTCCTACGCATCGAGGAGCCAGATGAGGCGATTCCCCCGAACGCCTTCCTAGGACAGTGTTTAGGGCACATCTGACCAGTAGGAGGCCACAAGGAAGACCCATGACAGCTTGGGGAAACTATGTCTCCCGGCTGGACAAAGTGGCTGGGGAGAGGGAAGTCTGGGCCTCTCTGCCTAAGCTGCTGCCCCTGCGACCCGACCTCAGATAAGCAGAAGATGGATGGATGGAAAACAAACACCACAATTTTTTTGCCGCAGAAAACATTTACAAAAGGGACTCATAGTTTATTTTTTACTGTAGTCAGCATCTTCCTTTTCATAAGCAGAAACAAACTTGTTGATGTAGTCACAGCAAAAAACAAATAACGGTGTTAATAGTCCTGTTTTAGTCATGAATGTTGCGGCTCATTTCTTCTTGGCTGCTCTCTTGCCCTCTCCCTTCTTTGGTACGCCTTTCCCTCGCAGCTTCCTCAGGCGACGCATCTCTTCCTTGAAATCCTCATGCTCGTCCCTACAAACCAGTGAAAGGAGACGTGTAAACAGACGTTTAAACGTTTAAATAATTGGTATCAGTTTGCAATAGAACATAGACTACAATTTCCTATACTTATTTCACAACAAATAAATTTGGACAGCCGCAAAATAATTGTGTGCAACAGGAAGTGTGTCTTGCATCATGCATTAAAGGCCTACTGAAATGAATTTTTTTTATTTAAACGGGGATAGCAGATCTATTCTATGTGTCATACTTGATCATTTCGCGATATTGCCATATTTTTGCTGAAAGGATTTAGTATAGAACAACGACGATAAAGTTTGCAACTTTTGGTATCTGATAAAAAAAAGGCTTGCACCTACCGGAAGTAGCGTGACGTAGTCAGTTGAACATATACGCAAAGTTCCCTATTGTTTACAATGATGGCCGCATGAAGTGAGAGAGATTCGGACCGAGAAAGCGACAATTTCCCCATTAATTTGAGCGAGGATGAAAGATTTGTGGATGAGTAAAGTGCAAGTGAAGGACTAGTGGGGAGTTGAAGCTATTCAGATAGGGAAGATGCTGTGAGAGCCGGGGGTGACCTGATATTCAGCTGGGAATGACTACAACAGTAAATAAACACAAGACATATATATACTCTATTAGCCACAACACAACCAGGCTTATATTTAATATGCCACAAATTAATCCTGCATAAAAACACCTGCGTGTTTGTTATGCTAGCTCCTAGCTCCTCTGCTAGCTCCTAGCTCCATAGAACACGCCAATACAATTCAAACACCTGATCAACACACACAATCACTCAGCCCAAAAGACCGTTTACCTAACCCAAGGTTCATAAAGCTTATATATTTTTTAAAAGTTACGTACGTGACGCGCACATACGGTCAAGTTATCGAATGTTTAGCAGCCAAGGCTGCATACTCACGGTACCTGATATTCAGCTGGGAATGACTACAACAGTAAATAAACACAAGACATATATATACTCTATTAGCCACAACACAACCAGGCTTATATTTAATATGCCACAAATTAATCCTGCATAATAACACCTGCGTGTTTGTTATGCTAGCTCCTAGCTCCTCTGCTAGCTCCTAGCTCCATAGAACACGCCAATACAATTCAAACACCCGATCAACACACACAATCACTCAGCCCAAAAGACCGTTCACCTAACCCAAGGTTCATAAAGCTTATATATTTTAAAAAAGTTACGTACGTGACGCGCGCGTACGGTACGGTACGTGTTATGCTAGCTCCTAGCTCCTCTGCTAGCTCCTAGCTCCATAGAACACGCCAATACAATTCAAACACATGATCAACACACACAATCACTAAGCCCAAAAGACAGTTCACCTAACCCAAGGTTCATAAAGCTTATATATTTAAAAAAAGTTACGTACATACGCAAAAAAAAGCCAAAGCTGCATACTCACAGTAGCACGTCTGCGTCTTTGTCATCCAAATCAAAGTAATCCTGGTAAGAGTCTGTGTTGTCCCAGTTCTCTACAGGCGTCTGTGTATCCAAATCAAAAGTCCTCCTGGTTAGAGTCTCTGTTATCCGAGTTCTTCCATCTTGACTGCATCTTTCGGGAATGTAAACAAAGAAGCGCCGGCTGTGTACTGTTGTGGCTGACTACGTTCGAAAAATACGTCCATTTCGCACCGACAACTTTCTTCTTTGCTTGCTCGGCTTCCTTCTCCATAATGCAATGAACATGATTGAAACAGATTCACGAACACAGATGTCCAGAATACTGTGGAATTATGAAATGAAAACAGAGCTTTTTCGTATCGGCTTCAATGTGGAAGGCATACCCGTGTTCGTCGGGCTACGTCACACGCATACGTCATCCTCAGAGGCGTTTCGAACCGGAAGTTTAGCGGCAAATTTAAAATGTCACTTTATAAGTTAACCCGGCCGTATTGGCATGTGTTATAATGTTAAGATTTCATCATTGATATATAAACTATCAGACTGCGTGGTCGGTAGTAGTGGCTTTCAGTAGGCCTTTAAATACAAGTGGTCATAAAAGGCGCAGTATTTGCCATTTGAGCAGCGATCCAGCCATACAGGGTACCTCCACAAGCGCGGCGTGGAAGCGTGGAGAACAACTCCATAAGCTTGCCTAGCGATAGTGCTAAGACAGAGCCTGTAGACATTTCCCTGTCATTTTTTAACAGCCCGAGGTTAGTTTGCAGACCACTGCAAAACATTTTCTTGGCCGGTGGCACATTGCAGAGTTAAATTAATAATGAAAAATAGAGCAAAAAGGAAACATATAGCAAAAAGACAATGTAATGATAAAAAGCTGAAATGTTGATACTGATAAGTAACAATAATAACTGAAATATTTGTCTTTAAATACATGTACAGTGGTACTCCGGCCAATGTGCAAAACCAACTTTTCTGAACTGATGGTCATGTTTTTGTGTATTTGGGATCTGCATAAGTCACGAAAATTTGAAATCAAACCGTGGAGACATTGTGCAGGTCTATATAAAATATGCTTGCCTTCCTTCATACTTCATCGAGCCGTTTGGAATTTGCTCTGTCCTGTGCCGTCAACGGACATCTCCATATATGCGAGAAATATACCCAAAGATCTTTGCGCGAGTCTACCATTGTAGTCCGATGCTGGAGTCAATAAGCTCCTTATTTCGCTATCCTCTCTCTCTTATTGTAAGGCAGATTGGCTTGTACATGCACCCTCTGCTGTTTCCATTTCTAATACAAAATAGCGTACAGTTCTAACTTATATCTGTCAGTATACGCCAATACAAAAAAATACAACACGGCTGATGAGGAGAAGACACTTGCCAAAGTGGAGGCACGTAAATAAGACTGCATGGCGCATCTGAAGAGACAGTCAGAAAGCGACTTGAAGATGGTCTGTAAAACATAATCTATGCAACATTTTGACAAAAAAACCACCAATGCATGTTATGTAGACCACAAGATACTGTTTTAGATGTAGAAAATCATAATATGACCCTTTTAAGCCTGACCAAAGCAAGTTTTCCAATAGGAAGGAAACCATGTAAATCAAAAAAATCCATTCCACCCCAAAATATGTTAACACAAAGCACTCTTATTTATAGAACAGTTACAACTTAACAGGTTGAAAACAATGAATATTATCAAGGCTTTTGTCAGGCTGATTTAAAAAAAAACCCAAAAAAAACTAATCAAATATACTAAAAAAGAAGACACTCATTAAAACTGATGCAACTAAATTTACATATAATCCGCAGTACTAAAATACATAAATTCTAACTAAATTACTAATAAAAATAACATGTTTCTTAAATACAGTAAACTGTCAAAATTAAAGTGCAAATTAAAATACAGCTTCACCACTTTAGTCAGAATGTTTGCACTTAAGAAACTATGATTTTAACTTTAGACTTTGTTTAATATTATCATTACTGCCACAAGTGGTGTAAATGTGTATTACGACTGAGTACCGCTGCGGTCCATATGGACCACAGCTGAGAAACAGATATTTTTTGGCAGCCCTCTAGGAGGAGCTCGAGGCCCCATGGTTAAGAGACACTGCTATGGACCACAAGGGGCTAGCAGCTACAAAACAGCCAAACACACATGTAATAAGTGTCCTTAATAGAACAATATTGCAGTCTGAAACACCACACTTTTCAACATAAAGAAGTATCAAATAGTCGAATATTACTTCCACATACAAAGTCTCCAGTAACAAACATGTCCGCATTATCTAACTTACTCTGTCATGAGCTTAGCTTTAATAACTGACCACTAGATGACGCCAAAACAAATTATTCTTCCACTTCCATTTGGTCCTGAGTAGTCGTGAGTTCAATCCCGGGCTCGGGATCTTTCTGTGTGGAGTTTGCATGTTCTCCCCGTGACTGCGTGGGTTCCCTCCGGGTACTCCGGCTTCCTCCCACCTCCAAAGACATGCACCTGGGGATAGGTTGATTGGCAACACTAAAATTGGCCCTAGTGTGTGAATGTGAGTGTGAATGTTGTCTGTCTATCTGTGTTGGCCCTGTGATGAGGTGGCGACTTGTCCAGGGTGTACCCCGCCTTCCGCCCGATTGTAGCTGAGATAGGCTCCAGCGCCCCCCGTGACCCCGAAGGGAATAAGCGGTAGAAAATGGATGGATGGATGGCACTTCCATTTAAAGACTGCATTAGTCTGTAATAAGTTGAGTTTTTCATATATATTTGATTGTTCTGTAATTTTACTTGATCAAGCCTTTTCAAACATTGTACACTACAAAATATTATGAGTATGTACTATGATTTTTGCTGATATATCTGATTTTTATCAGTATTGCCCAATAGTAAAAGTTCCAATACCGATATTGTATCAGAAGAAAAAAAAAAGTGGTATCGGGACAACACTTGCTAAAGCTTTTCTCTATCTCAACATCTCCACCTACAATTATAAACCTTAAAGAGGTTCTATCCTGCTCATTTCACTTTTAATATAATATTGAATCATATTGGCATACTTAAGTTTATTTTAACAAAATACTCCATAAATATCAAGGTTGTGTAATGTCAGTAAATAGATGGGTATTGAAAGTGACTTGTTGTCGCAAAGACCATAATGTTCCATTTGTTTGTCGCGCTGCCTTTTCAAGCTATTTTAATTTAGGATACCTAAATGACAATTCCATTAAACGTTTTAAACTAAATATCCTCTGGCATATGTCACCTAATTACATTTATCCAACACAGCCAAAATGGCTGTCACAAAATGCAAATTACCTGAATAATCCCATGAACCTGAGCTTCTTGGTCATGGCGTAGTAAACATTATGTTGTGGGTACCAGTCATACACATCCTTCTTCTTGGCAAAGGGAGGCTCCCGGAACAGCTCAACCACCTTCATGGATTTGGAGTCTGTGGTACGCACAACATTTCCGAAGATCTGGGCGCTCAACCGAGACATGCGCAGTGCATAATTGGAAAGACCGGCCATACCTGCTGACAGTAGCAGACAGAAGTGAATATGAGAGGGGAAGAATTGAAATAAATGCTGAAATAGGGCTGGGCGATATGGTCTTTTTTTAATATCTCAATATTTTTAGGCCATATCGCGATACACAATATATATCTCAATATTTTGCCTTAGCTTTGAATTAACACTTGATACATATAATCACACCGGTATGATGATTCTATGTGTCTACATTAAAACATTCTTGTTCATACAGCATTAATATATGCTCATTTTAAACAGGGGCGCCACTGACTCCCATCGTTAAAGGTTTGTTTGATATACTTTGAATTACTTTTTTAAAAATGTGTATTTTTTTAATTTTTTTAACAAGGCACTTACTGTAACATACATCTATATCTGCAATAGGGCTGGGTATCTGTACTCCATACCTTTCAGGTATCGACCGAAACAACCCGATACCAAGTAGTATCGAAAGTGCGTCCGTCAAACGATACCTGCAATCCTTTTTTGTACCCAGATCAAGAAAAAAATACTGTGTCTATGGTTTTGCTCGCAGCCAATCACTGCAAGCATTCGATTCAATGCGCCATGTGATTGGTCCACCGCCGCAACAACAATAGTTTGTATGGTGGTAGAGCGGGTTGAAGCAGTACACAATTGACTGTTCATCATTCCGAGATGCCGGCAGCAAAGCGGTAAAAGGTATGGTTGTACTAGACGCCTGTGGCGCCGGGTACAAATAAATGCACACCATGCGGCAAGATTTCAGGGAAAACGGGGAATACCAGCAATATGATTAAACACCTCATCAGGCACGGAGCAAACTTAAGGGTGGAGAACTGTACTGTGTTATAAAAGCCGGCTTCTACAACACCAGCATCGTTGTCATCTCAACAGAACACTGCTCAACCGTCGATAACTTCAGGTAATGTATAAATGGTTACTATGTTAACAGTACTCATCCTTTGTGTGTTAAAACATGTATTGTCAAGTAAATCGTTTTGGGCATGTTGTAGGCATGTGAGCTAATGCTAGCTTAGCTTGTTCACTAATTTCACAGCCAAAATAACACTGTTGTACATGTCTGTTCAGTTATTTAATAAATATTTGAGCCCTTAGAAATCTTGAATGGGGAGGAGTGGTGAAAATTACGCAACATACTGCATTTTCACATGATTAATATCGAATGAAGTACTCAGTTGGTATCTGTATCGTTTTAAGGGTACTGGTATCAAAAAAATGTAAACGATACCCAGCCCTAATCTGCAACCTGACAAAAAGTAGACTTTTAAATGATCAGTATTGTGAATAGGGTTGCAAAAGGGTGGAAAGTTTACGGTAAATTTCCGGAAACTTTCCGTAAATTTACCACGGGAAGTTAAGCCCGGGAAGCTTGGAAATATTGAACATTTGATTAATCAAAGTTGGACACCGTCCATGGGAATTAATGGAAATTAACAGGAAATTTGGGGTAATTTATACTAACCATCATATACAGACAAACATTTTGTGGTCATAATAAGCAGACATGCATGCAAACATTTGTAATACAAATGTATTTTTGTGAGCAGAACTTCATCAAAAATGTTGTATGTAATCTTGTATATGATATTGTAATTCAAACAAAGATTACAACAAAGAAAACCATGGTAACAGTGACTGCGTGCATGAAAATAACTGCCTTAAAACAGGTTGATGGAAGTGAAAAAGTCTTCACGCATGCGTGGACCGAGTGTGTCTTCCGGTACCGATTGAGTAGTTACAGTAAAAAGAGAAATACAAAATGTGTGCTGCAGAGAAGGAAAAACGTGTGGATGAAACAGGAATAGTCATGTCGACAGTATGGCAGTTTTCTTTTTTTCCAACCCACGTCTGTACCCTATTCGGGTGTACGGAAACAGGTAGGAACAGCCCAGTGCAGGGCAGTATAAATAAAATAAATGCCAAAATACAACAAATGTGCTCCAATGATTTGGTCCAATAATATTTAAATAATAATTACTGCAAAACATGAATTCATTTTCATACTTAAATAAGAATAACAGACCAAATTAAATGTTACATGTAACTTCCTGGCAGTAAACCGGCAGAATAAAGTTATTTTCAGGTTTCTCTATGTTCACATTTAGACCTAGACAAACTTTAATGATCCACAAGGGAACTTGTTCCACACAGTAGCTAAATTACAAAGGATGGAAAGTGTAAGGATGAAAAGGATAATGCAGGTATAAAGTAGACAAAAAATGTACCGTAGTAGCAATATATTTCTTCACACATGGCAATATTTTGTTATTGCACCTTCATTAAATAGGTTAAGTGTTTATTGTGATTTTAGAATTATCTTTACATTGATTGTTTTCCATGGTTGTGTTGACATGTCCTTTCCTTTCTGCCTTGATAGCCGAGGCAATTATAATCAAAGGGAGGTTATATTTGAAATAAAAAAAGTGAGCATTTCTTATGTTTTTTCTCCTGGTCCATATTTTCCGTAGGTCATAAACATATCAATAAGTATCGATATCCATCAATATAAAACACTTATTTCGCGATACCGTTTTCAGCCACATCGCCTCGTCCTAATAATCATATACTTTAAGGTGTCAGGGGTTATATTTTAACATTTTTTATAATTAATTTTCACTGACGAAGTGAACCACTGTTAGACATAACTATGTGGCAGAAGATGCTTTTATTTTTAAGCATATTTTGCACTGAACATTTGTGTGTATTATTAATGGTGAGTAACTAGACAAGTGTAATGTTACGATCCCTTGTGCAAGAGGCAAGTAAACCCTAAACGACTTCTATCAACTGTATGTTTTAGTGAGCACTATCACGATATTGTATGTTGAAAATATCAAGTATAACCCATTAAAATATAATTTGCAGGCGATTACTGTCGCTTTACCTTCCCAGTGCAAACGATAGCCACATGGTACAGTACAGTACAATATGCTGACAGATAATATTTCTTACCTTAACTGTAAGGCTCTATTCACTCTAGTACGGTTGCTTGGGCTCCAAAACACAGGTAATACATCTTAAAACAGAGTCAATATTAGTTTTAATCCATGAACTGGGCAAAAAACTGCTGCTGAGTATAACCTTCACTCGAATAGGTCCACTTCCGCCTATACGTTTGCATCTAAACTGTGATTGGATAGTTGTACGACTTCCGGTTTTATCTAAACTAGTTTTTAATTTCTCCAATGGTTTATGCTTTTTCTATTTTACTTTTAAACATGATGCATTCACTTAACATTAGACCAAATGGACGCGTATGTATTGCTAAAGTGAGCGTAAAGGGCGTTTTATAAGATTTCCCAACAGGAAGTCCGTCATTAACAAGTCCGCCGGTTTTGATGACGCAAAAGTTCCGCTGTTCTATCAGTTTAGGTCATAACTATTCGTCTTTGTTTAGGTTTGGAAAACACCTTTACTCATCATAAAGTTTGTGATCGATTTTTTTAATCATAAGAACCCCTCTCTAACATTTTGGATATATTTTTTCTTTTTCATTTTAAATCTTTATTTTATTTATAATCAACATTCAAGAAAATACATAACAATAATCAAAACAAATAAAGAAACAGTACAAAACAGCACCACGGGGTTGTAAACTCAATAAAGTAACTAAAATAGAATGCAAAATATATATACCGTATTTTCCGCACTATAAGGCACACCTGATTATAAGGCGCACCTATGCTTCCATTAGATGGAGCTGCGCTAAAGGGAATGTCAACAAAACAGTCAGATAGGTCAGTCAAACTTTATTAATAGATAACAAACCAGCGTTCTGAAAACTCTGTTCACTCCCAAAATGAATAAACAGCTGATTTATTATTTTCCCCGAGGTAAAGTCAGTGACGTGGTGTTTTGTTGATCTTTTAACAACAGCAAGGTATAACATGTAGTGCAACATTTATATCACATAGTCGAGGGGAACTTTTCCCTGATTCAATAAACACGTAAAAACCAGTGATACTGTTACAGTAAATCAAACGTTAGTGCAATCACAATATAGTAACACTCGAAATACTGCAGAGCAATAACAATATACCAATAACTCAATGTTGCTCAAACGTTAATGTCCCACAACACAACACACAAAATAAACATGTAAAGCACACTTTATGAAGTTATTCCTCATCCACAAATCCCTCAAATTCTTCTTCTTCAGTGTCCGAATTAAACAGTTGGGCGGATACGGCATCCAACAGTCTCGTCGAAGTCTTCATTGATCAAGTCAGTGTCGCTGCTGCTCTATTCCCGTGTTCTACTGCGTGACTGATCGTCTTAAGTTTAAACTTTGCGTCGTAAGCATGTCTCTTAATAGGAGCCATTTTGGGGTCTTTACATAAACAAACAAATGGAAATGAAACGGCACGCCTCGCGCAGTCATATATCCCAGCATGCACCGCACGTTTCTTCTTCTTCTTCTACGGGGGCGGCTGCTTACTGTAGAAGAAGAACTTCTTCTACGGGGGAAAATTAAGTTGGCGGCTGCTTACCGTAGAAGAAGAAGCACTTCTTCTTCTAAGGGGAAAACTTTATGAAAATGAAGTTTAGGTTTGTTGTGGCTCAATATTGGTCCATATATAAGGCGCACCGGATTATAAGGCGCACTGTCAGCTTTTGAGAAAATTGGAGGTTTTTAGGTGCGCCTTATAGTGCGGAAAATACGGTATGTAAGAAAATGTAAAGCCATAGGCTCAGACAAGTTCCGTAAATAATTCAAATTTGGAGCACAGCTTTATAGTTTTCACGGTTTTTGGTTGTCAGAGGTAGAAAGCGTTTTAAAGTAAAGTTCTAATTCTTTTATAAAGGCACAAAGAACAGGTCGGGTATTGAGAAACTTACATTTATGAAGATAAAACTTAGCCAATAGTATGAGGTTGTGAAGGTAAAATAGGAAGTCCGTCATTGTTAACAAGTCCGCCGGTTTTGTTGACGCAAAGGTTCCGCTGTTCAATCAGTTCAGGTCACAAATATATTTGCCTTTGTTTAGGTTTGAAAAACAGCTTTACTCATCATAAAGTTTGTGTTCAATTTTTGACTCATAAGAACCCCTCCCTAACATTTTGGATATCCGAAAATGGACCACAGTCCCCAAGTGAGGGCCACTAAATCTATTTGAATGGTCACGTGAATATAGCAGGAAGTGATTTCACCCAAACATAAAAGGGAAAAGCGGTAGAAATGGATAGATGGATATAAAGGAACAAGTTAACGAACAATATATACTTTCCCGTTTTAAAGCTCACTTAAAGCAATTTACCAGTAGTAATAACTTTACATGTTGTCAAATATAATGAATACGTATTTTTGGATGATCATCCATCCATCCATTTCCTACCGCTTGTCCCTTTCGGGGTCGCATCATATTAAGCAGAAATAATAGGTCCGGATTCTGAGAGGTAAATGCATTTCACTCTATATGCACGAGGGGGCACCAGATAACGCTGAAAAGAAAACAAACATCATTCCTTTTATCTACTGATGTTGACACTTTTAAGTATATTTTGCATACAGGGGGGGCTGAACTTGGCCTTTTCCTGTGAGATGTCCCTATTGGAATATCCTGGTGGCATATATTAGCGTTGGGCTCTAAAGTATAATAGATCATTACACATTGCACACATTTAATCAATTGACAGAACTAGTATTTATTCTCCAAAAGAGACAAGCGGTAAACAAATGGATGCATTGATGTTTTGAAAAAACACAGTGGATAATGTTTGCCTATTATATATTGTTAAGTGTATTTAGGCAGCACACCAATGCAGCTGGGAGAGGCTCCAGCACCCCCGCTATCCCGAGAGTACATTACCGGTATGTATATATATATATATATATATATATATATATATATATATATATATATATATATATATATATTTATATATGTATGTATATATATATATATTTATATATGTATATATATATATATATATATATATATATATATATATATATATATATATATATATATATATATATATATATATATATATATATATATATATATATATATATATATATATATATATATATATATATATATATATATATATATATATATATATATATATATATATATATATATATATATATATATATATATATATATATATATATATATATGTGTGTGTGTGTGTGTGTGCACAGTCATCCCTTTTGGTTCTGGACCTATACCACAATAAGATAATTTCCGCAAAGTAGGAATTATTTATTATAAATCGGATATTGTCATGGCCCGAGCACAACAAACCTGTATACTACCTTCTAAATACCATTTTTAAAACGAGTATTAGAGCCCTCGAGACATTAAATAACACTCTTTAGTCACTCTTTAGTCACCTTTAGTTATAGTAATATGGGTTTCCATGGCCGAGCAGCTGCATCTAAGCCATCCATCACCAATTCCAATGCAAAGTGTTGGATGCAGTGGTGTAAAGCACGTCGCCACTGGACTCTAGAGCAGTGGAGACACCTTCTCTGAAATGGTGAATCACGCTTTTCTATCTGGCAATCTGATGGACGAGTCTGGGTTTGGAGGTTGCCAGGAGAACGCTACATTTTGGACTGCATTTTGCCGAGTGTGAAATTTGGTGGAGGAAGTATTATGGTGTGGGGTTGGTTTTGCAGGAGTTGGGCTTGGTCCCTTAGTTCCAGGGAAAGGAACTTTGAATGCTCCAGGATACCAACACATTTTGGACAATTCCATGGGATGGCTTTCAAGTTCATGTGTGAGTAAAGGCAGGTGGCCAAATACTTTTGGCAATATAGTGTATATCAAAAAGCTTTAATTGGGAGGTTTGATTTAAGGTCCCCCCTTTTTAGCATGAATAATTTGGTTTTATTGGAGGAGGCACGTGCCGGATAGGTGGTGGTATTTTTAGACAGCTCAATCCAATCCCATGCAGCCCACATTATGCTAACATGCTTGTGCAGACAGATAGGTGTTGATTGGTCGGCGGTCGGGCTCCATCTCTTGCCTCTGCCGTCATCCCGTCATCAGACGTGGGGGGACGCTTTGCTGACTCAACCAGCGAGCCTGGATCCCTCCCCATTCTGCATTCCTCATGCTGCATGGTGTACACACATCAGGTATGTTTTATTTTCCTTGCAAAATGCAGATTGCATATGTGATAATGTTGGGGTGCACGATTTTCGGGGTTTCTCCTGTACCCCCTCTTTCTTTGTCCTTATAAATGCCACCATTTCATTAAAAACATTTTTTTAAAGATGTGCATGTTGTGTTGCTGTTTGCTGAGCTGAGATAAGCGTCCTCGTCTTGTCTCCATCGTGCTGCAGAACAAGACGGAAAAAAGGAGAGGATTATTATTTCCTCTGCAACATCTCGGCTTCCAATTGCAATCCACCAAAAAAAAAAAAAACTCTCCTGAGGTGATGTGAGCTGTAGGAGGAGGAGAAAAAAGGGGGGGATCCGCAGAAAGGAGCTGTCCGTCCTTCGTGGTGCTGATGCGGCTGTGAGGCGAGCATGGCTGCCGGGAAGTTGCTTCTCTACGCCGGGCTCTCGCTGTCTCTATGCGCCCTGGGCATGCTGGCGGTGGCGATGTGCTCCGACCACTGGTACGAGACCGACGCCAGGCGGTACAAGGAGCGCTGCCAGAGCTTCTCCAGCCGCCGCAAGGACCCGGGCTTCATCTACATCCCCAATAACAGCCTGCCGCTGCGGGCCAGCCGGAGCGGCGAGGAGAAGCTGCCCCTGGCCCGCAATCGGCGGCAGCTGTTCGCCATGAGCGCCGCGGACGAGTGCAACAGGCAGTACAACTCCACCAACATGGGGCTTTGGAGGAAGTGCCACCGGCTGGGCTTTGACCAGGCGATCGAAGATCTCATCCGGAAAGGTATGTGGAGGCGAGACTCGGACGTGCAGAAACGTTGGCCTGCAGGCATGTGCTGTGACATCCATAAGGGAGGATCAATTATCCTGCACGGTTGTTCATTTGACCAAAGGCCAAAGAAAAAGGCTTGTTTTCTTGCTGTTATGCAGCAAGTTTCGGGGCTGTTTGTTCTCATGCCTTTTTTTAATTGAGAGCTGATCTGTGTGTGCACTTGCCAGCCTAAATGCTGCTTTGACTGACCTTTCAACTGCAAATAATGACATAATCACTTCTGCTGTATAATGGCTCAACTCAACTGCTCAATATGGTAGGACGCTTTTCTCAATAACAGTATTGGTAGTCCACTGTTGACTATTTAATGCAGTGGTTCTTAACCTGGGTTCGATGGAACCCTAGGGGTTCGGTGAGTCGGGCTCAGGGGTTCGGCGGAGGTCAAGACACACCCGACTCATCGTGTGAATAAAAACTTCTCCCTATCGGCGTATTACGGATACGGCAACAGCTAACTGATTTGCAGGTGTGTAATTTGTTGTGAGTTTATGCACTGTGTTGGTTTTGTTGTTTGAACAAGGTGATGTTCATGCATGGTTCATTTTGTGCACCAGTAAAAAAACATGGTAACACTTTAGTATGGGGAACATATTCACCATTAATTAGTAGCTTATTAACATGCAAATTAGTAACATATTGGCTCTTAACTAGTCATTATTAAGTACTTATTAATGCCTTATTCGGCATGGCCTTATTATAAGCCTAACCCTCTAACCCTGGCCCTAACCCTCTAACCCTAACCCTAACCAAATAACTCTAAATAAAGTCTTTGTTACTTAGAATATGTTCCCTTAGTGTCCAAAAAACTCTAAATGAAGTCTTTATTACTTAGAATATGTTCCCCATACCAAAGTGTTACCAAAAACATATAACTTTGTCTTGAATTTTTTTTTTTTTATTATTATTTTTTTTGATTAATGAAGGGTTTGGTGAATGCGCATATGAAACTGGTGTGGTTCGGTACCTCCAACAAGGTTAAGAACCACTGATTTAATGTGTTTGTTGTTATTTTTCATGATTAAAAACACTATATATGTTTTTAAGGCTGTCAAAATTAACAAGTTGATTGATAAATTGATCACATTAATCATGAACACTTTTAGATTAATCATGCAATGTATTTACTGGGCAGCACGGTGCAACAGGTGTTAGTGCATGTGCCTCACAATACGAAGGTCCTGGGTTCAAACGGGCTCCGGATCTTTCTGTGTGGAGTTTGCATGTTCTACCCGTGACTGCATGGGTTCCCTTTCGGGTACTCCGACTTCCTCCCACCTCCAAAGACATGCACCTGGGGATAGGTTGATTGGTAACACTAAAATTGGCCCTAATGTGTGAATGTGAGACTGAATGTTGTCTGTCTGTGTTGGCCCTGTGATGATGTGGTGACGCGTCCAGGGTGTACCCCGCCTTCCGCCCGAATGCAGCTGATAGGCTCCAGCACCCCCCGCGACCCCAAAAGGGACACGCGGTAGAAAATGGATGGATGGATGGAGGTTGACTATTTCAAATAATCAATCAAAGTTTATTTATATAGCCCTAAATCACAAGTGTCTCAAAGGGCTGCACAAGCCACTACGACATCCTCGGCTCAGATCCCACATCAGGACAAGAAAAAACTCAACCCAGTGGGCACAATGAGAAACCTGGGAGGGGACCGCAGATGTGGGGATGCAATGGATGTCGAGTGGATCTAGTTAATAGTGTGAGAGTCCAGTCCATAGTGGGGCCAGCAGGGGATCATCTTAGGTGGAGACAAGCCAGCAGAGATGTCCCTAACTGATGCACAGATGAGTGGTCCACCCAGGGTCCCGACTTTAAACAGCTAGTGCATCATCTGTGATCACCTTATAACCTCTCCACGCAGGAGAGGGGGGCAGGGCAGAAAAGAGACGGCAGATCAACTGGTCTAAAAGGGGAGTCTATTTAAAGGCTAGACTATACAAATTAGTTATAAGATGGGACTTAAATGCTTCTACTGAGGTAGCATCTCTAACTGTTACCGGAAGGCATTCCAGAGTACTGGAGCCTGAATAGAAAACGCTCTATAGCCCGCAGACTTTTTTGGGGGGCTCTGGGAATCACTAATAAGCCTGGCTTCTTTGAACGCAGATTTCTTGCCGGGACATATGATACAATACAATCAGCAAGATAGGATGGAGCTATACCGTGTAGTATTTTATACGTATAGTAAAACCTTAAAGTCACATCTTAAGTGCACAGGAAGCCAGTGCAGGTGAGCCAGTATAGGCGTAATATGATCAAACTTTCTTGTTGTCAAGTCTAGCAGCCACCTTTTTTTACCAACTGTAATCTTTTATTGCTAGACATAGCATTTGTTTTTTGTTTTTCATTATGAAAAACACTATGTATATTTTTAAACAAACTGCACCCACATCGCTTGATGCCTCATCTGCCTGGAGCTGCTGTGACGTAGGTTACCGTAACAACGCATAAATCACTCAAAAACACAGATTCCAACCATTAGAATACTTTCTCTACTTCAACATTTACGGTAATATGAATACGGCACTGCACATAATGGCGGCTAGAGTTTCGATGTTTAAGGTAAGAAAATATTATTAACGTCCGTCAGACCGAATTAAGATTATCAAAGGGCCGTATTTTGCCCAGTTCTTTCACAGTCAGTGAGCAGATCAATGTCTACGTCAGTACAAAAATGAGTGTTGAGACTCCGACTGGTGTGCTCGCTGGAAAATTTCACTACAAAATACAGCCTGAAAGAATTTTAGGTGAAACTGTAATCCAAGTTTTGAGCAAATAAATAATTCAAGTAAAACATTTAAAAGTGTTCCTAGATGACATTCTGATTGTTGGTGTGTTTTCTTAATTTTACTTAAGCAAATTTTGACTATACAAGTGAGTAATCACCTGTGATTAATCATGATTAATCCAAATTTCGTGTTTTTGAAGTCAGTTTTCATATAATCAATGTTGTAACAATGCCTTGTGCCTGCTAGTTATTATATTAGCTTTTTTTTTTTTAAGGGCGGTTTGTCTCAGATGGTAGCGCGGCCGTCCAGAAACTTGAGGGCTCTTGGTACAAATACAGTTTCCATCATCTTAGTCACTGCTGGTGTGTCCTTGGGCAAGACACTTCAATCACCTTTTTCCCAGAGCCGCTCACACTGGTGTATGAATGTGAATGAATGTTGGCCCTGGGCGCACAATGGCAGCCATGTTCCGCCAGCAGTCACTCATTCACCATCGAGGTGTGAATGAGTGACTGAATGATGGATTTCAAGTTTTCATTAGCGCTTTGAAGTGCTATATAAATCTAATCCATGATTAGTTGTTTTTTTTAAAAATGTATTTTGTTTATTTTTTCAAAAATAGTTACTCAGCAAAATTACATTATTTTCACTTTGTCTATAATTTGAGCTTGAGGGCAAGTTTTTCCGATGGCCTCATTTCGGTCTTTAACATTACTTATGTGTTATTAATAGACTCCTGTAAAGCTAACCTCACTGACCCACATACACACTCGGTATGTTTAAATGCACTGACAAACTAATGATTGACTTAATTTGTTTGAAGCTAACTACACATATAACAACTTTAATAAGGTTTTTACAAGTAGCTTGCAGTTTTGAATCTCTCCTAAGATGTTTTATGGAAAACAAATGAATGTACTTTTAGACATTTTAAAGATGAGATTAACATATCTAGATTATGCGATTGTAAACCAGTTTCCTCTTGAATGTAAACACTCCTATCCAACAATCTATGCAGGTGCTAGTCTTCCCAACGTGATTACCTGGAAGGACAGTAGATGGCACATTTCATGATCAGAACTACAATATTTACATTTGTATGTCTTTGATTCATTAAATAATGTTCATCAAGTGTTCAAACCGTTAGCGTCATTAGATATTTTGAAGGGAGCTAAAGACTCCCAGAAATATCCTAACTTGTTTGGTACAAATTACAATTTTGGGGACTAATTATCATCATTATTATTTGAATAATTATAATCATTGCTATCATTATTATCATTTATAGTGTATTTAATGGAGGTTGAGCCTCTCCTGACTTTAAAAAGTAGTGACAGTTCTGTTTCGAACTATGATCACGGTTACTTGAACACACCACATTTATGTGCTATGAAATGCAAAGATGTGACTTAAAGTGTCTAATGCTGCCTATTTACATCAAAATAGATGTTATCTTAACTTTTATGAGTGACTTATGCCGTAAAGTAGTCTGCACATTTGTAGTTATTTGTGGAGCAGGGTTCTTGCCACCCTCCTCAATGTTGCATAGTGCCAGTCAGAGCGATACAGACCCCCCCGGGCCATGACAGAGGTGTCATTCAACGAGTTGTAAGTCCATGTATCATCCCAAAAGTTATTTTATGAAAGTTGAAAAGTTACTTAGTGCTGGTTTAAGTTGGTCCAGCTAATGTCACCGACTCGGATAGTGAAATACAGTTGATATACGATATACATGACATAAATTTGGCTGATCAATCAATCAATCAATGTTTATTTATATAGCCCTAAATCACAAGTGTCTCAAAGGGCTGATGATCAGTGTTCGGAATAAAGTTAAGTTAAAATTAAAGTACCAATGATTGTCACACGCACACCAGGTGTGGCGAAATTATTCTCTGCATTTGACCCATCACCCCCTGGGAGGTGAGGGGAGCAGTGAGCAGCAGCGGTGGCCGGGCCCGGGAATCATTCTTGGTGATTTAACCCCCAATTCCAACCCTTGATGCTGAGTGCCAAGCAGGGAGGTAATGGGTCCCATTTTTATAGTCTTTGGTATGACCTGGCCAGGGTTTGACCATTAGTAATAGCGCTATTCAATAGAATAGGTGGTTCATATTATATTTGTGTGACAAAAGGCCACTGGTTGGACCATATGATGCCATACATGTATAGAAAATTGAGTGTCTCCATGGTGACAGCCGATATACACGCAAAAAGCTAATTTGAATAGGGAGGTCTGCACCACTTTAGCACTTGTCATCAATTCTCTTTGTAGATCACCAACAACACGGCCACTAATAGTACACACAATTTTATAGTGTGCACATACTGTTTAGCACGTGGTATTTGGATCTTAGTCAGTAAGGCCTTAAGTTGGGAACACCTACCTCTCCTGCTCCATCTTCTTATTCTCTGGCAGTCCAGGGGCCTCCTGTATTAAGAGCTGTGTGGGTTTTTAAATACAAATTGGCATATGTTCAAATCTAGAAAATGTTGCACGCACAAAAAATGGATGTATTAACGTGTGCGCACATTTCTTTGCTACATCCCAATCAAGACCACGCCAAATCAAATACGCAAATCATATTATATACCGCTGTTACTTTTACTAGTAACACGTAATCTAATGAACTACATTGATATACGTTACAACGCCGTTACTGATACGTTTGATGTAACCCGGCATTTTCTTTTGAATGATTTTGTATCAACAAGACGACGTCGGAAGCACAGCAAGTTCAATTCAGGAAATACCTTTTTACTAGCAAAAACAACAACCAGCACCACACTAAAAATGGTCCCCCCCCACCCCCACACATCTTTGAATTTTTCTTGATGCAACTGTCGGTGGAAAAAGTGTTGACTACACCCCCTTGCTCTACAGTTCGAAATATTAGATAATGTCAAATGTATATTTCTGTGAGAGCCATTCTAGTCTGCATGAGATGTGCTAAAGATAAATAGTGAATCACAATGAGCTGCATTGATTTTTCATTCGAGTTGGTGAAGATGATGGAGGCTTTGCTTGGAGAGCCAAGACGCATCTAGAAATCCCTGTTTCCCCCCCCCCCCCCCCCCCCCCCCAAACACACACACACACACACACACACACACACACACACACTTGCTAATGGTACAAGGGCGGACTGTGTGCGTTAAAAGGACAGGAAGCAGCGCTGGGGTTTCTGTTGGATGTTGCTGGACTAAATCCAAGCGTGAAGAGAGAGAGGAGTCTGAATTGTGCTGCAGCTGTGCCTTTATGTGAGCATGCCTCGCTGGCCTCCATGGCCCATCATCTGCAGTAATAGTCAGTCAGAGTGTGTGTATACGTATTTATGTATATACAGTATGCAGTGAGCACATGAATGCCTCCATAGACCAGTATGAGCCATTTTAGTTCTCAGCAACATCAGCTTTGACAAAAACAACATGGCTTGTTCTCATGAAGTGTAGGGATGGGTACCTTTCACATTTAAATTCCTGGTACCTGGGAATCAGTATTGGTACTCCCTGGTATCACTTCGTTGTACTTGTCTGTGTGTATGTGGTATTAAATATTAATTTATTTAATAATTTGTGTAATAATATTTTTTAAATAATTTTTTGTTAACAATTAACATCACACTGATAATGATAATTGTACTGTCCAGTGGTTGTATCTTGTTTTCTTACACTTCTGAGTCTCATTTGCAAGAATGCGTTTTATAAAATTTGTCTCAGGTGTGTTGCTGTAGTCAGAAAGTAGTATTTGCCGATCAGTTGAATGTCCAAGTCTTGTCTTTTGTTGAGCCCTACAAAGTGTTTATTCACACTGTAAGGGTCTGATTATCTAAGATCCAAGTACAACGCGCTAAACAGCGTGTGTAATCTACACAATACTGTGTACTATTAATAGGCTTGTGGTGAGTGATCTACTAACCAGCCTACCAGCTCAGTGGCCTTGTGGTTACAGTGTCCGCCCTGAGACTAGGAGGTCATGAGTTCAAACCCCGGCCGCGTCATACCAAAGACTACTAAAAATGAGACCCATTGCCTCCCTGCTTGGCATTCAGCATCAAGGGTTGGAATTGGGGGTTAAAACACCAAAAATTATTCCTGAGCGCGGCCACCGCTGCTGCTCATTGCTCCCCTCACATGGGGATGGGTAAATGCAGAGGACAAATTTCACCACACCTACCTCTACTGCTCCATATTCCTATTCTCTGGCAGTCCAGGGGCCCTTGTATTAAGACTTGTGTGGGTTTTTAAATAAAAATTGGCATATGTTCAAATCTAGAAAATGTTGCACGCAAGAACAAATTTGGATGTATTGACGCTTTGCTACATCTCAATCAAGACCACGCCAAATCAAATACGCAAATCATATTGAAATTAGTTATGTGCCTGAGATCTGCACACTCTGCCCAATCATATTTCAGTAGGAGTCAGTATGAGGTGCTTCTTTCTCATGTTTCGAGAGAACGAAAAAGGGTTGAGATTGTGAGCCTGTCAATCCTGTAGGCTCTGAGAACCACACAGGCTGAAATATAAAAAATAAATGGACTGACATCAAGAAGATGAAGAAAAAGATGGATGTGTATAACCAAAACATCCAAGCGGGACGGAGATAAAATAGTGCTACACCCCAACCTAAAAGATAATCACTGCAATATGTAAACCTTTAGAAGAGGTAGGTGACTCTAATTACCCTTAATATAAATATAATTTGTGTAATTTACAACAAAATGTGTTCATACAGTAGCCTGCTAACAGCAGATTAGAGTCTCATGAGAAAATTATGTAATATTTGGTTTGCAATCTTTTACATCTAAACATGCCAACACATCAAAAAGAATACAAAGGACTTTGACTCTTGTTTGATTGCTCAATTTATTAATATAACACAGCAGAGCTACTTGCGGTAGCAACTATACGTGACACAAAGTCCGGCCATTACTCCACCGTCCTCGGTGCCATTTGTGCCGCAACCACCTGTGGCTTCAGGTGGAAAACAATTGCTTACATAAATTAGTAGATGTCCTTCCAAATATTATTATGAACAAGAAGCATTAAATGCATTGACGAAAAAGTGAATGTGGTGTCCTTGCCTCGATCTTTCTACATTGTATAAATCAAATGTTGGAAAGGCCAGAACGACCACCTCTGTGTGTTGCCAAAGTATCCCCAGCCAGTAGAAATGTACTTACGGCAGCCATGAAGTTGGCATGAGACCCAGCACTTTTCCACACTCTTGACACATCTCAACTTTGCCGTGGAAAAGTGCTTACGCCGGGTTTTTGTGCATACGCACGCTTAATACATGAGATCCCAGGTGCGTGATAATGTGGTTATGAGCCAGGACAAACACGTACCTCCTAATCTATTTTTGACGGTCCCCATTTATTTGTGGTGGGCTGCCATAAACAGAGAACAAGAAATTATATGCAAAGTGATAGCGTTTTATCCGTATTCTCTGGATGCCTCATTCATCATTGTGGGTGGTGAAGCTTCTCTGGTCACGTTCATGCTAGTCAGTAATGGTTATGCTTTCAGCTTTCTGATATTTGCAATTCATTATTATTTGCAAGAAAATATGCATTATGGTGTGTCAAGTAGCAAACGGGGAAGGAAAATGCTTCTCCTATGTTGCTGCTCCATGAAGCATTATAATGTCTCCCTATAACACTGCAAACATGCAAATCAAAAATAGTTTACAAATGTGGAATTGAATGCATCACACTGCTCCCACATAACACCGCACATACACAGGTAGTTTAAAACTGTGCATGAGCATCATATGGCGCAACAACTGCCTTTTAAAAAAATGTATAGTTTACAACTGTGCATGTGCAATTGAATGCATCACAGTCCCTCCACATAACACCATGCGTACACAAGTGATGATATAGTGTACAGGTGTGCATGTGCCATTGGATACATCATATGGCGCAAACACTGTCTTTTAAAAAATATAGTTTACAACTGTGCATGTCCAATTGAATGCATCACAGTGCCCTCCACATAACACCATGTGTACACAAGTGATAATGTAGTTGACAACTGGATGTACAATTGTATGCAGACTGTCTTTGAACAAATATAATTTACAACCGTGCATGTGCAATTGAATGCATCACAGGGCCTCCACATATACAAAGGTAATAATATAGTTTACAATCATGCATTTGAAATTGAATGCATATATCGAAAATCTGTCTTTTAACAAATATAGCTTACAACCGTGCAAGACCCATTGAATGCATCACACTGCCCCCACTTAAGACCGCATGTACACAGGTAATGTCGTTTACAACCGTGCATGTGTCATTGAGTGCATCATGTGGCGCAAAAACTGTCTTTAAAAAAATATAGTTTAAAACTGTGCATGTGCACTTGAATGCATCAGTGTTTCCACATGTACACAGCTAATATCGTTACAACCGTGCATTTGAACTTGAATGCATGACATGTCGCAAAAACTGTCTTTTGAAAAATATAGTTGTGGAAGTCGATCCCTACCCGTTCCACGGATACCACGTCACAGAGCTAGGCGTGTCGTTTTACCAGAGCTTTTATTTCAGTCATGCAGCTTTTTCTCATACACTTCTTTGCGTGTCACTTTGCTCCAGTCTCTGCTCCCCTCCGCCGGTCGCTCACTGTTAAAGACAACAGATGATTAGACTAACACGTACCACCTGTGTCATCCAATCACCTGTCAGCTGTGTTTCTCCTTCCCGCACATGCCCCGCCCCCAGCTGATGGTGCCCCGCCCTTGACACCACTGCTGGAGGCGTTGACCTTTGCTCCTGCAGACGCGCTGACTCACTTCCCTCCACATACCTCCACCGCCAGACTTAGGCCGGGACATCGTCCGGCCGCGCCCACTCCCCCCCCGCATGAGAGCGAGAGAGGAAGTCCGCCACGGCCATCTGCGCCCCCGACCTATGGATCACTCTGAAATTGTAGGGTTGTAAAGCGAGATACCAACGGGTGATCCGCGCGTTGGCATCTTTCATGCGATGGAGCCACTGGAGGGGTTTGTGGTCCAAGCAGAGGCTGAACGGGCGTCCCAGCAGGTAGTACCGGAGGGCCCCGACCGCCCACCGGATGGCGAGGCATTCCCTTTCGACCGTGCTGTATCTAGTCTCCCTTTCTGACAGCTTCCTGCTGATGTATAGGACCGGGTGGTCGGTGCCCCCCTTCTGCTGGGATAAAACAGCTCCCAGCCCTCTGCCCGACGCGTCCGCCTGCAAACAAAATGGGATAGAAAAATCAGGCATATGCAGTAACGGCTCCTCGCAAAGTGCTTTCCTCACCTTCTCGAATGCCTGCTGGCACTGCTCCGTCCACTGGACCAGATCTGGAGCACCCTTTCGGGTGAGGTCAGTTAGTGGGCTGGTCAGGTCCGCGAACCGGGGGACGAACCTCCGGTAGTAGCCCACCAGCCCCAAAAACTGCCTCACCTCCTTTTTCGTCTTCGGGGTCGGGCAAGCCGCAACTGCCGCGGTTTTGTCTATCTGAGGCCGCGCCTGACCTTCCCCCAAGTCGTACCCCAGATACTGTACCTCCCTCCGGCCAACCGCGCACTTCGCCGGGTTGGCGGTGAGCCCCGCCCGCCTCAGGGACTCGAGTACCGCCCCCACCCTCTGCACATGCTCCGCCCAGTTGTTACCCTGGATGATTACATCATCCAGATAGGCGGCAGCATATGCCGCGTGGGGCCGCAGCACCCGGTCCATGAGTCTCTGAAATGTGGCGGGCGCCCCGAACAAGCCGAACGGAAGGGTCACGAATTGGTATAATCCTTCCGGAGTGGAGAATGCCGTTTTTTCCTTAGACTCTGGAGACAAGGGAATCTGCCAGTAGCCCTTAGTTAAATCCAGTGTCGTGAAAAAACGAGCAGTGCCCAACTGGTCCAGGAGCTCGTCGACCCGGGGCATCGGGTAGGCGTCAAAACGTGACACATCATTTACCTTGCGGTAGTCCACACAGAATCGCACAGACCCATCTTTCTTCCCTACCAGAACTATGGGGCTGCACCATGCACTGTGTGACTCTTCTATTACCCCCAATTCCAGCATGGCTTTTAATTCCTCCCGAACTACTTTGCGCTTGTGTTCGGGTAGCCTATAGAGCCGAGACCTCACCGTCACACCTGGGCTGGTCTCTATGTGATGCTGGGTGAGGTTCGTGCGGCCTGGCAGGGGGGAGAACACGTCAGCAAAATGTTGCTGTAAATTGGCCACATCTGCTTTCTGTGACGGCGTCAGATGATTATCACAGCGGAGAGGGAAGGGCCGGGGGGAGGGGGAAACCTCCGGCCCCAGCTCCTCGCCCTCCGCTATCGCTGTCACCATGGAGACCGGCTCCGCTTCCCTCCACCCTTTTAGTAGGTCGAGGTGGTATATTTGGGTTGCCCCGCCCCGGTCAGACCGCCTGACCTCATAATCCACGTCACCTACTCGTCGTGTGACCACGAAGGGTCCTTGCCACTTGGCGAGTAATTTAGAGCTGGATGTTGGGAGTAATACAAGTACTTTCTCTCCCGGTGAAAATTGTCTGAGTTGCGTCCCCTTGTTATACAGGCGCTGTTGACGTTCTTGGGCTTGGAGCAAATTCTCACGTGACAAGTGCCCCAATGTGTGGAGTTTTGCTCTCAAGTCCATGACGTATTGAATTTCGTTTTTACTGGGGCTTGGACCTTCCTCCCAGCTTTCTTTAACGAGGTCAAGCACACAGCGCGGCTTCCTGACAAACAACAGTTCAAACGGGGAAAACCCCGTGGAGGCCTGAGGAACCTCCCGCACTGCAAATAAGAGGGGATCCAACCATTTATGCCAATTTGGTTTGTCCTCATGTACGAACTTCCGGATCATGGATTTCAAGGTTCTATTCAACCCCTCTACCAGCCCGTCAGTCTGTGGGTGGTATACGCTGGTCCGAATAGATTTGATCCCCAATAACCCGTACAGCTCCTTTAAGGTGCGTGACATAAAGGACGTGCCCTGGTCAGTCAGAATCTCTTTCGGGATTCCGACTCGGGAGATAACTTGAAACAGCGCCTGCGCGACACTCTTTGCAGAGATGGAGCGCAGCGGTACTGCTTCGGGATAGCGCGTTGCGTAATCCACCAGGTCTAGCGCAAAGCGATATCCCTGGGTGCTCTGGTGAAATGGGCCGACGAGGTCCATCCCAATACGCTCAAATGGGACCTCTATGAGTGGTAATGGCCGCAAAGGTGCCCTAGGGGTGGCCGCTGGGTTGACTAGTTGACAATCCGGGCAAGCCGCGCACCAGCGGCGCACATCTGCCCGGATGCCCGGCCAATAGAAACGGCCCATTACCCGATTGAGTGTTTTATCATATCCCATGTGACCGGCCATCGGGTTGAAATGTGCCGCCTGGAAAATCATTTCCCGACGGCTTTTTGGTACCAACAATTGGGTGACTTCTTCCCCTGTCTGAGTGTCACGACTCACTCTGTATAGTCTGTCCCTAATTAATGCAAAGTGTGGGGAATCCCGCGCTATCCCCGGGCGAATCCGCTGCCCATCAATTGAAATCACTTGGTCCCAGGTCGCGCGCAAAGTGTCATCTCGAGACTGCTCGAGTGGAAAATCTTCCATGGGGCGCCATTGGGGAACCGGGGAAACCTCTTGCGAAGTTCCCTCCGACTCTCCTTCCCCCTCCCCCCCGGCAGCGTCGGATAACCTCGCGTCGCCGCCAAGAACAGCGCAGTCATCCCTTTTCCCTACCAGTCGTGAACACACCCCCATACGCTGCTTTATTAACCTGTTAAACCCTGGCCAATTAGTTCCCAAGATTACGGGGTGTATTAGGCGCGAACTTACCGCCACCTTCACATTATGCTTTTCCCATTCGAAAAAAATTTCCACCGGCACCACGGGATACTCATGAATGTCCCCATGCACACATCTAACCCGCACCCGGATGACCTTTTCCAATGCCCCGGGTCGAATCAGGTTTTGGTGAATCATGGACTGTTCGCAGCCTGAGTCCACCATCGCCCGACGTATACTCCCTTGTATCCTTACCGGTACATAGTATGTCTCTCCTGGACGGGGGGAGGGTGCCGGAGGGTCGCCAGCCCGGATCGATCCCCACATCCATCATTGGACACTCCCGCTGCAGGT
Organism: Entelurus aequoreus; assembly: GCF_033978785.1. Lineage (NCBI taxonomy): Eukaryota > Metazoa > Chordata > Actinopteri > Syngnathiformes > Syngnathidae > Entelurus > Entelurus aequoreus. Next base: position 32,485,027 of record NC_084742.1, on the reverse strand, counting down.
GTCCGGGCTGTCCACACCTCCAGCACACCTGCCCAAGCATTCGAGGCGCCCTTTGCGGGGGAAACACAGTGCCCACAGTAACCTGGCCCTGCGGAGGAGAAAGCAGAATATTGTTGTGTCGTTGCTGTGGCCCCGACTGGGCTCCCTCCGCCGGCAGCGCACGCATCCTGCGCGGCGCCGAAGATGGCCGCTCCGCTCCTCCTGTGGTCTTCTCCTCTTTCCCTTTTTCCCGGTGGACGGCCAGGTGGTCCTCCGCCAAGGCCACTGCCGCTGCTACGTCCTGGGGCCGGTGGTAGCGGATCCAAGCTGACGTCCAGGAATTGCTCAAGGATGATCCGCTCAATCACCTCCTCGACTTGTCCGGGTTGCAGCCATCTCATCGCGGCGTCTCTCAGCGAACGGTCGCTCCTCCTGGCCGAGTCGCATGGCCCGGAACCGGCGTCTGTGGTCCTCATTGGATCCTCCCGTCCTGTCCAGTATCGCCCTCCTCACGTCCCGGTAGCTCACTCGGGACACTGGTGGCAGGCTGAGCACCGCTCGCTGTGCTTCTCCTGCTAGTAGTGGTAACAACCGCACCGCCCACTCCTCCTCCGGCCATGCACATGACTTTGCAGTCGCTTCGAACATGTCCAAAAAAGTTTGTGCATCTTCCATCTCAGCCATTCTGTGCATACCCACAGTCGTTAACGTCGCCTTTGTTGCTGCGGGTGTCCCCGCTGCGGTCCTTTCTGTCATCGCACGCAGAATCTGGCTCTGCTGAGCTATTTGGTCTTACATGGCTTCCATCTGCCGGTGGTTTGCGGTTGACTGCTGCGCCATTTGGTCTTGCATCGCTGCCATCTGCCGGTGGTCGACACCTCCGCCAGGAGATGTCCAAGCGCCTCTATCGGGCTCGGTGACGACATTACAGTTTTTGTCTTTTTGTTGGGCGCCAAATGTGGAAGTCGATCCCTACCCGTTCCACGGATACCACGTCACAGAGCCAGGCGTGTCGTTTTACCAGAGCTTTTATTTCAGTCATGCAGCTTTTTCTCATACACTTCTTTGCGTGTCACTTTGCTCCAGTCTCCTCTCGCTCCCCTCCGCCGGTCGCTCACTGTTAAAGACAACAGATGATTAGACTAACACGTACCACCTGTGTCATCCAATCACCTGTCAGCTGTGTTTCTCCTTCCCGCACATGCCCCGCCCCCAGCTGATGGTGCCCCGCCCTCGACACCACTGCCGGAGGCGTTGACCTTTGCTCCTGCAGACGCGCTGACTCACTTCCCTCCACAATAGTTTACAACCACGCATGTGCCATTGAATGCCTCACAATGCCTCCTCATAACCATAGGTGGCGATCTACATTTCTGCCAGTGGGTGCTCGGTGTGTGTATTAAAAAAAAAAAAAGACACTCAGCAAAGTTAATATCATATATGATTTGTGGCTTTATTATTTTGTAAAACGGACCAAACTCGCCACAAAATTAACTACAACAAGATTGATTTAAAAAAACATTTTTTAAAGATTGAAAGTTGCCATCAATCCCACGTGGGTGCTCGGCATTGTCCATGGGTGCTCGGGCCCCGGAGCACCCAGGGGATCGGCGCCTATGCTCATAACACCACACATACTTAGGTGATGAAATAATTTACAACTGTGCATTTGCCATTGAATGCATCATGTTAAAGTTAAAGTACCAATGATTGTCACACACTGTCAGGTTCAAACACCAAACTATCTATTACACAAGACAAGAAGAAGGAATCAGGCAGAGACAGAGTTACATTTTTCTCATGTGGAGAGACGTTTGGGGCTGCACACTCAGTTACAGTCTCCCACCACGCTCTAAGGTACAGCCCCACGCGCTCTATTTATTCAGGAGTTCCCTAGTTAACATCACTGAGGCTGCCTCTAAAGGGAGTGGTCACACATATCATGCAAAGCAGCTCCAGTACGCACAATACGTGACGGAATGTGCTGGGGGCCTTGTGATTGCCTTGTCTCTGCTTCGTCTGCGTGCTGTCGTCTTATCTTCGTTGAGGTACTTGAAGTCCTTGGCTGTTAGCGGGCTAAAACAAAGAAAACATATGCGGCGAGACCACCCCTCATATGCCGTGGAAGATAACAAGTTGTGTGCCCTTGCATGAAGCAGAAAAGAGCACAATAGATAATAACTATAGCAACAGCCTTTAAGCATAAGAGTTGTGTGATAACTTATATATAATTATTCTAACACACACACACTAGGTGTGGCAAAATTATTCTCTGCATTTGACCCATCACCTTTGATCACCCCCTGGGAGGTGAGGGGAGCAGTGGGCAGCAGCGTTTTGGTGATTTAACCCCCAATTCCAACCCTTGATGCTGGGTGTCAAGCAGGGAGGTAATGGGTCCCATTTTTATAGTCTTTGGTATGACTCGGCTGGGGTTTGAACTCACAACCTACCGATCTCAGGGCGGACACTCTAACCACTAGGCCACTGAATCGGACATGTGTCGCAAAAACTGTCTTTTAACAAATAGCTTACAACCGTGTATGTGCCATTGAATGCATTACGCTGCCCCCACATAACACCAAACGTACAAAGGTAATAATATAGTTTACAACAATACATGTGCCATTGAATGCATAATATGACACGGAAACTGCCTTTTCACAAATATAGTTTACCACCGTGCATGTGCCATGAATGCATCATATAATGCGAGAACTTCCTTTTAACATTCGTGTTTAAATGATGCATGCGCAATTGAATGCATCACACTGCCCCCAGATGACATTGCACCTACACAGGTAATAATGTTTACAACCAGACATGTGTCGTTGAATGCATAACAATGCCTCATTATACTGTAAGTTTCTGATCTGTGGTTATCTTCACATGTTGCCAACATTTCAGAGTTAGCCCTTCAAACGCTCATTAGGCTGAAGTCTCATAAGATTGTTTAAACTCTAAGGATGTGTCTCAATTTCCGCATTTCTATACCTACACTTAGCATCGCGAGCGCATAAGTAAACACACTTACGCACTTGAAATGCTCGGCCTGAGTGGAGAAGTGTGCGATTTTAGACACAGCGAAAGTTTTGTTTGACTTTTCAGGCTCATAGGCTATGGAATGTGTCTCTGTTTGTCCTCAAACTAACAACTCATGCCCTATTTAGTTAATTTCTGCATATTTTCCATGAATAAACATTATCCCTGCCAGGTATTAATGATAACCTAGCTGTACTTATTGCATCTCATCGTTGCGCCAATTAATTCCAATTGACTTAATTTTTAACAATGTTGTGATATTCCGCGCCCATACAGTACATTTATCTCGATGCGTCGTCTGTTCCTTTTTCTAGCTTCCATTTGTCTCCTCGTCTCTGCAGCGTCTTCCTTTGGAGATGCATCGTTATGTAGATTTATGGAGGCAGCGGCGGTAATGGGTCAACATGAAAACCACTAAAACCCTCCATTTTCAAAAGTTTCTCCGGTCGCATTAAGAGCGTAATGGCATGTGCTAGAATGGATGGGTGTGAGTCAGTGGATGACCACTGCCTTCTTCCTGTCACCAATCCCATATGATCAGAAAAACAATGAGGAATTGATGCCATTATGCCAAGCACCACACAAGTGCCACCGTTGAGTGCTTGAAAGAGACACACACACACAGACACACACACTCACACACACACACATGCTTGTATTTGTTACCTTATTGAGACCTCCGAAAAATGCCTACCTCTTTAGGACCACCCTTTCTAGATATATAAAGATTTGTATTTACAACATTAATAATATACACTACCGTTCAAAAGTTTGGGGTCACCCAAACAATTTTGTGGAATAGCCTTCATTTCTAAGAACAAGAATAGACTGTCGAGTTTCAGATGAAAGTTCTCTTTTTCTGGCCATTTTGAGCGAATCACCAAAAATGATTCCCGGGCGCGGCTACGCTGCTGCCCACTGCTCTCCTCACCTCCCAGGGGGTGATCAAGGGGATAGGTCAAATGCAGAGGACAAATTTCACCACACCTAGTGTGTGTGTGACAATCATTGGTACTTTAACTTTAACTTTAATTGACCCCACAAATGTGATGCTCCAGAAACTCAATCTGCTCAAAGGAAGGTCAGTTTTGTAGCTTCTGTAACGAGCTAAACTGTTTTCAGATGTGTGAACATGATTGCACAAGAGTTTTCTAATCATCAATTAGCCTTCTGAGCCAATAAGCAAACACATTGTACCATTAGAACACTGGAGTGATAGTTGCTGGAAATGGGCCTCCATACACCTATGTAGATATTGCACCAAAAACCAGACATTTGCAGCTAGAATAGTCATTTACCACATTAGCAATGTATAGAGTGTATTTCTTTAAAGTTAAGACTAGTTTAAAGTTATCTTCATTGAAAAGTACAGTGCTTTTCCTTCAAAAATAAGGACATTTCAATGTGACCCCAAACTTTTGAACGGTAGTGTATACATACTGTACAAATATAAAAAAGTTAAGCTTTTAGTAAATTTTGTTGTTTTAATTTTTTTTTGTGTTATTACATTATGTCTCTATATGCATATCATATTTTTTTAAATTAATTTTATTACATATGTTGACCAGAGGGGGAGCACTTTTAAAACCGACACACACTTGTTCATCCTATGGTCACATATGGGTCACGGGTTGTCTTACGTCTGCACCAGAAGTTGTAAAATCGGCTGTTCACCTGGTGGGTTTTTCTCCGGGATGAATAGGGAAGTCCTTCTTTAGCTGCCGTCTTGTTTTATCATATATTGCTGCCTTTGCACCTGTCAATGTTTAATTTTGTATGCACATTAAATCAACAAAAAATCCTGTCTTTGGAGCAATGTTCACAGACTCTAGTATTTCATTCTCTATTAGATGCAAAGGTTTTTTGTATTGGGACCATAATTTCAGTCCTAACTTGTTCACCGGTCCTCATATGGGAGGTACTTTTCCTTGTTGATATCTCAACAAGGGAAGAAATAAAAGAACACACACACGCACACGGACACGCACACGCACACGCACACGCACACACGCATTCTTTTTTGTCTTGATTCAATCGCACACACATACAGTCTACCTGACATCTAAAATAAACCCAGCTCCTGTTCTATTACAGTATGTTTTCCAGGGAATTGCTGTGACCTTTGACCCTGATAATGTTGCCCAAAGTGGCCGTTTTTGTCCCGCACTGCTTTTGTTGTTGTTGTATAGCGCAGTGTTATTTATACAGCACAATTTGTACGCAAGGCAATTCAAAGTGCTTTACAGACGCATGACATCACACAAAGGCAAATAAAATCATAGACACAACATTTTCAATAAAATAACCATGAATTAATAAAATCTATGAGTGTAGATAAAACACTTTTAGTTGTCATAAATAAGTGCATAAAATAAGTGTTTTCAGGATTTTTGGAGCAGAAAATTGAAACGCAGCCTCACCTAGTCTCATCCTGACTCTGGCCTCTCATCCTGACTCTGGCCACCACCAGTAGATCATTCCTTAAGATTCCCCAGAGCCAGAAAGGGTTCATATTGCTCTAACATGTAAGAGATTTACTTTGGTGCGAGACAATGAAGTCTTGGACACAAGCAGAGCTGTTTTAAAGTCTATTCTCTGAGTGACAGGAAGCCAGTGCAGTGACCTGAGCACTGGAAAATACAAATTGTTCACTTTTAATGAGATTTATTATTAGATATTACACTATCTTGGTTTGTCAACAACAAGAGAAGATCTGGCTGTTTTGTTTAGATATTGAGAGAATTGTGTCTCTTAAATGAGCAAAATAGTGAGCGCAATCCATTTAGCGCAGGGGTCACCAACCTTTTTGAAACCAAGAGCTACTTCTTGGGTACTGATTAATGCGAAGGGCTACCAGTTTGATACACACTTAAGTAAATTGCCAGAAATAGCCAATTTGCTCAAATTACCTTTAACTCTATGTTATTATTAATAATTAATGATATTTATCTTTGTGGAAACACTGATCATCTTAATGATTTCTCACTATAAATATATATAGAAACAGATAAATATCAATATGCAACACTTTATTTTTATATTTTCTCTAAGTGTACATTTTTCAAATTGAACATTTTCAAATGATCACTTCTAAGACAGTCTTGTGAAATCACAATATAATGATAAATGGGTTATACTTGTATAGCGCTTTTCTACCTTCAAGGTACTCAAAGCGCTTTGACAGTACTTCCACATTTACACACACATTCACACACTGATGGCGGGAGCTGCCATGCAAGGCGCTAACTAGCAGCCATCAGAGGCAAAGGGTGAAGTGTCTTGCCCAAGGACACAACGGACGTGACTAGGAAGGTAGAAGGTGGGAATTGAACCCCAGTAACCAGCAACACTCCGATTGCTGGCACAGCCACTCTACCAACTTCGCCACGCCGTCCCTATATCCCATTTTAACTAGCTAGCCACTAACATTTTTTAACAAATCATGAATTACTTTGCACCATGTTTGTACAAATAATAACTCATGTAAAATACAAAAGTAAACTCTCAAATTTTTAAATAAATCATGTCACACTTTGTACTGGACACCAAATCTGTTATCTGTTTCTTTGTCGGTTAGTGAAGACCAAGTCTTTAAAATATTTTCTTGGATTTTCAAATTCTATTTGAGTTTTGTCTCTCTTAGAATTAAAAATGTTGAGCAAAGCGAGACGAGCTTGCTAGTAAATAAATACAATTTAAAAAATAGAGGCAGCTCACTGGTAAGTGCTGCTATTTGAGCTATTTTTAGAACAGGCCAGCGGGCTACTCATCTGGTCCTTACGGGCGACCTGGTGCCCGCGGGCACCGCGTTGGTGACCCCTGATTTAGCGTCTGTCTTCACGTATATGCAAAGTTTGTCGATTACAGAACGCCAACAATACTGGGAGAAGGAAGTAGAAATATAATTATTAAACATACACAATGTGATTTATCAAGATTAAAACTGTTTTGCATCCAAATTTAGCACGTCTGGAATGTTCGGTCAAACTAGCACAGTCGCACACAAATGGCTATGAAAAAGAGAGAGAGAATATTATGTCTGCGTGTGTGTTATCATAAATTAAAAAATATTAAACATCATCGGCACATTTTTTTCATTGAAAAAATGAGGCACACCACCAGCAGAAACGTTAAAAAATGAAACTCCACCAAGTTGTCTTTTTTTTTTTAGTTTGTTGTTGTATTCCTGTGTGGTGCTTTAGTTCCTGTCTTGCGCTGTGATTTTGGTGGCTCTTCCTGTTTTGTTGGTGTTTTCCTGTAGCAGCTTTATGCCTTCCTTTGAGCGCTATTGCCTGACCTGCTTTGTATTGGCAAACAAGACTATTTCAGTTGTGCGGACACTATCCTTCTTTGTGGGGACATTGTTGGTTGTCATGTCATGTACGGACACACACACACTGTAAGTCTTTGCTGTCGTCCAGCATTCTGTTTTTGTTTACTTTGTAGCCAGTTCAGGTTTACTTTCGTTTTGCACAGCCATCTCTATGCTTCAGTGCCTTTTCCTAGCTTGACTTGCCTTTTGTTCATTTTTGGTTTAAGCATAACATAGCTTTTTACCTGCACCCTGTCTCCCGCTGTGCTCTGCATAATGGGATCACGACAAACCATCCTCGACACGTTCCGACTTCTACAAAGCAATGAACTACCTGCTGCCACCTACTGATATGGAGTATTACATGGTTACCCTGCCGAGCTCTATACAGCACAGACACTAGACAACGTCACATTATTTGTAGATTATAGTTATTGATTTGCAAATATTTTTTGGACCAATTAGATGAAGTTGCATAATTTCCCACGGCACACTAGTGTGCTGGTGCACAGTGGTTGAAAAACACTGGTCTAGATCACATTTCAATGAATCCTAGAAAAGTTATATTTGTGTGCTGCATGTCAACAACATGGCAAATGGCCACAGGTTGGAGTGTATGATAACATAAATGTGGAGGCAAATTAGTGTATTTGTAATTACAGCCTTAAGTACATGCAATTGAACATTTTCAAATGATCACTTCTAAGACAGTCTTGTGAAATCACAATATAATGATAAATGGGTTATACTTGTATAGCGCTTTTCTACCTTCAAGGTACTCAAAGCGCTTTGACAGTACTTCCACATTTACACACACATTCACACACTGATGGCGGGAGCTGCCATGCAAGGCGCTAACTAGCAGCCATCAGAGGCAAAGGGTGAAGTGTCTTGCCCAAGGACACAACGGACGTGACTAGGAAGGTAGAAGGTGGGAATTGAACCCCAGTAACCAGCAACACTCCGATTGCTGGCACAGCCACTCTACCAACTTCGCCACGCCGTCCCTATATCCCATTTTAACTAGCTAGCCACTAACATTTTTTAACAAATCATGAATTACTTTGCACCATGTTTGTACAAATAATAACTCATGTAAAATACAAAAGTAAACTCTCAAATTTTTAAATAAATCATGTCACACTTTGTACTGGACACCAAATCTGTTATCTGTTTCTTTGTCGGTTAGTGAAGACCAAGTCTTTAAAATATTTTCTTGGATTTTCAAATTCTATTTGAGTTTTGTCTCTCTTAGAATTAAAAATGTTGAGCAAAGCGAGACGAGCTTGCTAGTAAATAAATACAATTTAAAAAATAGAGGCAGCTCACTGGTAAGTGCTGCTATTTGAGCTATTTTTAGAACAGGCCAGCGGGCTACTCATCTGGTCCTTACGGGCGACCTGGTGCCCGCGGGCACCGCGTTGGTGACCCCTGATTTAGCGTCTGTCTTCACGTATATGCAAAGTTTGTCGATTACAGAACGCCAACAATACTGGGAGAAGGAAGTAGAAATATAATTATTAAACATACACAATGTGATTTATCAAGATTAAAACTGTTTTGCATCCACGTCTGGAATGTTCGGTCAAACTAGCACAGTCGCACACAAATGGCTATGAAAAAGAGAGAGAGAATATTATGTCTGCGTGTGTGTTATCGTAAATTAAAAAATATTAAACATCATCTTTTCAGCTATATAATTTCATGAAAACTAATCCAATTGATTTGTTTTGGTGAATGCTGTTTTTTTTTTTCATATGATAAAGATATTAACATATCTGCAATATGGAAAAACTTTTGTCAGCAACGCTGCAGCACTTTCCAGAGAATACCTTCAGCATGCTAGAAGTTGTGTTGACTAGATCAGTGTTTCTCAACCTTTTTTGAGCCATGGCACATTTTTTTCATTGAAAAAATGAGGCACACCACCAGCAGAAACGTTAAAAAATGAAACTCCACCAAGTTGTCTTTTTTTTTTTAGTTTGTTGTTGTATTCCTGTGTGGTGCTTTAGTTCCTGTCTTGCGCTGTGATTTTGGTGGCTCTTCCTGTTTTGTTGGTGTTTTCCTGTAGCAGCTTTATGCCTTCCTTTGAGCGCTATTGCCTGACCTGCTTTGTATTGGCAAACAAGACTATTTCAGTTGTGCGGACACTATCCTTCTTTGTGGGGACATTGTTGGTTGTCATGTCATGTACGGACACACACACACTGTAAGTCTTTGCTGTCGTCCAGCATTCTGTTTTTGTTTACTTTGTAGCCAGTTCAGGTTTACTTTCGTTTTGCACAGCCATCTCTATGCTTCAGTGCCTTTTCCTAGCTTGACTTGCCTTTTGTTCATTTTTGGTTTAAGCATAACATAGCTTTTTACCTGCACCCTGTCTCCCGCTGTGCTCTGCATAATGGGATCACGACAAACCATCCTCGACACGTTCCGACTTCTACAAAGCAATGAACTACCTGCTGCCACCTACTGATATGGAGTATTACATGGTTACCCTGCCGAGCTCTATACAGCACAGACACTAGACAACGTCACATTATTTGTAGATTATAGTTATTGATTTGCAAATATTTTTTGGACCAATTAGATGAAGTTGCATAATTTCCCACGGCACACTAGTGTGCTGGGGCACAGTGGTTGAAAAACACTGGTCTAGATCACATTTCAATGAATCCTAGAAAAGTTATATTTGTGTGCTGCATGTCAACAACATGGCAAATGGCCACAGGTTGGAGTGTATGATAACATAAATGTGGAGGCAAATTAGTGTATTTGTAATTACAGCCTTAAGTACATGCAAACATCTAAGGGAAATAGCACCACTTTTGCACTTGTTATCAATTGTACACACGGTCACAGCAGATGACTCGCATTATGCCCACTAAAAGTACACACACTTTCATTATTCACACACACCATTTAGCACTTACCGTATTTGGATTTTAGAAGATCAGCCCCCAAATGTATTACAGTGAATTTAATGCAAAATTGTCACCAATCCCATATGATCAGAAAAACAATGAGGAATTGATGCCATTATGCCAAGCACCACACAAGTGCCACCGTTGAGTGCTTGAAAGAGACACACACACACACACACACGCACGCACACACACACACACACACACACACACACACACACACACACACACACACACACACACACACACACACACACACACACACACACACACACACACACACACACACACACACACACACACACGCACACACACACGCACACACACACACACACACACACAGTTCAGTAGCAAGGGACTCAACAGCAACAAATGAGCAACATGTATGCTTTGAATAGGAAAAGGCAGCACCATGCTGGGGGAGAAAATTATAAGAATCTAAAATTCTCGGCCAGTCGTCCAAATTCATATCTCAGGATTGTATTGGTTTATTAGGAAAAAATTGTCTTAAAAATAAATTGCATCTTCAATGGAGCATTTTTTGTCATGTCACGAGGAGGAAATATGTTGTTTTTTGTGCAGCAGGGTTAGTTTAGTCAATTCTAAAATGATATTATTATTATTATTATTATTATTATTATTCTATTATTCGACCAGTCAACAATTTGTTTTTCAATTAGTTTGAGCTTGACGTTTAATTTGAACTAATTTTTAAAATCTATTGTAGTTGGTTCAATTGTTACAAAATAAACATAGGTTACTGGGAAACAAATTGTTTATTGCACAAAATACATATCCACAGCAACAAAAATAATCACCATACAGCGCTGAAAGTGCAAGATGTCCTGTAAACATGACATTCAGTTCAAAAACCTTTACATGCAGTACGGTTTGGGTTATTTAGCTGCTTGTATTTACCCAAATAAAAGTGTAAATATGAAAATTTCTGATGGTCTATCAATTAAAACGTTATGAAGCTACTAGTCGACAATAACACATCTTTGTCGATGAATCTTTATAATTAATGTTGTCGATTATGCCGACTAATCATAGCAGCCTGTATCTGTATCCTATAGCAAATTTTACCTATAGTGGTTCAATGCCACCGAGATGGCTGGTAAAGAAAAAAAAGAAAAAATAATGAATGTTTCTTCCGGATCTTTTTGTATAGTACAATATTATGATATAATGGTTACGTTGCACCTTTAGTCAAAATGGCAGCAAGTTGGAACTGCAACAATATTGAAAACATAATAATCATTAACTGTAACAAATGTACCTGCAATTTTAAAAAGTACTAATTGATATGCACCTGTACTTTATATTAGCTCAGCTTTTTCAGCGGCGAAATGTTTGCCGTCTTTGAGAATATTTACATAGCACGCAGGCTGTTTGTTATCACCAGGAGTTCTCTCGTCTTCCTGGAAGCAGTTAAATAATTCAGGTACATGTGGTAACACCCAGTGCTCATTAGCGACCCTGCTGTGTGCAAAAGCAACGTGCCGGGCCAGACTGCCTCCTGGCTCCCTCGTGCCCTCATAAGAATTGAATACTAACAATATTTTCAAGACTAAATTACATAATTTTGCTCTCCTAGCCCTTACAATATGGAACGAGTCGATGCATCTCCAGTATGGGGCGCATACAGTACACAGAGATAGTACAGCGAATATTCATTTTTAATGACAATGCAGCATTACCATGCATCAAGGTGCGACTTTTATATTAAATTACCATCTTTGAAATCATTACAAGGGCACACTAACTTATAACAGGGAACTCCTTGGTCTATAAAATCTGCAAAAATCTATATTGTGTTTGCCAACTATGCTAATACACATTTTTCAAATTGGATTAATCACACTTTGGAATTTTGAATAATTGCGATTAATCACAGTAAAACACTTGCTTACATAATTTAACCTTCTGTGGCATACATAATGTATTGGCAGTTAAGCTCCACCAGCATGAAAAAGTCCTCAGAGAGTTAAGGTGTATGAAACATTTCCCAAAATTGTCACCTGTAATTCCAAACAAATTCTAATATTTATCTTTAAAATGAAACCCTGATATTAGAAACAGCAACAATATATTAACATTAGTTTTATTACAAATCCTACATACTGTACTGCAGTGGTTCTCAAACCTTTTTCACCAAGTACTACCTCAGAAAACACTTTGCTCTCCAAGTAACAACATAATGACCAACATAAAAAAAAAACAAAAAAAAAAAACAGTAGCATAGTAGGCCTAAGTCTTCATTAAAAACAAAGCAGAGGTTTTATTTAACAAGTATATTTAATTTGCCACTGTAACATTGTACACAGTTTGAACAGTAACACTGTTTTTGAATATTGGAAAATAAAACACTTATCGCCTCATTGAGTGATTCTTTGGTGTACCACTTGATGTAGCCCCTGTACCTACTAGTGGTACCCGTACCATAGTTTGAGAATCACTGTTGTACTGTAGGCCTGATCTTTACCCTCGTACCCTGAGCCTTTTAACTATTACTCAATCGATTTTTCTAAATAAAAAAACCCTGACAAAATCAAATCAAATGGGGCATTCAAAGGGGGATTAAAAAATGTTTTGTTTTTATTTAGTTTATGTTTTATATAGGACTGATTCGAGGAAAAAAAGCTAAAAAAAATATGAATCCATACATAAATACTCCATGAGGACTTTTTTGTCCTGGAGGTACTAAACTGTGCTAAAATTGTGTGTGTGTAGAGAGTGTTTTGCATTTTTCCCATTTTCAAATGTTTATGACGCTCAGATGTTTTTTTTTTATAACATCCACAAAGTTCAGTGAGCATGTTGTGTTATGTGTGACCATGTGTGTTGACTTTTTGTGTTGGTTGCAGTATTTTTTGCGCCATGACTAGGGAAGGTTGTTTGGATTGGGTCATTTAAGTAATTGCTGTGCTGCATTCTCTTAAAAGCACAAGTCATGGTCATTGACCTGATTTACTGCGTTCACATAGCCTATAAGATGGTGGCAAATTTGTAACAACCATATCTAAAATTAATGTGTAAACACCCGCGATCCGTATCCTTATTGAACTTATGACGTCTCACGGGCCAAATTGAGGAAGCCGATGGGCCATATTTCGCCCGCCTGCTGTAGTTAGGACACCACTGTTTTATTTGAATACATTTAAAAGATTTGCTCAAAACTTGGTAACAGTTTGTGTATTTTGAAGTCCGCATTTCTTCACTCCTAACCTTCATGTTATCAAACCCCCCAAAAAACAACACTTAGGTTTGACCCCCTAAACCGGATTGACCTGAAATCAGCTCAAAACAAACCTTAGTGTGTCAGCCAGTCCATATCAACATCTGTAGACCTCTTGCTGTAGAGATCCCATGGAAACACAGACAACTTCATGTTCCAGCCTGTGGGTAACCACAAGCACACGGACACTTATTTCCATTTGTCACACACCACAGGAAAATGGTTCGTTAATAATAAATGATCTACTGTCTATTGTGTGCTTACAGGAAATGACATAGACAATATCTATGTATGGAAGTACACTATTAATAATCAGTTGTATTTTTCGAATATGAAGAAAATTACCTTTGAGTTTCGGCCTGCAAATGACGTCTGGGCTGTGTTTTGGCCACAGCCCTTTAGATCCTTTAGGGCTACAATAGCCTATCAGTGGGGTAATTTGTGTTAATATATTGGCCCTCAGCAGTTCCTAAAAATTCAGTTCAACTGAAGTACAAAAGCAAAAATGAAAAAAAGAGAGGGATTTTTTATATGAGAATAAAGTCATGAACATTAGGAGAATAAAGTTATAGTATTAAAGAAAAATGTTGTAATCTTACGAGAAAAAACATATAAAAAATATGTAATAGTATGAGGAACAAAACACAAAATAAAGTTGCAATTGTAGGATATTTAAGTTGGGAAAGTTATAATATCACAAAAATAAAGTGAAACTATGATAGAAATGGAGTCATATTTGCACATATTTGCATTCTGGTGACCTAAAGTATCAGAGGTGGGTGGTATTGCTACTGTTGTCATAACAAGTACATACTGTACAAGGCACGTATCACCAAACTGATACTGATACCAACCCTTTTGACTAGGAATTGTTCAAGATCATTGAATATATGTGGGATTTTTGCCTTTAAATTAACTTATTTGTGAAAAAATGTAGCAAAATATGAATACAACAATAGGTAACAATACCAACAAAATAAAACAATTATCATACTTTATTATATGCAATTGTTTGAGCAAAACAATGTCCAAGTCCAAATAAATAAACAAAAGATAAAGCAGGGTTTTTGCCTATATATTCCCTTAATTCAATGAGTTTGTAAACAATATATAAACATAACAATATCAACACATAAAAAAAACATATATTTTATTCTATATGTCCAGGGTGTACCCCGCCTTCCGCCCGATTGTAGCTGAGATAGGCTCCAGCGCCTCCCGCGACCCCGAAGGGAATAAGCGGTAGAAAATGGATGGATGGATGGATGTCACAACTTACCGTGCCAAGTTTGGACTTTGTTTATTTCAGTCCCACTTCCTGTTTGTCTCCTTTTGTCACCAATTGTCCAATCTGGGCACAGGTTTCCTGACATGTCCCTGATTGGTAATCCAGACACACATGTTCCTGGTTGCCAATCAGGATGCTTTGTATGCCATCCATGTTCTCTGGACGGGGATCATTGCTTGCTTTTGTGGATAATTTGTTGTGCTTTGTTCCTAAATATACAAAGCTTTTCCTATGCTTCATGTGCACTTCCCTGCTGCACTGTCGCCTTGTTTTTGTCAATAAATAAATTTTTACTTGTGCTATGTTTGGTGTCTCTGCATTCCTAGACCAGTGCACAACTCTGACAAAACAGAAGAGAACTGAAAAATACCAATCTCATCACCCTAGTGTTAATCAAATTCTGGTATCAATACTGATATTTGGATCGACCACCCCTTCTCGATAGAATAAAACAAATATTATTTAAACAGGAAGAAAGACACACAAATGTAAACAATGACAACAAAAGTGTAATGTGAGGAGAAAAGTTCATAGTAATATTACACTTTGTAACCTATAACAAAGTTGACATGCAGGCTTGAGATTGTTCTTTAAATGTATGAATAACATCTTAATATACATTTATGGGTTGCTTTATAAAATGTAAAATAGTGACCTCCCTGCACCCTTTAAAGTATCAGTAGGTGCCCCTCTGTGGAAAAAAATGACTAGGGTGGTATCGTTAGAGGTTCTGCTTTTGTACCATATTTATAGTTCTGGAGAGTATCCATATGGAGCCTAATAGTTGGGTTTCTTACTATAATATTGTTGTCCAAATGATACATTTCTCACAGGGTTTTGTGCCAGACACACCGTAGAGGTTTCTTGACCCATGAAAAGCATCAGTGGACATTTCCATTATTTGGCAGGCAGTTTTTGCTTGCTACACGTCTTCAGTCCCCCCTCTTCCCCTTTTAATCAATGCTTTATCAAGTCAAGCGAGCTCCGCGGACCTACTGGAAGAGCCTGCATCAATCAGATCCTTATTCTCCCTGTCCGAAGACTGGGAAATGAAGGGAGCTCTGTAGCTACAGCTGCCTCCCCTCACAAAAAAAGGCTCTTTAAATGGCTCAGGACTGCTGTACAATGCATTAATTCTGTCCCGTAAGAAAGCTTTTTTGGTGTGCAAACATTCCGATTTTAAGCTTTTAATTAAATGAGCTCACCAGGAGTACAGCCTTTTATCCTGCTGATTCAAAGTCTCCAAGGTGGCTGTTATTTTTCATTATTAAATGTATTATTATACATTTTATTTGTTAATCAAGACCAGTAGTACCTCAACGTACAAACCTAATTGATTCTGTGATGGAGCTCTCAACTCAAAACACTTGCATCTCAAAGAAATATCTTCATTGAAACTAATTGAAATCAATTAAATTGGTACTTGCCCCACCCAAAACAGACTCACAATTTTAACATGTAAAGTTCATTTTAAAACTAAAAATACACTTCTAAATAAGAACTATTATATTACAATATAATGTGCTGCAAAAAAAACCCAAAAAACAACACAATAGTTTTATGAATATATGAAGTAATAATAATGTACAGTAATTACCTTGAAAAAGGAACTTCTCAATATCTCCTTGGCTTTAGGTTCGTCTCTGTCAAACACACCATCAGCTGCTTCTGCATATTTTCACGGATATATGTCTGCCCTCTGGATATTATTTTAACAAATTACTGGCTGGCAAAATTTGAGTTACAAGCATCCCCACTATGAGTTGGTGTAGTAAATACTACAGTGAATCCTGTAAGATCCGACCAAAATATTGGGTCTTATTGGCTGGCATTAGCTTATAGCCAGAGATCAACATAACTTTGTTTTTCCAATCATAAGAAGAAAGAAAGTGAGTGTAAAAGGACTGTGCATAGAAGAAAAAGTGGATGATATTAATTGGATACAAAAAATAAATAATTAAAAACATGACAGAGCGTTGCCAACTTGGCAAAGCAGTTAGAGCGTATCACTGCTAGTCTGCACCATAGTGAAGCAGAATGAGTCCAATGCCGACCAAGAATATTTACAATAACATCTAAACATTTGTCAAATTATGGAAAAGCTGCTGATGGTGTGTTTGATGGCGAAACAGCTAGAAGGAGATATGGTAGGAGTGCACTCTCCAAGGTATATGTTGTACATTATTACATTACTTCATAAAACTATTGTAGTTGTTAGTAGTACAATCTTTTGTATTGTTCTCATACAAGATTTATTATCTACACAGCTTTTAAATGGCATGTTATATGTTAGAACTTGGCTGTTTTGGGGGATTTCAATTCCCTTCAATGGAGACATTGATTTGAGATGAAAGTGTTTTGAGTTAAGAGCTCTGTCAGAAAACCATTTAAGCTCATAAGTTAAGGTACTACTGTATACAAATATAACAATATCAACAACATGACAAAAAACTGATATTTAAGGAAACAGAAAATAACTCAAACATATGAATCTCATCTCCCTAATATCAATCCAATTCTGGTACGATTCTCATTAATTCGGATCGATGTGCACAGCCCTACTTTTTGTGAGCGTCATCTGCTTCCTGACGATAAACACCCATCTCACGGCCATGTTTGTGTTGTCATAGTAACGTCTAGTGAGTGTGACAGATGTTATTTAGACAAAGAGGGTGAGCTCAAGGGGTGGGTCAGACTCAGACAACAAATCCCTCTGCAAGAAGATGATACCCTCACAGACGTCTTATGCTTGGGGAAGAACCACATTGGCTCGAATGTATTGTAAAACAGCCTCTTTTATTCAGACCTGTTTCTGGAAATATATTTTAAGACAAAAGAATGTGTATATATATATATATATATGTGTGTATATGTATATATATATATATATATATATATAAAACATATGGGAGTTTGTTTATACATGTATCTTTTTTAATATTTTGTAAATATACTGTATAGGCAATAAACATTTTAAATACATATGTGTGCATGTGTGTGTGTGTGTGTGTGTGTGCCCGCGTGGGTGTGTGTGTGTGTCAGTATAATATACACCTCCTTATGGGATCAATACAGTTCTGTCTAATCCAGGGGTCACCAACCTTTTTGAAACCAAGGGCTACTTCTTGGGTACTGATTACTGCGAAGGGCTACCAGTTTGACACACACTTAAATAAATTGCCAGAAGTAGCCAATTTGCTCAATTTACCTTTAACTCTGTTATTATGAATAATTAATGATATTTATCTTTGTGGAAACACTGATCATCTTAATGATTCCTCACAATAAATATATATAGAAACAGATAAATATCAATATGCAACACTTTATTTTTATATTTTCTCTAAGTGCACATTTTTCAAATTGAACATTTTCAAATGATCACTTCTAAGACAGTCTTGTGAAATCACAATATCCCATTTTAACTAGCTAGCCACTAACATTTTTTAACAAATCATGAATTACTTTGCACCATGTTTGTACAAATAATAACTCATGTAAAATACAAAAGTAAACTCTCCAATTTTTAAATCATGTCACACTTTGAACTGGACACCAAATCTGTTATCTGTTTCTTTGTCAGTTAGTGGGAAGCCTGGCATTGCATGCTGTTAACTAGTGTGTTGTACTCTGGTGTGTAACTTGACACTGCAACTCTGAGTGAGTCTTGCAGATGTGCATCAGTGAGGCGTGTTCTGTGTTTGAAAGGTTTTGTACAAAGAGTATGAATATGGGGGCCTGAAACTTCTCAACCTTGAAGCTATGTGTCTGTCTTTAAAAGCATCAATTGTTCCAAAGATGTATTTAAACATTGAGTGGTACACAAATGTCCTGTTGGACAAAAAACATGTACTGTATCAAAAGAAATTGTATCCTTTTTTACAAGTGATCCCCTCCCAGAGAGTCTGCTGGGAAACATGGCGGGGTTCATAAAGGAAACAATCCACTCATAGTGGTGTTTCCAATTTTATGTGCCAGAAAAAAGAGACGATATTTTGCAGCAGTTAATATGGATGAACTCTAATATTGTAATAGATGGAAAGCCTTTCTTTTGGAAAAATATGTTTGAAAGAGGAATCATTTTTGTCAATGATATTATCAATGAGAATGGTACAATTATGAAGTATGATGAATTTAGAGCTATGTATGGTGATGCTTGCTCAAGCTTTTCATTTTATCAACTAACTGGAGTAATTGGGAAAAGATGGACACAAATAATTAATTATGGAACTACTAAATTATTAGTTTGTAAACCTCTAATAAGAAATTCTAGTTGGCAAAAAGGAACTAAAATAAATAGAAAAATATATAATTTTTATTTAATAAAGAAATCTTTGAAGGCTGCCCCATACAACACAAATGGAAAATGGGAGGACTTTTTTGACTGCCCGTTGCCATGGGATGCCATATTCAAACTAATCTATAAAACCACTATCGATGTGCAAAATCGTTATTTTCAAATTAAAATTATTTATAACTTCTTACCCACAGGGAAAATGTTAAAATGATGGAATATGACAGTCAGATGATTGCCGATTTTGTTGTCAGGAGCCTGAATCCACCCTACATTTGTTTTGGTATTGTCATATTGTGTCTTTGTTTTGGGTGGAAGTTGAAAAAATGTGTTTAAGGATTGGTTTGTTTATGAAGCTTAATGTGGTTTCTGTTATTTTAGGAGAGTTCATTGACAATCATGATTTAGTCAATTTAATTATAGTACTCGGTAAAATGTTTATTTTTAAGGCCAAAAACAGATATTCACTTAGTATTACTTTCTTTAAAACATTTATTCAGTATTTTCTAACTTTAGAAAGTTACATGGTTGAAAACGATAATGATGCCAAAAAACATTAAAAAAAAGATGAGGAGTCCTCAAAGGCTTATTTTGAAAGTATAATTATGTTTATAGATTATATGATATCTGTTGTTGTGTTCCCTAATTTGAGTGACCTGGACATAATCTGGACTGTACATAAATGCTTATTTTGAAAATGTAATTTTTTTTTATAAATTATATGCAATCTGTTGTGTTCCCTAATTTTTTTCTGTGTACATGAATGAAGGTGTGTGTTGCTGAGTCCGACTTGGACATTATCTGGACTGGGCCTGGTTTAAAAAACCCTTTAAACAAATCTAATTTCATTGACAACCTGGTCTGTTGAAGATAAGGCCCTTTTTTTAAAAATAAAATAAAATAAGATCAATAAATAAAAAACATTTTCTTGGATAAAAAAGAAAGTAAAACAATATAAAAATAATTACATAAAAAATAGTAATTAAGGAAAATGTTAGTGGACCAGCAGCCTATACAATCATGTGTGCTTCAGGGACTGTGTCCCTTGCAGATGTGTTGTCTATGTTGTGGGAACCAGAATATTGGTAGCAGAAAGAAATAACCCCTTTTGTGTGAGTGGGTGTGGATGAGTGTGCATGGGGGAGGTTGTTTGGGTTGATGCACTGGTTGAAAGTGTATCTTGTGTTTTTTCTATGTAGATTTAATTTTAATCATTATTTTTTTTATTTTTTATTTTTTTTTTATTTTTTTTTTTAGAACAGGCCCGCGGGCGACTCATCTGGTCCTTACGGGTGACCTGGTGCCCGCGGGCACCGCGTTGGTGACCCCTGGTCTAATCCATCTAATGTAATCAGGAATGGATAATAAATAGATGGGTGGCATGTCCATACTTCACACAAGACAGTCACCTTAAAATGTGGGTAAGGGTTATGTGGTGCATATAACTAGTGTCCTTCACATTTAGTCACGGAAGTAGAATGGCTTTGACATTTAAATGACATGCATTTTTCCCAAATAATTGGCGGAAGCCTGTCAAAAGAAATGTGGCACTAGGAAACTGCCTTTCACAAGCACACACACAAACACACACACAAACACACAAAGTGTGTATAAATCTATATATATGCGGCAGATAGTGCCTTGTCCTGCTTATCTTCTCTCACTCAATTATATGATTCTGAAATTGCTTTTCCGCTTTTGTTGCCTCTTTTTGCCACAGTGTTCTTTGTTTATCCAGGCAATTATACATGAACAGACATGGGCACAGTGTATCTCTTTGAAAGTGGCGGCTGCAATCTCCCAGGAGTTTTCTTCAAGTTTGACATTTTAGAACAACTTATAAAAAATGTTGAAGGAGGCTTATTTAGGTAAACACTGGAACATTATTTGTGAGGGAGGTAACAAACAAAAAAACCTTCCAAAGACACAATACTAGTAGTCTGCTCTTTCAATCATAGTACAATGGAACCAGTTTACGTCGGTCCTGCTGTCGACCAACTCATAATGTTCCGGTACACCATATTTTCTTATTACTAAAAAAACGCCAGCTTAATGGAGCCAAAGCGAACAAAGTATTTGCACGTATATTTTTGTTCCTAAAAATCAATCTGGCAATCATTTTCTATAATATCAATTAGTTTTGTAGTAATCGGTAGCTAAATAAGTGTACTTGGAATGCCCCCTTTACATTGCCAGACTTGATATGGCGCCCCCTCTCTGTGTGACATCATCTACTAAAACTGCAGCCCATTTGCCCGTGTAGTGTAGATGACTCACTTGATCACTTATCTGTATGTTTTTTGTTTCCCTGGTCCATAATTACTTCAAAACTGATATGGTTAACATTATGAGCAAAAAGGAAATATAAAGTAATCTGTAAATATGTCTTACGTGGCGAAGTTGATAGAGTGGCTGTGCCAGCAATCGGAGTGTTGCTGGTTACTGGGGTTCAATTCCCACCTTCTACCTTCCTAGTCACGTCCGTTGTGTCCTTGGGCAAGACACTTCACCCTTTGCCTCTGATGGCTGCTGGTTAGCGCCTTGCATGGCAGCTCCCGCCATCAGTGTGTGAATGTGTGTGTGAATGGGTAAATGTGGAAATACTGTCAAAGCGCTTTGAGTACCTTGAAGGTAGAAAAGCGCTATACAAGTATAACCCATTTATCATTATTATTTATTTATTGAATTTTACATTAGTATGGACAGCCATGGCTTCTTTGCAAAATGGCTCAATGGTTCAAGTTCTCAAAAGATCAGTCGAAGAGGACACAAAATGGAATACTGTGGTTTACCTTGTTTTTTTTTCTTGTTTTTGATTGTCGGGTCTGCTCTTCGTTCTCCTTTTTTTCCTCTGGTTCTGACTCAGTCTTTCTCCTCTTGATGATGTTTCTGATTCTTCTCAGAAAAAATATGGCTCTCCATGTACCACTATAATCACCAACATTAAAATACAGTAGCGCAGTAGGCCGAAGTATTTATTAGAAATAAGGCAAAGGTTATATTTAACAAGTATATTAAATATTTTTGGCCACTATAACAATACACAGTGTGTTCCACCATTTGAGAATCACTGATCTATTTATCTATCTATCATTTTATAAAATAATTCAATTAATGATTACTTAATCTACAGAAAAAAAACACATACTGAAATGAATGTTTAAAAAATGTATATATTTTTACTTAATAAAGAATGTAGTATTTACAATACAATAATATAACTATATGCATGAATATTTGTATCAAACTAAGTAAGCAAAGTGTTAATACAATTTTTAAATGGTTGCATACAGTAGGGAAGGAGTCCCTTTCTACAGTACAATAATAGGCACTCTTAATTTATTGAAGAAATATCTTCATTAGAAAATGAAAGGATCTTCCTGTCTTTGTTTCTGCTCTTATAACCACTTCACTGTCAGAAATTATTAAAGAGGCTACACCATAAAGGTTGAGGGGAGATGTTCCTGTCTTGGCTTTGCTGGACAGCTTTTGCCTTTTGCAATCTTTTGATCGCTGCATATGCCCGCTGCTTGGAGCGATGAGGTGTGTAGGGTGCGATAAAGAAAGTGCACTTTTTCAAGTTAAAATGATCAACGTCAGAATACTCTGAGGGAAGGAAAGTTCTTGGGTAATGTTGGAAATGAGAGCAATTTCACTTTTGTCAGGGTAAGAGCTTGTGTATCCCGCCGAGTGATTGCATGGACTGTGACTGAGGAAAAGCCAGCCGGTGATGGTGCCTGCTGTCAAGGAGGAGAAATGCATCATGGAAGAAAACATGTCGACTGATGTAATGGAACTATGTTTAATTACATAGCTTCCAAATAGTATGTATGTATGTGGATTTGTGTCATGTCACAAAAAGAAGGCACAGTAACAGACTTAGCCAAAATGCCTCTCGGTAATGTTGCAATTTTGAATGCCAACAGAGCAAGTATGCCTGATAGAAAACGCTTGAACGTAAAGTAAGGATCCACTTTTCCAATATGCGCTAGCTTGACGCTAATTTACATTAGCTATAAATATACATTTTACAGATTAGCATTATTACATGGGGATTTCAACACCTCGGGATTTGTTAATGAAAACTACAACTACAACTAAGATGCATATTGTGTGTAATAAGTACAATACTTACAGTATAAACACTTTTCAGGGTGCTGCAATGTACTACATTCAGCTGTTAGGGTTATATATATATATATACATATTTATATATATTTATATATATACAGTATATATACTGTATATACATTAAGGTTGTCAAGTGATTTAAAAAAAAAAAAAATCAGATTATTCAACCCCTCGAGCTGTGATGAATTAATCATGAATACATTTGTCTTCTATAATCTCACCTAATAAATGCTGATACAAGTCTTTAATATACGGTATTTTCATTTAAAATAATTGTATTATTTTAAAGATAAATATATAAAAATAAAAAGTAGCTTTATAAAGATATTTATTGTTTATTTACTAAAACAAAACATTTGGTCCGTATAAAGTGTTGAAGTCAATCAACTCTAAGAACACTTTTCTCAGTATTGAATGTTGAACTTTGAGCTTTTTCTCTGCTTTATATAATATAAAAACAATTTAACATTCAAACCTATACAAACCGTTGTTAAGTTTACTTTGAATATTTTACACCGTTTGTTAGATGTAATTCTTCCTATCCCCACTATTAAAAGCTGCTAACATCCGTTTTGTGACAGAGTCAGAGTCGTATTATCTTTGTAATCAGTAGTGTCGTTGCTTTCAGTCAAGCACAGAAATAGGGCGCTAAATATGCATGTAATTAATTATTTGCAAATAACGCGCTAATTTGACACCCTTATGACAAATATTAATCTCATCGCGCTAGTGCAGGGTTGGGCAATTAATTTTTACCGGGGGCCGCATGAGCAACCCGAGCACTGCTGGAGGTCCACATCGACAATATTTCAATTAAATTTTGCTCAATATTATTTTTGATGTATACCGTAAGATAAATAATAATAATAATAATAATTAATAATAATAGTAATACTTCAACATAGTGTGTGTAACAGCATTCCATGACTAATATAAATAAATTAACATTAATAATAAATGACAGTAAAATAAGCACACGTATGACTGAGGAGTCATAGTGTAACTTTGTGTGGTGTTTGAGTTGTCCGACTTTTTGTGTGGCCATAAACGCACCAGTGGTTTAGTGGTATGCGTGTTGGTGACAGATGACAAGTTGGTTTTGGCCTGGTTTGTACGGCAGAAAATGACTAGATTTTCGAGAGAGAAGTGTTTTACTCATGTTTTTGGTGTGGTTATGTCCGAATATAAACAGTTTTGCTCAATAAAGTGATCGATATAATTCCTGTCCTCGAAGCATCTCGATAGACGTTACAATAATTGAACGGTGTTCAATTGAACGGTGTTGACGAACACCGTTAGGGCCGCTTGTTGTCACTGTCACTCAGAGTTGCATTGCATAATTACACAGAATAAATATGTTTATTTTGTTTAGAATTCAGATGGGATTTGATTTGGTGCATGGCATATATTTGCTGTGCGCAGCGGACGCTGATCAGTGCGCAATTGCGCAGGCGCGCACCTTAGAGGGAACGTTGCTTGGCAGTCCATGTCTTGTTGAAAACACGCCATTCCTCATCAACTTTTCTTTTTTTAGCGTCTCGGGTGTAAACCGTGCATCACACGGACACACGCCCATAAATAATACTTTTCAAAATAAAAGCAGCACAGTTGTTTTGCGCGCACGACATAGATGTTTTTTCAACTTTATTTTGTAATTTGTGATTGCAGCTGTTCACATTCACTCACAATCACGCACACGCATACGTCCACACGGAAGTAATACAAATAACGATTTTCAAAACAAAAGCAGCACCGTTGTATCGCACACTCGACATAGATACTTTTTAAAATGTATTTTGTAATTTATAATTGGCCTCACGCGGGCCGGACAGGGACGCACAAAGGGCCGGATGCGGCCCGCGGGCCGCAGAATGCCCAGGTCTGCGCTAGTGTCTGATCTCCAATACCGATATTGATATTGTCGATATTCGGAACGATTCGCCCAACCCCTACAGGATATTGGCTGCTGCTTCAGGCTTGCATTGTCTTACCATCATTTTGTTTCAAGTGCTGATAAGATAGTTTATGGGATATAGAGGAGTTTAAAGTATCATGTTCACCATTGGAGCTGTCTGCGGAAGTAGATGAAAGTGACAGCAAACACATTGAGTTGAATAGAAGTCTTAAAGTTCTCTGTGAAAAGTCTCATGCTGAAGATTCAACTTAAAAATAAAAGTTGTTTTATTTTGCATGACTACATTCACATTTTTGGATGAAAAAGTAACATGTCTTATTCCACAGCGTGTACCTTGTGGTTGGCGTCCCTGATAGTCTGTGAAACGCAACCTTGCGTTTGCCTTTTTTAATGACACGCTTGTAGGAACGGCCTTGATGTTCGCTCCTCTTAACCCTGAGCGAGGCCGCTGATGGATGACTCGGTGTAGGGCAGTGAACTGCCAATGCACTCTTGCGCGCTTCCGTATTGATCCTGAGTGGAGCTGATGCTGAAGATCGGATTGCTGGGATAAAACAGACCTGTGATTCTGTCAATATGTGAGACTTCTCTCCTTTTGGCAGAAAAATAGGTGAGCACCTCTGCAGTTTAGGGCAGTAATAATCATTTTAGGTCATTTGCGTTGTGGATCGGGAGATGGGGGGTGGGGGGGCGTGGTTGGGGCGTGGTTAAGAGGGGAGGAGTATATTTACAGCTAGAATTCACCAAAAGTCAAGTATTTCATATATATATAAAAAAAATTAGGAGTGTGGGAAAAACAGAGCAATTGAGAGGAGACACAAACACGACAAAGATCAAACCAAAAGTAGTGAAACAAAAATTAATATTATCAACAACAGTATCAATATTTGTTACAATTTCAACATAGCAGTGATTAAAAATCCCTCATTGACATTATCATTAGACATTTATAAAAAAAAAAAAAAAAAGAACAATAGTGTCACAGTGGCTTACACTTGCATCGCATCTCATAAGCTTGACAACACACCGTGTCCAATATTTTCACAAAGATAAAATAAGTCCTATTTTTGGTTAATTTAATAGTTAAAACAAATTTACATTATTGCAATCAGTTGATAAAACATTGTCCTTTACAATTATAAAAGCTTTTTACAAAAATCTACTACTCTGCTTGCATGTCAGCAGACTGGGGTAGATCCTGCTGAAATCCTATGTATTGAATGAATAAAGAATCGTTTTGAATCGGGAAAAAAATCGTTTTTGAACACAACATAATTGTACGTAAATTAATTTTTTGTCAGTTATTTACGAGTCCCCTTTACTACAGTACCATATTTTTGATTGGTACCAGCTGTTTTTCCTATGCCTGTATATCCGTATACCCATAATCCATTCCTGTCGCTCACACTGGTGTTTCCTTGTTTTTGGCTGAATTTAATATATTTTTACATGCAGGGCCCTGTCATTAATTGACATTTTACGTTCAGGGTAGACAGAACAGGAATTACTGACGGGGAGGTGCCCTGCAAAAGGTGGGACAAGGTGGGGGAGGGGGGAGCAAAAAAAAGTCGATCCAAAACTAGATTACTATGGGGGAAAGACTAGATTACTATGAGAGAGGGGGAGGCTCAGTTTGGGGCCAGTAAAAAAAACAACTTGATGGCCACGATATGCACAAATACCCATGTTATGACACAGAAACCACCAGACAACAGGGGGTGGGACGGCAACTTGTGTCGAAGCTGCAGCCCCTCTGGCACTGCTCCATCAATCCGTCGCATATCATAGTGTTGTAGTGATGACAAAGACGTGGGGTATGGGTATGTATGTATGTAGGGGTATGTGTGCATATCTATGTGTGGTAGTCCATGGTCCATGGATTGTGTGTGTTACGTCTATAGACTTGGAGTCGCTCTGCACGTACCGCGAACAGAGTTCAACTCTCCAGAGGTTGTTGAAGAAGAGGAAGACATTCAGAGCGGCTATCACTGTGATGTTCTCGCTGGAATGTTTACGGCACAGCCTCGCCAAGGCCATTTGCAGAGAGTTGAGTTGTAGATGAGGATTGTTGTTTTCCAGGTGAGCTGACACATTTCATTGGTTTGTGTAATCTTAATCATCCATTCTGGCTCTCAAATTGGTCAATCTTTACAATTCAGAAAGCCTCTCAATGATATTATCCAGTTTAACATGCATCCTGGCCATCGCGACGGGCAGCCTTTGGGCTCCTTGAACGGCTGCCATTGTCTTCCGAATTTGTCGATACACGAAAGCAATGGTCAGTCCGATCAGCAGATGCCCTGTGATCACAGTTTCAAAAAGATAGGTATCTTCCACGTCCTCGACGGAAAGCATTGTGGGCGGTATGGCGCAGTTGGTAGTTTAGGGTTTCAGGTTCGATTCCAGCTTCTGCCATCCTAGTCACTGTCGTTGAGTCCTTGGGCAAGACACTTTACCCACTTTGCTCCCAGTGCCTCCTTCCCTGGTTTAATCCATCCATCCATCCATCTTCAACCGCTTATCCAGAATCGGGTCGCGGGGACAGCAGCTCCAGCAAAGACCCCCAGACTTCCCTCTCCAGAGCAACATTTGCGACTTCCTCCTGGGGAATCCCGAAGCGTTCCCAGGCCAGAGAGGAGATGTAATCCCCCCATCTGGTCCTTGGTCTGCCGCGGGGCCTCCTCCCAGTGGGACGTGCAACGAGGACCTCCCTAGGGAGACGCTCGTGAGGCATCCGCACGAGATGCCCGAACCACCTAAGCTGGCTCCTTTCCAAGCGAAGGAGCAGCGGCTCTACTCCGAGTCTCTCTCGGGTGACTGCACTTCTCACCCTATCTCTAAGGGAGATGCCAGCCACCCTTCTGAGGAAACTCATTTCGGCCGCTTGTATCCGCGATCTTATTCTTTCGGTCATTACCCACACTTCATGACCATAGGTGAGAGTAGGAATGTAGATAGCTCGGTAGACCGAGAGCTTTGCCTTCTGGCTCAGCTCCCGTTTCGTCACAACAGTGCGGCAGAGAGACTGCAATACTGCCCCAGCTGCTCCGATTCTCCGGCTGATTTCCTTCTCCATCTTTCCCTCACTCGTGAACAAGACCCCGAGATACTTAAACTCCTCCACCTGGGACAGAGTCCTGTCCCCTACCCGGACTGTACAAACCATCGGTTTCCTGCTGAGAACCATGGCCTCAGATTTGGAGATGCTGATCCTCATTCCAGCCGCTGAACACTCGGCTGCGAACCGATCCAGTGAGAGCTGAAGGTCACGAACCGAAGGTGCCATCAGGACCACATCATCTGCAAACAGCAGTGACGCAACCCTTAGCCCCCCGAGACGTATACCCTCTCCGCCATGGCCACGACTCCGCCTAGAAATCCTGTCCATGAAAATCACAAACAGGATAGGTGACAGAGCGCAGCCCTGGCGGAGACCAACCCCCACTGGAAACGGATCCGACTTACATCCAAGCACCCGGACACAACTCTCGCTTTGGTTGTACAGAGATTGGATGGCCCTCAACAGGGTTCCCCTCACTCCGTACTCCCTCAGCACCTCCCACAAGATCTCCCGAGGGACGCGGTCATACGCCTTCTCCAAATCCACAAAACACATGTAGACTGGATAGGCATACTCCCAGGCCCTCTCCAGGATTCCCGCAAGCGTAAAGAGTTGGTCAGTTGTTCCACGACCAGGACGGAATCCACATTGCTCCTCTTGAATCTGAGGTTCGACTATCGGCCGGACCCTCCTTTCCAGTACCTTGGCGTAAACTTTCCCAGGGAGGCTGAGTAGTGTGATACCCCTGTAATTAGCACACACCCTCTGGTCCCCCTTTTTGAAAAGGGGAACCACCACCCCAGTCTGCCACTCCCTCGGCACTGTCCCAGACTTCCACGCAATGTTGAAAAGGCGTATCAACCAAGACAGCCCATCAACACCCAGAGCCTTCAGCATTTCTGGACGGATCTCGTCAACCCCCGGAGCTTTGCCACTGTGGAGTTGTCTAACTACCTCAGTGACTTCACTCCGAGAGATCAACGTCGATCCCCCATCATCCTCAGGCCCTGCTCCTATCAGGGAGGGTGTGTCTGATGTATTTGGGTTCAGGAGTTCCTCAAAGTGCTCTTTCCAACGCCCCACGACTTCCTCACTTGAAGTCAGCAAAGTCCCATCCTTGCCGTACACAGCTTGGATGGTT
Organism: Entelurus aequoreus; assembly: GCF_033978785.1. NCBI lineage: Eukaryota > Metazoa > Chordata > Actinopteri > Syngnathiformes > Syngnathidae > Entelurus > Entelurus aequoreus. Next base: position 32,455,705 of record NC_084742.1, on the reverse strand, counting down.
CCCTGCTTCCCCCTCCTGAGGTGCCGTATGGTCTTCCAGAACAGCTTTGGTGCCGCCCGATAGTCCTTCTCCATGGATTCCCCGAACTGCTCCCACACCCTCTGCTTAGCCTCGTCCACAGCCACGGCCGCTGCCCTACGGGCCCGCCGGTACCTTGCAACTGCCTCCGGAGTCCCCTGGGATAACATACCCCGGTAGGACTCCTTCTTCAGTCGGACGGCTTCCCTGACCACCACTGTCCACCAGGGTGTTCGAGGGTTACCGCCCCTTGAGGCACCTAAGACCTTCTGGCCACAGCTCGCATCTGCAGCTTTAGCAATAGAGGCTTTGAACATTGCCCATTCCTGTTCAATGTCCCCAACCTCCACAGGGATGGCAGAGAAGTCCCGCCGGAGGTGGGAGTTGAAGTCCTTCCGGACAGAGGACTCCTCCAAACGTTCCCAGTTCACCCGCACTACACGCTTGGGTTTGCCAGGTCTGTCCAGAGGTTTCCCCCGCCATCTAACCCAACTCACCACCAGATGGTGATCAGTTGACAGTTCAGCCCCTCTCTTCACCCGAGTGTCCAAAACATACGGCCTCAGATCAGCTGATACGATTACAAAATCGATCATTGATCTTTGGCCTAGGGTGCTCTGGTACCAGGTACACCTATGAGCATCCTTATGCTTGAACATGGTGTTTGTTATCGCAAGTCCGTGACTAGCACAGAAGTCCAATAACAATCCACCACTCAGGTTCAGATCAGGGAGACCGTTCCTCCCAATCACGCCAGTCCAAGTATCACTGTCATTGCCCACGTGCGCGTTGAAGTCCCCCAGCAAGACTATGGAATCCCCTGCCGGCGCCCCATACAGGACCCCATGCAAGGTATCCAAGAAGGCTGAATACTCTGAACTCCTGTTTGGTGCGTATGCACAAACAACAGTCAGAGTTTTCCCCCCTCCAACCCTAAGGCGAAGGGAGGCGACCCTCTTGTCCACTGGGGTGAACTCCAACGTACAGGCACTCAGCCGGGGACTCGTGAGTATCCCCACACCCGCCTGTGCCCTCACACCCTGAGCAACTCCAGAAGTGAACAAGGTCCATCCCTTGTCCAGGAGTGTGGTTTCAGAGCCCTTGCTATGCGTAGAGGTAAGCCCCACCAGATCCAACCGGTAGCGCTCCACCTCTCGCACCAGCTCAGGCTCCTTCCCCACCAGCGTAGAGACGTTCCACGTCCCGAAAGTCAGCCTCTGCTGCCCCGAATTGGTCCGTCCGGAGCCTCCACTTTTACCGCCATCCACTTGGCAGCGCACCCGACCCCACTGGTTCCGACCGCGGGTGGTGGGCCCACGTGGCAGAGAAGATGGCGTGTCCACGTAGCTTCTTCGGGCTGTGCCCGGCCGGGCTCCGTGGCAAGCCCGGCCACCAGGCGCTCGCTGACGAGCCCTACCTCCGGGCCTAGCTCCGGAGGAGGGCCCCGGGCTTCCTCCGGGCCGGGTAACGCATCCTCTTTTAGTGTAGTTCATGGGGGGTATCGTAACCCTGATGGGGGGGGCATTCGGGTGCTACACCTTGCCCAAGGGTGACCCGGAACTATGTAAGGCAGGGGCGTTCAACTCCCTGAGGCTTAATACAAGCCCACATACCTGGTTTAAATGTAGCTTAATTATGGAGATAATAGGTTTTACAATGTAAAGTGCTTTGAGTCTCCAAAATAAAAGTGCTATATGAATAAAATACACTTTACTTCACTTAAAAGAACAGGACACACCATTTTTTTCCCACGAGCCCCTCATGTACTCAGCAGCAAACGTTTCGTCAGGACAGTCAGGTTCCCCGAACCTCTGCTCCTGGTCAAGAAGATCTTGTCAATTGAGTTGAGAGTCCAGCTTATCAATTCCATGTTTAGATGTTTAGATTTCGGAGAACAGCGCAGAAAGAAAGGCCCCCCGTTTAGACGAGACAGGACAAGACAAAGAGGCAAGCAGGGCAGATACGTAGAGGGAGGTTGGGCGTCAGCCTTTGCCTAGACTACAACCAAGAGATATTTTTTTTCCCACAGCACCTAACAAAATACACTAATTTTATTTTATTTTATTTTGATTGTTAGTCACTGGAAGGAAGGATTGTGTATTTACGAAAGCTTTATTGTCATTGTACTTAAAGGGGCTCTATTATACAAAACCAACTTGTCTTACCTATCGGTACCGACTGTTGTGAATTTACGATCTGCATAAGTCATGAAACCTTTTATATCAAACTGTGGAGACATTGCGGACATATTTATAAAGTAATCTTGCTTTCCTTCTTACTTCCGCCAAACGAACTGTTTGGAATTTGCACAATCGGTGATGTTACAAATCAGCGCATTATAATAACAATAATAATAATACCTGGGATTTATATAGCGCTTTTCTAAGTACCCAAAGTCGCTTTACATGTAGAACCCATCATTCATTCACACCTGGTGGTGGTAAGCTACTTTCATAGCCACAGCTGCCCTGGGGTAGACTGACGGAAGCGTGGCTGCAATTTGCGCCAACGGCCCCTCCGACCACCACCTATCATTCATCATTCAATTCACCGGTGTGAGTGGCACCGGGGGCAAGGGTGAAGTGTCCCGCCCAAGGACACAATGGCAGCGATTTTTGGATGGTAAGAGGCGGGGAGCGAACCTGCAACCCTCAGGTTTCTGGCACGGTTGCTCTACCCACTACGCCATGCCGCCCCATTATCTATATATGCTATAAATGTACCCAGAGCGCCTTGAGCGGGTCCGCCATTGTAGTCTGTACTGTAGTCAATAGGCTCCTTGTTTTTCGCTATTCTCTTGTTGTGGGGCAGACTGGCTCGTACATGCACATGCATCCTCCGCTGTTGCCATTTCCAATACAAAGTTGGGTGGGGTGGGGGGTATTTTATTTTTTTTATTTTTTTTGTCATAAAAAAATACAATCATGTGTGCTTATGGACTGTATCCCTGCAGACTGTATTGATCTATATTGATATATAATGTAGGAACCAGAAATATTAATAACAGAAAAAAACAACCCTTTTGTGCGAATGAGTGTGAATGAGTGTAAATGGGGGAGGGAGTTTTTTTGGGTTAGTGCACTAATTGTAAGTGTATCTTGTGTTTTTTATGTTGATTTAATGAAAAAAAAAAAAAAAGTATTTTTTTTAAATTTCTTGTGCGGCCCGGTACCAATCGATCCACGGACCGGTACTGGGCCGCGGCCCAGTGGTTGGGGACCACTGATGTAGACCACCAGGATGTGTTTTAAATGTAGAAAAAAATTGTACAACATAATTACTGCAGCAGCTCTGTTGGAGTATAAAATATTGTATGAAAACAGAAGAATTATCCTTACTATTACAAGTAACTGTGCAAGCAATTTTGGTTTCGATTTCAGTATGGACAACGGCTTATGTCGACATCACGCAGCCAGTTGGAGTGGCGTCGACATAAACGAGTTCCAGATTTAAATGAATATGTGGCCTACTTGGTGTATTGCAGGTTTAACTACGGAATATACTGCATCCCTAACACAGTTTGCATTCTTTTTTCTGATTTACACATCGTCCATCGTAAACATCTGATTCCTAAAAATGTTCTGTACATCCCAGCTTCATGTTCCTAAAGATAGAATGCCCACTCAACTGCCGATTTAATCCCCCAGAAGGCTTAGCTAGACCCCAGTTAATTCTTGTGTAACACAAAAATGGAACACTGGAGATGGCGTGGCCACTGGCCAGTTTTTAGAGAGGGAGTGCAGGATTCCAATTCCAACAACATGAATTGCTTTAATCATACTTTTTAGACCTTTATTTTTCTGGAAAATGAAGTTGCCGGATGGCCATTTCCGGGCTTGTCCACTGAAGCATGGCTGAGCTGGAGAGAACATTTTGCTCTCTATCCAGTGAACCGCTGCTTTAAATGCAGTTGGGATTGTTTTGATCATGTCTTATGAACCATGTTGACCTTTTAGCAAACATAGAAGTGATTAGTCATTTGTTAGACCCAATTTTGCTCACAGTTTGGCTAATTGGACAACACACAAGTCTCTTCCTTGCCTTGTCCCTACCACGGGCGTGTGGATGAGAATTTCAAACAGGAGAGAGGGAGAAAGAAGAAGAGCGAGGCACAAAAGTGCAGCTGCAGCTTGCTTGCGTCACACTCCAGAGTCCAGCCTGCCAGGTGAATCCTTTTGAGGCCTTAGTATCACAACGGGGATCAATAACTCAGTCTAGACTATACTGAGGGGATGAGTCTAACAAGGATTTTAACCTTGTCAACTTCCTGGGTTACTTATTGACTATTTGGATAGAGTAGAACCTGTTCACACACTTCGCTGTGAGCGCTTTGAGTATCTAACAATAGAAAAGCGCGATATAAAATCTAATCTATTATTATTATTATTATTACACGCTTTGAGTGTGACAGTCACGCAATTTAGCTCATTCTCGCACCACACTTGACATTTCACACGCTTATATTTCCCCATTCACGACTCTATATGTATTTTTTTCATGATAATAAACGTTGGTCCCCGTGGCTTGCCATAGTTTGAGTGACTCTGATTGAATGACCAATCCCAGACCGATCCATCAGTTCTTTGTGCCTAAATCTAACCAACTACGGAAGGCACCACCAAATATACACTGCATCCGGAAAGTATTCACAGTGCTTCACTTTTTCCACATTGTGTTGTTACAGCCTTACTCCAAAATTGTCCTCAAAATTCTACACACAATACCCCATAATGAGAAGGTGAAAATGTTTTTATTTTTTAAATGTTAAAAAAACAAAAAACAAAAAACAAAACATGTACATAATTATTCAGACCCTTTGCTTAATACTTTGTTGATGCACCTTTGGCAGAAATTACAGCCTCTAGTCTTTTTGAATACGATGCCACAAGTTTAGCTCACCTATCTTTGGGCAGTTTTGCTCATTCCTCTTTGCAGCACCTCTCAAGTTCCACCAGGTTGGATGGGAAGCGTTGGTTTTCACCCAGGATGTTTCTGTACATTGCTGCATTCTTCTTAGTCTAGTCAAGGAGGTGACCAAGAACCCGATGGTCACTCTGTCAGAGCAACAGTATTCCTCTGTGGAGAGAGGAGAACCTTCCAGAAGGACAACCATTTCTGCAGCAAACCACCAATCAGGCATGTATGGTATCCTGGTCAGACAGAAGCAATTTCTTAGTAAAATGTTTGCCAAAATGCACCTGAAAGACTCTCAGACCATGAAAAACAAGATTGTCTTGTCTGATCAGATAAAGATTGAACTCTTTGGGGTGAATGCCAGGCGTCATGTTTGGAGGAAACCAGGCACCACTCATCACCAGGCCAATACCATTCCTTCAGTGAAGCATGGTGGTGGCAGCATCATGCTGTAGGGATGTTTTTCGGCGGCAGGAACTGGGAGACTAGTCAGGATAGAGGGAAATATGAATGCAGCAATGTACAGAGACATCCTGGATAAAAACCAACGCTTCCCATCCAATGTGATGGGGCTTGAGAGGTGCTGCGAAGAGTAATGTATAATGACCTGTCACTTCAGGTCAGATTATGTTTTTTTTGTTGAGTATTCTTCTTAGTTGAGTGTCTATTTCTGTTTCAGCACCTACTTTAATAATCCACAATTTCCATGGGCGCTGATTATTCTCACCTGCCTCTGATTAGTGGTCAGGACACTCACCTGCTCCTGATCACTAATCAGGACTCTCACCTGCTTCTGATCACTAATCAGAGAGGTATTTATACCATGACATCTATAAAGAGAGCCTCCAGGCCTACAATTTAGTCTTAAAAAGTGCTAGAGAAACATTCTTCTCCAATATCATAAACAGCAACACTAATAAGGCCAAAACCCTATTCGCAACCGTTGACAGACTGACCAACCCCCAACACAAATACCAGCCGAACTCCATTCCACGTTGCATGAGTTTGCATTCTTTTATACTGATAACATTGAAGGCATCAGACGCGCCATCAATATCTCAAGTAAAAAAGTTGGATCACCACCCCATTTAGGCAAAAGTAACACAGCAATGATGGCAAGCTTTAATGCCATAGACTCTAAAACTCTAGTGGAAACGGTGACAGCTCTAAAGTCATCCAGCTGCTGCCTTGATATTTTACCTACCAACTTCTTTAAGAATGTTTTTGACTGCCTATCAACAGACGTATTACAAATAGTTAATAATTCTATTCAATCAGGCAATTTCCCGAAGGCTTTCAAAACTGCAGTCATTAAACCTCTTCTAAAAAAGCAGAGCCTAGATGCCTCTGTTATCAACAACTACAGACCAATTTCAAATCTACCATTCATAAGTAAAATAATTGAGAAAGTTGTCCTCCAACAACTAAATCACTTCTTGGCTTCTACTGGCTGCCACAACAACTTCCAGTCAGGATTTCGACCTCTTCATAGCACAGAGACGGCCCTTTTTAAAGTTATAAATGACATCCGTCTAAACACAGGGTCTGGCAAAACTTCAGTATTAATGCTATTGGACCTCAGTGCTGCATTTGACACTGTCGACCACTCAATACTTTTGGACCGGTTGGAAAACTGGGTGGGGATCTCAGGCACAGTTTTAAGCTGGTTCAAGTCATATCTACAAGATAGGAACTATTTTGTTTCCGTTGGTGACTTTGTATCAGAACCAACCAACGTAACGTGTGGAGTCCCCCAATGTTCAATCTTGGGGCCGACTTTATTTAACATCTATATGCTCCCACTAGGACAAATCATGCAAAATAAAAACATTGACTATCATTGCTATGCCGATGACACCTAAATGCCCTGAGATCGGTAGGTTGGAGTTCAAATCCCAGCCGAGTCATACCAAAGACTATACAAATGGGACCCATAACCTCCCTGCTTGGCACTCAGCAACAAAGGGTTGGAGTTGGGGGTTAAATCACCAAAATGATTCCCGGGCGCGGCGCCGCTGCTGCCCACTGCTCCCCAAGGGGATGGGACAAATGCAGAGGACAAATTTCACCACATCTAGTGTGTGTGTGACAATCATTGGTACTATAATCTTTAATCTTTAAAAAATCTATGTAGCGCTATCACCAAATGACTATCGCCCCATAGATCTTCTGTGCCAGTGCATTGAGCAAGTCAAACACTGGATGTGCCAACATTTCCTACAACTAAATGAAGATAAAACTGAGATAATTGTTTTTGGTGCTAAAAAAGAAAGGTTTAAAGTCATCCAACACCTTCAATCACTGTCCCTGAAAACCTCAAATAAAGCCAGAAATCTTGGCGTTATTTTAGATTCTGATTTACATTTCGACACTCACATCAAATCAGTAACAAAATCGGCCTACTATCACCTCAAAATTGTAACAAGACTTAGAGGGCTCTGTCACGCCAATTTTCTTCCCATCACAAAAACCTTCCTAACCCCCATTTACTTCCGGGGTCATTTCCGCTTACGTCAGTTCCTCTTACGTCATTGACAGCGATCGATAGCACTTCGTTTGACTCTTTTTTATAATACAGAGTTAACAAAATGTCTGAATTATCAACAATAATGTTGATTTAAAGTACAGACATTTAACATTATATATTAATTAATATTACTGAAATGTTTCAACAATAATTTGATTTAAAGTACAGACATTTAACAGTATTATATATTAATTCATATTAGTGAAATGGTTTCAACAATAATGTTGATTTAAAGTAGTACAGACATTTAACAGTATTATATATTAATTAATATTTTTTGCACGTTACCACGAAGACAGAAGTTCGCAGCAGCGGCCCTAACACTCCGCTTGAAATGTTGCGAAGCCTGCTGGTGTTCGACATAAGTCCCCTGGGACAGATAAAGACGAATATCATCCAGTGACACCACCATTTTCAGGAGATTTGGATTTATCGATCGCTGGCAATGACGTGAGAGGAAATGACGTAAGTAAGAGGAACTGACGTAAGCGGAAATGACCCCGGAAGTAAATGGGGGTTAGGAAGGTTTTTGTGATGGGAAGAAAATTGGCGTGACAGCTCATGTCAGCTCAAGACTTACAAAAACTTGTACATGCCTTTATTACCAGTAGGCTAGACTATTGTAATGGTCTCCTTGCAGGTCTTCCCAAAAAAACTGTCAGGTAGCTACAGCTTGTTCAGAACGCTGCTGCTAGAGTTCTAACAAAGACCAAAAAATGTGAGCACATTACACCAATTCTTAAGTCCTTACATTGGCTCCCTGTACATCAGAGAATTGATTTCAAAATCCTCCTGCTCACATATAAATCACTACATGGTCTAGGGCCGAAGTATATCACTGATATGCAGAGGTGTGGACTCGAGTCACATGACTTGGACTCGAGTCAGACTCGAGTCATGAATTTGATGACTTTAGACTCGACTTGACAAAATGTAGAGACTTGCAACTCGACTTAGACTTTAACATCAATGACTTGTGACTTCACTTGGACTTGAGCCTTTTGACTTGACATGACTTGCTACTTTCCCCAAAACCCAAAGCTTAAAAAGTTATTTGGGAGCGCTCCGTATCTTTCATTTTGTACGTGTCTGTCTGTCTATCAGCGTGTGTGCTGCCTGTCAGCTGGTGTGCTGTCAGTACAACAGCCAATCAAATTAGTTATACGTTGTTTTCATCACACAGCATTCATCCAATCAAATTGCAGGACAACCACCGAACAAGAGTTGTCAAACAATGCGGCAGATAGAAACAATTATGCCAAAGTTGGTTTCGTTCGGGTATAAAAACTACGACTTGGTCAACAAAAAACGAATTGCGTATGCAAATCACGCAGTTCGAATATTACAGACGGAGACGCAACAACTTCCAACTTCGTTCGACATTTGAAGTTGCCCAAAGAAGGGTAAGTTTTGAATGTAAGATAACGTTTATTGGCTAAGTAACATGACTTTTATTTGCTGTGTAGTTAAATCAGTGAGGCTGTAAACTCACTGCTAACGTTATAACCATAGACATGTTTTAAGGGTACGCAGCATCGAGCGCTACTGCCTACTGGCGCAGACGAGACGCGGGGCCGCCATCTTGGAGTGGTGATCCGCTCCACTCAGTGCAATTCATTTGTCAGGAGCAATGAACTGTCAGCGCATTTAATTCATTTTACCTCACTGAATACCACTGATTTTCACGCGGTTTTTTGTCATACGTGTAGCTATGATAACGGACACATGTTTTGGAAAGTTTTATTATTCATAGTTTGCTTAACAGTAATATAATATTCTTATACGCTATAAGTGACCAGACGTCCGAGATCAAAACTGGGAATATAATCCCAGAGAAGGGGGAAAAAACGGTAAGCTATTTTTAAATTGAAGAAACAATATGATTAGGTTATATATACATGCGTATATCCTACATAAACAATGTATGAATACATTAGATATCTATATATCCTAGGGACCTATAGACTGTATCTCTGTTGCTGCAGCAGCAAAGAGTTTATTCTGTCTTGACACTTTGTATTGATATTTTGTATTACATTCTTCCCTTAAATGATCATGTTTACAGTGATTGTTGTGTATGTATTTTTTATGTATGTCGCTTTGGATAAAAGCGTCTGCCAAATACTTAAACATATATAAACACCTGAAAGTCTTTATATCAGCTAAAACCACCAATCTCTTTCACTGGATTCAGAATAAAACCAAATGCTGTCTTACCCAACAATGTTAGTATTTGAATATTGTTACTTGAAGACTTATTCCTGGTTACAATTATACTGTTAAGAAAGTATTGTCTTATATTTTGCCTAAAATGAGAATGCATTATAATCAGTGGCGGCTGGTGAATTTTGTTTTAGGTGGGGCTGAAAGTTTGTAAACCAAACCCCTGTAGGGGCGTCATCCTCCCCCAGAAGATTTATTTGTGATTTTCACATACAAATATTGAAGATCTTTGCTCCTTCTCAACTCTGTGGTTATATTATTTTCATAAAATACAACCAATAGTTTGTTAATGTTTGTTTTTGCAAATGTGTTTATTCTGTAAAGGAATGAGTTAAATGTTTGAAATTGTTTAAACTATTAAAATGACTGGTTAATAGTGCTATTATGAATTGCAATGTCAGCACTATTTTTTCCCCTGCAATTTCAAATGCACTTGTTTTAATAAATAAATACAGCGTTTTAAAAGCATACACAATCTGTGTAAAAATATTAGTCTGTGGTTAAAAGGACTTGAAAAGACTCGAAACTCAAAATGCAGGACTTGGGACTTGACTTGAGACTTTCTAGTCTTGACTTTGGACTTGACTCGGGACTTGCCTGTCTTGACTCGGGACTTGACTCGAGACTTGAGGGCAAAGACTTGAGACTTATTTGTGACTTGCAAAGCAATGACTTGGTCCCACCTCTGCATGTTACCATCCCTTTACACTTCCATGGCTAATACACTTAGTTTTACTCCTCTGGGTGTGTTTGAGGTCATAAGAGCCTTAGAACAATTGGATCCTTGTAAATCTGCAGTTCTTGACAAACTAGAGTCCTTTTTTTTTTTTTTAAAGTTAGCCGTTGATTTTATTGCAGAACCTCTTACGCATATTTTTAATCTTTCGTACTTTTGTTGAAAGGAGGAGATCCCTCTGCTGTTAATAACTATAGACCCATCTCTAAGTTTTGCTTCTCAGCTAAAGTTACTGAAAAGTCTGTTAGTGAACAACCTAAATAATTCTTAGACAGAAATGGTCTGCTTTCTGAACATCAATTAGGTTTTTGGAAAAAAAGACATCACATCATAACTGTTGCTTTTAAAGATGTAAATTACAATATTGAGGCATTGGATTGCAAACATTTTTGTGCAGCTCAATTTACCGAACAGTCAAACACATTGGATATGGTCGACCATATCATTCTGCACAGGACTACTTAAGCATGCTGTTAAGTGGTTTTCTAATTATTTGTCTGACAGAACCCAATCTGTCCATTTTGCTGGGTCTTCCTCATCTTTTCTCTCTGTATTAAAGGGTGTACCCCAGGGTTCCATTTTACGTCCAATGTTGCTTTCTATCTACGTAAATAATCTCTGTGATAATGTGTCAGATGCTGTGTTCCATTTTTATGCGGATGACGCATTCATATGTTCTTCATCCCCCACTGTAGCTCCTGCAGTCTGCTTTTGATGTTGTTCAGTCCCTGCAGACTCAGCAGATACTAAGTTAAAGCTAAAGTTACCACTGATAGTCACACACACACTAGGTGTGGTAAAATTATCCTCTGCATTTGACCCATCCCCTTGTTCCACGTCCCTGGGAGGTGAGCGGAGCAGTGAGCAATGGAGTCATATTTGGTGATTTAACCCCCAATTCCAACCCCTTGATGTTGAGTTCCAAGCAGGGAGGTAGTGGGTCCCATTTTTATAGTCTTTGGTATGACTCGGCCGGGGTTTGAACTCACAACCTACCGATCTCAGGGCGGACACTCTAATCAAAAGGCCACTGAACAGGTGGCCTTGTACTAGTACTAATGTACTAGTACTAAATGTAGAGAAATCTAAGGTGATGTTATTTTCAAATGGCAAATGACTACCATTGAACATTCCAAAAATATCAACTATTCATAATATTTTTCTTTTGAAACAAGTCCTGTTTTTCCTTACAAATTAGAAAACGCTTAATCCTGCCCACTTTTATGCCTTTGCCAGATTAGGGAGACTTGCTTTTCATGAATGCACCCAACACTTAATTGAAAAAAAAAACAACCAGATACTGTATATCACTGTGCTGTACGTTTTATTAATGGTTGTGACACTTTATATGAAAAGGCAAACTTTCCGTCTTTGTCAGTCTGCAGATTTTCTCGATGTATGTTTTTTATTTATAAATCACTTCTTGGTCTGGTTCCATCTTATTTATGTTATTTTATGTGTAGAGACTCCAGTCGCTACAGTTTGCAGTCACTAGACATTCTTGGTGTGTTGATTCCTAGAGGCAACACAAAAAAAGCTTTGAGATTTACTGCTCCATGGTCATGGAATAAATTACAAAAGGATCTGAGGCTACCTGAACTCATCACTTTGGGGGAATTTCAGGCCATTTTAAAATATTGAACATCTGTTTCTATTGGGCACTGTACTTGTCTTTAAAATTGTTGAATTAAATTATTTAGTTTTTTACCTATTGGATGTTTTTATGTTTATGTTGTAAGTAGGGATGTCCGATATTGGCTTTTTTGCCGATATCCGATATTCGGATATTGTCCAACTCTTAATTACCGATACCGATATCAACCGATACCGATATATACAGTCGTGGAATTAACACATTATTATGCCTAATTTGGACAACCAGGTATGGTAAAGATGAGGTCCTTTTTAAAAAAATTAATAAAATAAGATAAATAAATTAAAAACATTTTCTTGAAAAAAAAAGAAAGTAAAACAATATAAAAACAGTTACATAGAAACTAGTAATGAGTACAATTAACTGTTAAAGGTTAGTACTATTAGTGGACCAGCAGCACGCACAATCATGTGTGCTTACGGACTGTATCCCTTGCAGACTGTATTGATATATATTGATATATAATGTAGGAACCAGAATATTAATAACAGAAAGAAACAACCCTTTTGTGTGAATGAGTGTAAATGGGGGAGGGAGGTTTTTTGGGTTGGTGCACTAATTGTAAGTGTATCTTGTGTTTTTTATGTTGATTTAATTAAAAAAACAAAAAACAAAAAACAAAAAAACCATACCGATAATGGAAAAACCGATACCGATAATTTCCGATATTATATTTTAAAGCATTTATCAGCCGATAATATCGGCAGGCCGATATTATCGGACATCTCTAGTTGTAAGTCATTTGTGCTTTTAACTATAGTGTGTGACTGATACTGTTTGTTGTTGTTCTTTGTATTGATGAAACCTGTTTTTACTGCCGTCTTGGCCAGTTCACTCTTGTAAAAGAGATTTTTAATCTCAATTAGTTTTTTTAACACGTTTAATTATAAGATCCTTTAACAGCGATAATTCTTTTAAACACACGATAAACGCCCTGACTCCTTTTTGACCCCTGGCCCGTTCCGTAGATTGAGTAAATGTAATGAAGTCCAGTTACATAAATGCACAAAGAAAGTGGGACATAATAGAAGTCTCAGGTCCAAAGCTATGACAAGTCGTTCTAAGGACAACACAATTTTATCTTCAATTGCCGTGAGACGACATTATTGGATCGAACGCTGCTAGCGAGCTTTGCTGCTTGAAGAGAGGAGGAGCTTCACGTCCGTGTTTACATTACAGTTGAGTGCAATACTAACATAAAATGTAGATTGTTACTCGAACTGCTTTATTAAGATGCTTTATTTAGCTCGGCAGAAAAAAAGACTGTAGCGAGCCGAGGAATTCTAAAATCACTTTAATTTGGGACATTTGTCAAGTCTAAGTCTATACCAATCGCACACGTTCGGCTTCACAATAATAGCGCTACACATCTCATCCAGTTTAACCAACAAAACAACGAAAACAATTTTTACAATACGATAATGCTTTGTCAAAGATGTTTTGTAATATTATTCTGTGATATTTCTACCTAAATAAATGTTTTTTTGCAGATTGAAATAAAGTGTATTGTAATAGCGGTGCCGATATGACGGCAGTAGACTGTCTTTGAACAAGTCCGCTTTTTATTTATCTTCACAAATAGCACTGTTAAACTAAATAGGCAAAAGCGTGACACACACACACACACACACACACACACACACACACACACACACACACACACACACACACACACACACACACACACACACACACACACACACACACACACACACACACACACACACACACACACACACACACACACCGGCTTCATCCTCGAACACTTTTTCTTTCTCGTCTAGGGTACATTTATTAATGATGAAAAAGTATCTATCTGTGATTAATCACGAATAATTTTAAGTTAACTATATGAACAAACTGCTATTAATCGCGTTTAAATATTTTAATAATTTGACAGCTCTAGTTTTTACCTGATTTAATAAAAGAAAAAGAAAAAAAAAGAAAATGATCTGCTTGAAGAGAGGAGGAGCTTCACGTCCGTGTTTACATTACAGTTGAGTGCATTACTAACATAAAATGTAGATTGTTACTCGAACTGCTTTATTAAGATGCTTTATTTAGCTCGGCAGAAAAAAAGACTGTAGTGAGCGGAGGAATTCTAAAATCCCTTTAATTTGGGACATTTGTCAAGTCTAAGTCTATACCAATCACTTCCAATGCCCTTTTTTTTTCAGCGGCACAGTCCCTTTTTGGTATTTTTTCCTATTTAGAAAGGCTGTAATTGTTGCCAAAGGTGTGAATATGTACGTGTTATTTCTTAGTTGTTGTTGTTTTTTAAAAAACTTTACATTGTCCTTATGGTATTGTCTGTAGACTTTTGTGGACAAAAGTGAATGTATTTAATTTTGGAAAAAAGGCTGTGACATAACAAAATGTGGAAAAAGTGAAGCGCTGTGAATACTTTCCGGATGCACTGTAAACCAATCAGAAGCAACATAAGGCGGGTCTTGGCGTCTCTATCTTTCACACACAACAGCGGCGCAGCGTCATTTAAAACCCGCTTCACACACCCAGTGTCCTGGGTATGACGTTAAACTACATCCAGGCATGAGATGGGAGGTTGTGTGTGGGGTTAGTGAGTCCCAACTAACGTCTATAAAATGCACACAAAGAACCGTTTGCACCTTCTCTTGTGACTGGCGGGCGGTCAGCGCCATAAAGCTGAGCGGGTCCCTGGGTAATTGGGGCGCGGACAACCAACAGGACAGACTAAGTTCAACAGCCCAGTAAGGTAATTAGTCTAGGAGAAGGATCTCTGATATAAAATACCCCTTCCAACCCGCACCAAGCCAGCGTGGAAGGTGTAGGCTAATAACCAGCATGAAGAGTACGCCAAGAGATCGTTCACTATGGCAGAAACATGCTGAGGCTTTCGTCCAGCAGTGGACTGACAACGGCTGATGATGATGATGATGATTCACACACCAAATATTTTCACTGTTGATTCGATTTTTGTTTCTTGAGTTTCCCAGCTATTATGTACTGTTTTCAGGCTGCTATAAGTATATTATTGTCCTGTATATGTTGCTGATCTGTGTAACATTTATATGCCTTTTGTCATTGTCAGTTCACATTTGAAAAAGAGACTCTAACATTAGTGTCCATGTGTGCATGTGTGTGGGTGTGTCCCCGAGTTACAGACATGTAAATATCAATATTAAATAAATAAATAACAAATAAATATTACAGCCCCCTAAAGCAGTGTTTCTCAAAATTTGAAATTCCAAGGTATATTTATAACCCTGACAGTGTAGGCCTACAAATTACAGACCTTGAGTTACAGACCTTGTAAAGGTCAGTTTGGACCCCCTTATATGAACCCACGGAGTCTCTAGAAAAGTGGTTCTTAACCTTGTTGGAGGTACCGAACGCCACCAGTTTCATATGCGCATTCACAGGAACTCTTCTTTAGTGAAAAATAAAATGTTTTTTTTCTCAAATTCAAGACAAAGTTATGTTTTTTTTACTGGTGCACAAAATGAACCGTGCATGAACATCATCTTGTTCAAAGAACACAACCAACACAGTGCATGAACGCACAACAAACTACACACCTGCGAATCAAATGGAAAATTAGAGGGAATATTGTTTGCTCTGCCGAACCCCTGAGGCCGACTCACCGAACACCTAGGGTTCGATCGAACCCACGTTAAGAACCACTGCTCTAGAATCCACTTAGGGATTCACTGTAAAACAATATTCATCAAATTCAGTATTCACATGTCTATCTTTTGAAAACTGCTCTGTAAGAGGAAGAGGGAGTAGTGAGATCTCCTCCCTCCCTATGCACCCCCTAAAACTGTGAGTGCAGAGGGCACAGAAGATCAAAATAGATCAGAAGAGATTGGGGACAGTGAGGACAAAGATGTAGAGGAGATATAAATTGAGAACACAGAGACAGAGGATGAGACAGAAGAGCGAGCAGAGAAAACAGTTGAGATGAGAGTCGACACAAGAAAGAAGAAGGCAAGGCACCAGGCTCCGACAACATCCACCCAGAGTTTGTGATCCACCAGAGCGAAATAACATCTGCCTGGCTGCGTGCATTCTTCTCTGCGTGCCTCCGGAGGTCCAAGCTCCCAAGGGCATGGCGACGGGCCGCTGTCATAGCCCTCTTGAAACCCAACAAACCTGCGGATGACCCCAAGTCCTACAGACCAATCTCGTTGCTGTGCGTCCCTTTTAAAATCCTGGAGAGGACGATACACAGCCGAATTGAGCCAGTAGTTGACTCACAACTTCCGAGGGAACAGGCTGGCTTCCGTCGGGGCAGGTCTACAGTGGACCAGGTAACCCTTCTCACACAAGATCTCGAGAACAGCTTCCAGGCCAAAACCAAAGCTGGGGTGGTACTACTGGACCTGACTGCTGCTTACGATACCGTCTGGCACCGCGGACTCCACCTGAAGCTGCTGAGAACAATCCCGGACCGTCATATGGTCAACTTCATCATGGAGATGCTGTCAAACCGCAGCTTCATTCTCCAGACCAGTGATGGCCAGCGCAGCAGGCTCAGGAGGCTGAGAAACGGGGTCCCACAAGGGTCTGTCCTCTCATCTACATCTTTGACCTACCGGTGACGACATCTAGAAGGTATGGATACGCAGATGACCTAGCCATCATGCTACACCGGCCCACCTGGAAGGCGGTTGAAGAGGGTCTCAATCAGGACATGGACGTCCTGGCTGCCTACCTTCGAAGCTGGCGACTGCAGCTCAGTAAGGGAAAGACTATATCAGCAACATTCCACCTCTGCAACAGGGAAGCAAGAAGGGAGCTGGAGATCTTAGTGGACAACAAACCCCTGGAGTTCCAGCAGGCCCCAAAGTACCTGGGCGTACGCTTGGACAGGACACTGTCCTACAAACAACATTTGGATGAAGTGAGGGCTAAAGTAACAGCAAGGGTCTCACTCATCCGGCGCCTAGCTGGTACAACCTGGGGGGCTTCGGCCAAGGTACTACGTATCTCCACACAAGCCCTCGTATTCTCTGCAGCTGAGTACTGTGCCCCAACCTGGTGTAGAAGCCCACATGCCAAGAAGGTCGATACGGCCATAAACAATGCCCTCCGGATCATAAGTGGCTGCCTGAAACCCACCCCCGTGTTCTACCTGCCAGTCCTAGCAGGGATAGCGCCAGCCGGCCTACGGCGAGAGGCCGCTACCCTCGCCCTGGCAAGGAAAGCCCAGGAACACAGCTGGCACATCCTCCATGAAACCACCACCATGGCAACACCTCCAAGCAGACTCAAGTCCCGCCACCCATACAATCAGGCCGCACAAGAGATGCTTATTTCCATCCCGGAGGATCTGACAACCAAAGACTGGCTGGCAGCGGAATGGAAGCAGGAGTGGGAGTCAGCAGGACAGACACGCCTACACCATTACATCCAGGATCCTGGAGGTGGCGTGGAGGGAGAAGATCTACCTCGCCGGCAATGGACCCTCCTGAACCGCCTTCGCACAGGGGTTGGTTGCTTCAAAGCGTCCATGAAGAAGTGGGGCCTAACAGGCAGTGCAGCGTGTGAGTGCGGGATGCCTGAGCAGACTGCCGACCACATCATCACCACCTGCCCCCGGCATAGACCACCTTCAGAGGAGGGCCTCTTCCAAGTGGGACCTGAGACGAGAGAGTGGCTACACGACACGAAGATGGACATATGAAGATGATACACGAAAGAAGAAGACAAGAAAGAAGCAGAAAGGCAAAGGTGGAGCAGCCATCTACAGGTGCACTTTTTAAAATGCACGAGACATGTACCCAGCTAAATGATGGAGAATTGATTGAAATGAAATATTGACGAATGTATTTAGTAAAAAAAAAAATCTTCTTACAATTTTAATTTCTAATTTCTAGTGGATTTTCTGAAACTTGGCAGCCCTGAACATTTGATGTTGACGTCCCTCGAACTAGCTGACTGACGTCAACATAAGCGGTTCTGCGGTGGTTGATGTAACCAAAACCGAAATAGAAACTAGTTATTGCTTGCACATTTACTCGTGACTTTGGCCAGGAACAAGGACAATGGGTGATAATAAAAGATTTTTCAACACTTGGAAATTTGTTGACATGGTTTTCCTCTAATTGAGTATATTTCTATTTGTCATAATCCGTGGTCCGGATCATGTTTTGTTATGTTCTGTTAGTTTTGGACTCCCTAAGTTCCTGTTTGTGCACTCCTGGGTTTATTTTGGTCACCATGGGGATTAATTGGGTTCACCTGCCTCTGGTTAGTGGTCCCACACTCAGGTGCTGTCAACCACTAATCAGAGAGCTATTTAGTCACCTTGCTCACCACGCTCAGTCTGGCGTCATTGTTTGCTTCATGCTCCAGTTACTTTTCTGTTTGTGGTGCTGTTTTGACTTTTCAAGATTAAATCATGTTCCTACCTGCAAGTCCTGTCCGGAGTGGTCCGTTTGCATCCCGGGAGAACAAGCTGCAACCCCGCCGTGACACTATTTAGATTATTGTGTTTTAATATATGTTATACTCTTATCTAACAGAGATGCTACCTTAATCGTGTTGTATGTCTTGATTTCAATGATGCTAAAGCTTTAGTACGTGCACACATTTTTATTCTACTGGAAAATCATCTCGATAAAGTATATTCATGTATATATGTGTTAGTTATTAAGCTAGAATCCAAGTCATTACTGACATGCTTTTATTTTGAAGCTTACTTTACACAGGACAGGAAGTCAGTGTGTGTACATTTTACATGCTGTAGTCAAGGGGCTGTTGTCGTTTTACACTCGTTTACAACCGATTGTTCAAAGAAATGACGCCTTTCGGTCTCAAATTTAATGTTGACGACGGCAAGTTAACTTAATTAATGATTTGGTCGACAAAGACGGGTTTTTCACGTACACCTGACCTTCTTAAAGGGGTTACACTGTAACAGTCGATCAATTTTGTATCACATTTTTGGTGACAAGGAACAAATGGCACAAATAATAATCCAGCCCTGTCCAGAGGAACGTTGAAGAAGCACTCTGATGGGCAACCAGGAGCAGGTGTGTCCTGATTGCCAATCTGAGACAGGTGACGCAAGCAGCGCTCCGGCCACAGGTGAAGTGGCTGAAAATAAAAGCGCACAATAAATGGAAACAAGAAAACAAGAGTGCAGGAACGGAAATAACACCAAGCACACTAAAATAAATATCCAAACTATCATGACTGTGACGATCTGTCACTTCACTTCTGGTGGTGGTTCCTTGTTTGGTGTTTGTTTCCTGTTGACGCTCTTATTTTTGTTCCCCTTCCTGCTTGTCTCCCTGAGCGCTCGTTTCCCCTCACCTGTCCCTGATTGGCAGCATGGCACACCTGTTTGCAGTTGCCAATCAGGCGGCTATTTATGCCTGCCTCGCCTGTTCCTCAGTGCTAGAGAATTGATTATGTTCAGGACTTCTGCATGCATGACTGCTTCTTCCTGGTTTGAGTATAATAACAACTCTTACCCGCCCGTCGTTTCCTACATCAACTACCGCAGCCATGCAAGTTCGCGACAATGACAACCAGCTTTTAAAACACATGTAAAACCCTAATTAGGTTTTTGACTTTTTAAAGTTGGCATTAACATATCTAGAACATGTAGATAAATCCCCCTAAATAATTTACAAAAGGACAAGCAGTAGAAAACGGATGGATAGATGGATGGATGCTCCAAACGTCTTTTGGAGTAAGACTTCTGCACTCCGACCATAGTGTTTAGATCAGTCATACTGGAAATATGCAAACATTAGACAGAGAGGTGCTGTCTAACATTCACATGAACACATATGTTTTTCTTTTTTTTATGCATTCCAAGTTGTAAATAAATAAATACACAAAAAGTCAGCTAACAATGTAGTCAATGGAGGCTCTCTATTTCGCACACAACACTCTCTAAATGACCATCCAAATCTCGCCAACAATACTCTATCTACATATCGTGACCTGAATGTAAACCAAATATTAGCGATGTACTTATTTTAAACGCTAACGCAGTCAAACTTTTTTATAGCGGCGGATTGCTAGCACACAGCTAAATATCACTGTGCTGCTTTGTGAGCCAGCACCGATGTCCTGCTGCTCCCGCATCATCGTGTCACGGCTCGTCAAAATTGTTCTAGATTATAAATCATGCCTCTCATCATAGGAGGATTTAGCCATAAATCTACAAGTTGTTCACCTGTGACATCCAATTCATACCTGTACATGGAGACAACTGAAAACCCTGTCTGCAGGGAGACTTCTCCTTGTTAACCCTTCGTGTGTATCATGATTAATTCTTCGTATAAACCGGAATATACCGACATCCTATCAGTCGTCATCGCAGCGAGAGCAGACACTGTACAGTAAGCTATCATTTTACTATGTTTGTAGTTTGTAAGGGTGTAACGGTATGTGTATTTGCATTGAACCGTTTCGGTACGGAGGTTTCGGTTCGGTTCGGAGGTGTATCGAACAAGTTTCCACACGGACATATTAAGTAGCGCACCGCACCTTGTGTAAATAATGCACACCGAGGCACAACACACGGCATGCTAGCAGCGACCGGGTTACGACAACATGTAAAAGTCAGAGCTGGAAGACCCTCCTGCCTCTTTTAAGATCTCCCGTTTGGGAACACTTCGGCTTCGCTGTGCGATAAAACAATGGAGGACGAGAGGCGGACAAAGCAAAAGCGGTTTGCCGACATTGTTCAGCAGCGGTAGAGTGTGCTTCTGGCAACACGTCAAACATGCTAACCCATTTTGAAGCGGCACCATCCCCAAGTGAACATCGCTTCAACGAAGAGAAAGACGAAGCCTCTCCTCGGCGAGTCAGGCAGGGCTAAAGCAATAACAAATGTTTTTATAGCAGCAGATTTAAGACCATGTTGCATTAAAAACTAGATTTTGACCCACTTCTATGGTGGAAGAACAATGAGCCCATATATCCTCTTACTGCCAAGTTAGCCAGGCACTACCTCGCCATACCTGCTACCTCCGTACCATTGTAACTGCAAGCAGGTCTGCTCTTTCTGCAGAATATGTGGATAAACGGATTTTTCTGGCGAAAAACATGAAGATTGAGTGAAAGTCACCAGGGTTAAAGTCTTGGGCTGGGGGGGGGGGGGGGGGGGGGGGGGTTTAATCTGAGACTGAGTTGACTTGAAACTGTTTAATGTTGCACTTTTTGTATGTAGAAGAAGAGTTTTGTCATTTTATTTAATCTGACCAACAACTTTAGGCAGTTTAATGTTGATTAACGTGAACATTGTTGAAAACATTATTAGGGTGTTACCATTTAGTGCTCATTTGTACAGAATATGTACTGTACTGTGCAATCTAATAATAACAGTCTCAATCAATCAATCAATAAAAAAAACACTTTATATGTAGAAAGGTTTTGTTAAGAAACCATTCTGAGCCTTATCTTATTTAGTTTTTATTTGATATATGTTGACCACATTAACCCTGTATATGTATGTTATTATTATCCTTATCATTCATGACTGCCTGCTGTTGCACTGATCAGCCTAGTGGTGGCTCACATCCATCACACACAGAGCTATTTCTATTTTGGGCATAATTATTATAGTGTTCCCAATGTTAAAAAAATAAGGCCATTGTTTACAAATTTGGTAAATAAATAAACCAAAAATGTATATTTTGTTGTTTTCTTACTGTACCGAAAATGAACCGAACCGTGACCTCTAAACCGAGGTACGTACCGAACCGAAATTTTTGTGTACCGTTACACCCTTAGTACTTTGTATTTCTTTGTTTACTGCAATACTGCCACATGAGGCTATAGTGTTTCAGTAAAGCTGGATCTGTTTAGCAGAGCTTCCAAAACTTGTAGATCCTCCTCCGTATATTGAGGATCAACAATATATGTTTGTAGTTTATAATTTTTCCCAAAGTAATCATTATTTGCTCTTAAAAAGTCTTCATGATTTGCATTGTTGTTGGTGATGAGGGGATCCGCGGTTCCTACCACTACGTCACGCGATGACATGACTGGCTAGCTCATTATCTCTCAAAATGGCTGGGGAATCTCTTTTGATCAAATTTGATCAAAGTCTTTCGGTGTCATACATCATATATATATATATATATATATATATATATATATATATATATATATATATATATATATATATATATATATATGTATATATGTATATATATATATATATATATACATATATATATATATATATATATATATATGTATATATATATATATATATATACATATATATATATATATATATATATATATATATATATATGTATATATATATATATATATATATATATATATATATATATATATGTATATATGATAGTAGCTTCAATATAGAGGCCACTTGTTTTTCCATTCTACTGGTACTTTTAAAACTGTTTCAAGGGTCTTTGAACGCACCACAGTCATGTGCAATGAGATACAAAAGTTACTCTTGCACATTACTTTCCTCTATGCTGCCATAGATAATCGTATATATATTTTTTTTACCTCTTTTTTTTAATCACCTCATTCTTACAAAATGCTGCTGCTGTGTGTGAATGCCTAAAGGTGAGCTTTAATGACGTTATGAGGCCTGTGTTGAGTGAAGTGTTCCAAGTTAGGTTTGCCGCTATCCAGGGGGAACAAACTATTTTGTAGTTTTGATAGGTTGTGTCGTTAGTCTTATTATTGAACTTTCCCAACTATGTTCATTTGATATTAACATTTATGACCTTTTAAAAAAATTTACTATGTTAAACGGCAAGTTTTTAAGCTGCATTACCATGTTCTCTTTCCACTTCTTTTTTTTTTTTTTAAAGCGGGTTAGTGTTGGTAAGAAAGGAGTTGATTAATGAAAAAGTGCACGATCCGGAAAGGTGTGAGACGATACATCATGCACACACAAAACACCCCCTGCGCCTCTCTCCACGCCCCCAGAGGAATTGTACAGATGGAAGCGCAGTAACTAGGTTATAGCCGGTGTTAATTAAATGCACGGAGAGTGCGCTTTGAGCTGAAATCTGGGAAAAGTTAGCAAAGGATGAATCCACGGGTGTATTCAAGCGTCAACAGCTCACACCCCCATAACATAAATAATGGTCCGAAAGTATTAGCATAGAGGCACTATCATACCCAGGTTAAAAGGACAAATCACTAGTTGATTTTCAGTGTTCACAGTTACTCACTTTCTAAACTTTTACACTATATAATTCTGTAGCATAAACGGTTGGGGGAAGCCTTTGGGGAATACATTGTGGTTGTCTGTCACCATTTCAAGTTTAGAACAGAAAATAGCCAAGGTAATACGAGTTTCATAATCATAGAGTAAACGTCCATTTTGGCACGCTTTTGTTGTCATGATACCTGAGTTGCAGCGGCAAACGTATCATACTTGCTCAGTGGCCTTGTGGTTAAAGTGTTCGCCCTGAGATCGGTAGGTCGTGAGTTCAAACCCCGGCCGAGTCATACTAAGGACTATAAAAATGGGACCACTGCTTTGCACTCAGCATCAAGGGTTGGAATTGGGGGTTAAGTCACCAAAATGTGTCACGGAGGCGGCCACCGGGCTGATTGGTTTCCATGGCCGATCAGCTGCATCTAAGCCATACATCACCAAGTCCAATGCAAAGCGCCGGATGCAGTGGTGTAAAGCACGTCGCCAATGGACTTTAGGGCAATGGAGACGCGTTCTCTGGAATGATGAATCACGCTTTTCCATCTGGCAATCTGACGGACGAGTCTGGGTTTGGAGGTTGCCAGGAGAACGCTATATTTCGGACTGCATTGTGCCGAGAGTGAAATTTGGTGGAGGAGGAATTATGATGTGGGGTTGTTTTTCAAGAGTTGGGCTTGGCCCCTTAGTTCCAGTGAAAGGAACTTTGAATGCTCCAGGATACCAAAACATTTTGGACAATTCCATGGGATGGCACTTCAAGTTTATATGTGAGTAAAGGCAGGTGGCCAAATACTTTTGGCAATATAGTGTATATGATATATGACAGTGGTTCTCAGACTTTTTTCACCAAGTACCACCTCAGAAAACACTTGGCTCTCCATGCACTACTAAAATGACCAACATTTAAATACAGTAGCACAGGAGACCTAAGTATTCATGAACAAACAGGCAGAAGTTTTATTCAACAAGTATATTTAAAATTTGTGGCCACTGTAACATTACACACAGTATGAACAGTGACACTGTGTTTGAATATATGAAAATAAAAGACTGTACTTTAATCAAGTGGTTATTTGGCGTACTGCTAGTGTTACACATACAACAGTTTTGAAATCACTGCTAGATGAATTATAATCCATCCATCCATCCATTTTCTACCGCTTGTCCCGTTCGGGGTCGCGGTGGGAGCCGGAGCCTATCTCAGCTGCATTCGGGCGGAAGGTGGGGTACACCCTGGACAAGTCGCCACCTCATCGCAGGGCCAACACAGATAAACAGACAATATAATAATATACTAAATATTGCTATATATCAGTTTAATTGTGTATTGTATTGTTCATCAAGAATCAGGTGTGTATTTCTTGGTATTTTGGAATTTTTGTTCATTTTATGCATGGCCTGTAACTTATTTCCTCATCGCATTTATTTCCGTTCCCATAGCAGCACACGTCCAACTTCTGGCAACAAATGTGTGTTCCTACTTCTGGAAACCAACGCCTGTGTGTTCTAATCATGGCAGACTTGGTAACAGACAATGACAAAGACTATTTTTTGGACAAATGAGGATTCACAACCTTATCTTTTTGAAGCTGAATATACGGAGGATGAACGGCTGCTTATAGAAGTGAGCACGAACAGAGAATGAAATGTTGGCGCAGACAAAAGCCGGGAGAGTGAGGTCGGCGTGACTTTGACGCTGTAAATGCGGAGCTTGGAGCGAAGCTGAGCCGACAGAAA
Source organism: Entelurus aequoreus (assembly GCF_033978785.1). NCBI lineage: Eukaryota > Metazoa > Chordata > Actinopteri > Syngnathiformes > Syngnathidae > Entelurus > Entelurus aequoreus. The sequence goes on along the minus strand of NC_084742.1, from coordinate 32,430,738 downwards.
TAGGTCGCTTACCCAAAATTATTATTACAACCACAGTACCTACACTGTCAAGCTAGCTGTGTACAAACAGAACACGAAATGTGGGCTAATACTTTACAGATACTGTAGTATGATTGTTCATGTTTTTCAGTCTGTACAGATTGTTGTCTTATCACATTGTGTTGTGCATTACAAACTCAAAAGCCATTCAGCTGCTGATGCAGTCGCTAGCTTACGGCTAATGGCATAAGGCGATGTGTTACTATGCTAGAAAGAGTTCCTCAGTGTTCACTCTTACAATAACAATGTTGCTACAGTTTGGTTACTATACAGGTTACGGAACGTTCATGAAGTATTGTTGGCGGTTATTGGATGCTAAGTGATTTACAGGCATAATGGATTGATCCCATTAGCTGCATTGCCAGCCACCAAGAACAAGACGATTATTACAAATTAGAATGCAAAAAAAAACACTTTTGAAGATTGTGAACAATTTAAAAAAAAGTGCAGTTCCCCTTTAAGGGTATTGTTGGTTTGTTGTGTCCAAAAAACCCCAAAACAAATAATATAAATTATATAGACTGATTATAGACTAATTATTAAACATGTGCTGGTGTCTCAGTGTTTGTTTTTTTACATTTTCCCATTTAAATGCTTGTTGTTTTATTTCCCTGGAAATTGTTTTGCTTTTAGCTGATGATTGTCGTGTTCTATATTAAGTTAAAGTACCAATGATTGTCACACACACACTAGGTGTGGCGAAATGATTCTCTGCATTTGACCCATCAACCTTGATCACCCCCTGGGAGGTGAGGGGAGCAGTGAGCAGCAGCGGTATTGTAAATTTATAGCATCTGTGTTGTGAAGATGACTAACGATTATTTCTAATTATTTCTAGCAAGTATTTTGGGCACAAGAGTGTATCCTTTTTGCATAAAATCATTGAAAATGCTATAACTTTGTATATTTTAGGGGTTCCGAGACATGTACATGTACATAAACTACTAACACAAACACCTACTCTAAAAAAACAACAACATTTGTTAAGAAATTGTATACCTTTTATCATGATCAATCCTACAGCATTTTGCGACTTAATACAAACTTTGGTGCCCTCAGGTTGACAAAAACTGGCTTATGGTGATTTTATCTTGCAAATATTAATAGATATGCAAATTGTGATGGGAAAAAGAGCCTGTTCTCACCTTGTACTATATCTTCATTGTGTGTGAAGATGATCACCATGGCAACCCACAATTGTTAGGTGCAGTTGTTAATTGCCACAGTAATAATATGGAGGCGCCTGAGGACGTCTAGCTACTGACTCTTCTTTGGCGAAGGTCCTATTCCAGCTTTAATATCCACATAATTAACAGCGTGAGCACCTTGTAATTACCCTGTGGTATCTGCAGAGGCTTCTCTTACTGCCTGTCAGCAAAAATACAGGTTCGCTTTAAAATCATCATTACACTAAACAGTCAATGGAGGGTCCAGTGCAGTTTCTCTCCATGCGTTCCAGAGAGCTTTAGCTAGCAGCGTAATGTGGCTAATTGAATATAGTCTGTCTGTCTGTGGGGCCTCGGGGGAACCAGGGGCTGTCTGGAGCTTTGCTTTGACGTGCGGGGTTATTGTATTTGGTTAGAGATGAAATGAAAAGGCATCATCATGCTTGCTGAATGTGTTGACCTAAACCAGAACGAGTGCACATAAAAGGATATTCATATGGATTTGTTGTGGCATCAGTGACTAATAAAGTGCATTTGATTGCATCCTGTTCATTAATTAAGGTCAAATTTAAAGACCACAGTGCTGACATGCATAAAAAAAAAAAAAAATGTTGTCAGGGCCGCCCCTGCTGATCTGTGCGTAGGGCCCCGCATTCGTGTGGGGGCCTGTTTTGCGTAAATAAGCAAAACGACAATTAATGAATGACACAGTGTTTGAAAAGCATATTCCTAGCCTCTTCCTGCTGTGTCACTGAGAGAAATATAATGGCAAATTTCCACAATTGTTAACAGTCATAATGGGTTTGAATCCTGGCCGTACAATTAAATGCAAACATGGAATAAACTTAATTTGCACCCAAAAAAATAAACGATTGAACAACTTATTTTCCATGAATTTGTTTTGGTAGAAAACATGCATCAAATTAATTCAATTTTGATTGAAAAAAAGCATAAAAATCCTTTCACTTGAATAAAATAAGTGTGGAAAGGGGTTCAGGGGACTCCATTTAGCCAGGTAAAAATGTGCCTGTTTTACCCTCTGACTGTTTTTATGATTGAGGGTACTCCGGCTTCTTCCCACCTCCAAAGACATGCACCTGGGGATAGGTTGATTGGTCAAAGCAGGGAAACCTGCGAAACAGGCTTGTAGGGATGAAATAGCCTCTGTGTTTTTTCCTGACCTTACGTATATACATATATATCCATTCCTGCTGGCGAGCTGCACACATGAATGTCGTAGCTCGCCCAAAGCTGACAAAAATGTTGCATTTGGGTCGCATTGCCGTTTAAACTGAAGTCACATTTGAAAAGATCAGATTCCAATCGGATTCAGACTGCCTCCTGACGTGGCCTGAATCTGATTTAAGGCACCTTGGAGCGTTTAGGCTGGCCAAAAAAAATCCAATCTATGTTCCTCAGAAATGGTGTGCAGTGTAAACGGGGTCTTTTGTAAGCTGTAACCTGTTTTAAGATGTTATAGAATCAGTTTGAATCGATTCTGAATCAAATCGTCCTGCCAGGAATCAGTATTGAATCAAATCGTAAGTTGTTAATAATAATAATAATAATAGATTTTATTTGTGAAAGCACTTTACATTGAACAAACAACCTCAAAGTGCTACAGTGCATTTAAAACAACAACAACGCTAGAACCACAAATAGCTGCCTCAAACCAGTAAAATAAATACTAAAAAAATAAAAACTCGAACAGCCTAATAGCTAGAACTAGCACACATACCTGTACATCTAAAAAAAAGGCTTTTTTAAAAAGAAGTGTTTTTAAGCCTTTTTTTAAGCATCCACAGTCTGTGCTGCCCTCAGGTGGTCAGGGAGAGCATTCCACAGACTGGGAGCGGTGGAGTAGAAAGCCTCGTCTCCCATAGTTCGGAGCTTTGTCCTCTGAGGTTGGAGGAAGTTAGCCTGTCCGGAGCGGAGGTGTCGTGTGGAGGATTTGGGGGTGAGAAGTTCTTTGAGGTAGAGGGGGGTATTTCCATGGAGGCACTGGTGAGTTAGTAGGGAGACTTTGTATTCAATCCTGAGTGGAACAGGAAGCCAGTGAAGGGATTTGAGAACCGGTGTGATGTGGTCGTATTTCCGCACTCTCATCAGGATCCTAGCAGCACTATTTTGTAAGTATTGCAGCTTCTGGATGTTCTTGCTGGGGATCCCGACAAGAAGTGAGTTGCAGTAGTCTAGCCTGGAGGAGACAAAGGCGTGGACGAGCCTCTCGGCGTCAGAGAGAGTGAGTGAGGGGCGGAGTTTTGCAATGTTCCTGAGGTGGTAGAAGGAGGTCTTGCACGGTTGTTTTATGTGAGCCTCAAAGGTCAGGTGAGGGTCCATTCTAAAACCCAGATTAGTGACTGAAGATGAGAGGTGAATGTCGTGACCGGAGAAGGTGATGCTGGTGATGGTGGGTGACTGGGTCTGATGTGGGGTGCCGACTAGAATGGCTTTGGTTTTGGAGCTGTTCAGTTGCAGAAAATTGTGTTTCATCCACGCCTTTATCTCCTCCAGGCAGTTGATAAGTGTGGATGATGGCAGGGCTGCAGAGGGGGTGGGGTTGGTTTTCAGGTAGAGTTGGGTGTCATCGGCATAGCAGTGGAATGATATTCTGTGCTGGCTGATGACACGGCCAAGGGGGAGCATGTAGAGTGTGAAAAGGGTGGGGCCGAGGACTGATCCTTGAGGGACACCACAGGTGACAGAGAATGTGTCCGACTTTGCCTCTCCCAGTGAGACGAACTCTGTTCTTTCGGTGAGGTAGGACGTGAACCAGTTTAGGGCAGTGTCAGAGATGTGGTGTAGGAGGATGCGGTGATCAACGGTGTCGAATGCTGCAGTGAGGTCAAGGAGGATGAGAAGGGATGGTGAGCCAGCATCAGCAGTCATCAGCAGGTCATTGGTGACCCTGACCAGAGCAGTCTCCGTGCTGTGGCCAGAGCGGAAACCAAACTGGAACTTTTCATAAAGGTTGTTGGTTTTAAGATGGTCATGAAGTTGGGCAGCAACTACCTTTTCCAGCACCTTTTAGAGGAATGGGAGGTTGGAGATTGGTCGGTAGTTGGCCAGCACTTCCGGGTCTAGGCTGGGCTTTTTGAGGAGTGGTTTGATGACTGCAGTTTTCAGGACAGTGGGGATCTGACCAGCCTGGAGTGAGTGGTTAATGATTTTGGTGATCAAAGGACTTATGGCAGGGGTGTGCGTTTCTACCAGGGCTGAGGGAAAGGGGTCTAGCACACAGGTGGAGGGTTGCATCTTCCTCATGATGCCCTCAACCTCTCGCTGTGTGATGTCTGAGAAGCAGCAGAGAGGCTGAGTGGTCCCAGGCTGAGGGTCGACAGTTGGGACTGGGGGGTCAGGGGAGGTGGAGAGAGAGGAGCGGATGTTTTCTACTTTAGTCCTGAAGAAAGACAAGACATTGTTGCATTGCTCCTGTGTGGTGTCCTAGGGGAGTTTGGGGTTTGGGGTTTGTTGTAAGATTTCCATCCCCACAGTCTAGTCCTCGACCGATTGTCCAATAATTCTAAAACGTTGACATCTGTGTTCCATGTGCAGTATGCTAGCATGTAATCCAAAGTATTAAGAGCACAATCTACAGGGGGCGCCACAAATGTCCTTCATAGTGTAAACTTCTATGAGCACCAAACGTTAAATTGTAAAGAGGCCATGTGCAGAAAGACTGCAAGAGAGTACATTCATGAAACAAGATACACTAGCAGAAAAAGAGCCTGCAGCAGCAACTTGCAGGGAATGCTGCCATCATTATTCTAATATAATGCTAATTTTATACTTCCATCCAATCCCACATTATGCTCAAAATGTAAAATCAGATGGGAAGGGGACAACTAAAGTGGACATAAAAATAGGCTGAATCTGATAAAAGCAGTGATAACAAATAAGATTGCGTCTTGCTTATTTTTTCCCTTACTTTCTCCACAGAATGCTGAATCCCACACGCCGAAGGGCACAACAATTGGACCTGGCCATTGAGGCCTAAAAATCTATTCCATAAATACGCGTAATAGCCCTCGCATCGTTTTGCTGAGGTTTAGAATATCCGCCATCATGTCATTACTGCTCACTGGCTTCTCTGAGTGCGAGCCTGAAGACCAAAACCAACCTTCGCATGCAAATTATACTTCTCAGTAATGATTATTCTACCGTTGAATGCGTAAAGTCCAACACAATCAGGATTCTGGGTTCAGATAATTAATTACTCCGAACTCAAACTGTCCCCACCACAAAACTTTGTATCAAGTGCAGAGGCACAGTCATAAACTTTAGCAACACTAGCATTGCTATTTGAGTTACGTTGCTAACGTTGGACACACATTTTAGCAGCAAAATTATCTTAGCTTTGCCTATTTGCTGAAGAAAAACTAAATGATAAAACGGACAGCTCCGACGTCTGTAGCTGATCCGGTTTTTATTGTAAGATGTGTAGAGAAGCCAGTTTTTTTTTGTTTTTTTATTACAAAGTTAGGGCTCGGTCAGAGGCATTATCATATCATGACATAGGAGGGCGGCCGAGGTTGCTTTGTTGGGTCTGCTCCTGTCTCTGGCCATGCTCCCCCCACCCCAGCAGAGGATGGCGTGGAACACCGCAGAGACCACCACAGTGTGTGTGGGTGTTGGAATTTTGTTTTTGTTTGGTTGCTTGTCTATGCATGGTGCAATTATGTGCACGCAAATATTATTAGTTGATTATTGTTTGTTTATTTGTTGTTTTTACTTTTGCGGCTGTGTGTAGAAGTGGCACTGCTGGAGTGGCAGCTGGTTGCATCAACTCTGCTCTTTTAATGTATTTGATGTCCTTTGTGTTATTTGATGTTTCCCTCTTACACACATGTTTATGTGTGCTATGGCTATGAGGTTTTTTTTCTCCCTTGGCCTCAGTCTGGACCCTTTTTCCAGGGGCCCAGGCTTAGACTGAATTTTTTTTTTCATGACATGTGCTCTATTGTTTTGACAGTATTTACTGTTTGTTGTCTGTATTTTGCAGCACTTTTACTTTATGTTCCTTATTCTACCAACACACCTGTTCCACATTGTTAATTAGTTCTATTTAGTTTCACCATGTGCCCTCCTTCAGAGCTGGTTCATTATTAAGTGTATGACATAGTGTTCTGTTGCTTTGTGAGTTCCTGTCAACCTGTTCTTTTTGTTCGCCCTGGTACCCGATTAAACGACCTTCTGCCTGCACGTTGCTTGCCTTCTCTGCATCCTTTAATCTTAACAATATCTGCTATGCACCATGTTTACAACATATTACTCTTACATCATTAAAATGGATGAAAAAAAAATCGATATGACGATTTATCCTGAAACTTTTGCTGACAATATATTATTGTAACTCAATCGGCACCTATCCTCTTAGACAATTATTGGACATTAAGTGGCAAGAAAAGGTATTCAACTTCTGTACAATTGCAAAAAAACCCAAAAACTAATAATGATGGGTTAGACTTATATTTTTTTTTCGAAAAACTTAAGGTGCTTTTTTTGAATAGTGTGGGAGTTTCTGAGTTGTAAACGGTGATCCTTCATCAGCTTGTGTCCCGGTTGTGCCTTCTCCTCGGCTGTACTCCTCGGGTGTACTTAAGGATATTTTTCCCAAAAAAGAAAGGTCTCATCAGAGATAAAAACTCCTCCTCAACCGCTAAAATCCTCAAAGTGCTTGCTAAATCTTGCGCGGCAGCTTTGTTGGAGCCTGCAGCCTCACCATGCCGAACCACGCACTGAATGCTGGTTCCTCTTTTTAAACTTTTCCAACCACCCAGGGTTTGCCTTAAATCAGGGGTGTCCAAACTACAACTCGCTGGCCAGTTACGACCCGCGGATGTCTTTAATTTGGCCGAGAGAGGGCACGACTCCAACAAGCAATCTTGGCAGGGTGTTTATATATTTAATTTGCATAGCTGGTGGGTCTGATAGGTGCTTATTTGTCGATCTTGTGGACAACGTGAGTGACTAAAGCCGATGACCATTGAGTGTATTTTCTCGAGACTATATGCACAACATTACTTATATGACCCAATGCAAACAGGCTTCCCTAGTCATGGCGCAGGAAAAAAAATTCAACCAGCACAAAAAGTCAACAAACATGTCACACATAACACTACCTGCTCAGTATATATATATATATATATATATATATATATATATATATATATATATATATATATATATATATATATATATATATATATATATATATATATATTTACATATATATATACTGTATATATATATATATATATATATATATATATATATATATATATATATATATATATATATATATATATATGTATATATATATATATATATATATATATATATATATATATATATATATATATATACATATATATATGTATATATATATATATATATATATACATATATATATGTATATATATATATACGTATATGTGTGTGTGTGTGTTATTTTGCATGCAGTCGACTTTCGTCCCCCGGCCAAATTCTTACGTATCGTATCGTGAAGCCCTTGCCATGACCCAGCCCAATTAAAAATTCCCTTTCCCATGCTAACAGGCCTTTAAAAATGCTTTTCAGAGTTTTACCATGCATCCTAGGAAAATGCCCAACCAACATGGACTTAATAAAGAAAAGTCGGGTGGAACGTAGCCATGCAGACTTGACTGCTTGTGTTCAGGGTTCCAAACCTTCCAGATGCTCTGTGTTCAGAGTCTTTCAAAGAGAGTGGGATCCGATTAAGGAAGCAGATTAAACTGACCTTTGCCCACACAGTCATCCTCAGCCAGCATGTATTGGGCGCACTACAGCGAGCGTGAAGGTCTCCACTGGGTCTCCATGGAGTGTAAAAGGATCCCAAGGCAATCTGCATGTAGGCCAGCCAACACGTGCAATGTCGACCTGAGTTAACTCAGCGCCGTCTCAGCGCAGCTTCAGCTGTCTCCCGTTTGCAGACATCAGGAGCACATTTACCAAATCCAGCGCAAGGAACATGCGAAAAAAAGGTCTGTTAGTTGTACTGTGCACACATGTATTTTGGGGACTTAACTAGTTAGTATTGTCACCAAGTAGTGTTGTCCCGATACCAATATTTTGGTACCGGTACCAAAATGTATTTCGGTACTTTTCGGTACTTTTGTAAATAAAGGGACCACAAAAATGTTCATTATTGGCTTTAATTTAACAAAAAATATTACGGTACATTAAACATGTTTCTTATTGCAAGTTTGTCCTTAAATAAAATATTGAACATACAAGACATCTTGTTTTTTATTAGTAAGTAAACAAACACAGGCTCCTAATTAGTCTGCTGACTTATGCAGTAACATATTCTGTCATTTTCCATTCTATTATTTTGTCAACATTATTAAAGACAAGCGGTAGAAAATGTATTATTAATCTACTTGTTCATTAACTGTTAATATCTGCTTATTTTCTGTTTCAACATGATCTACCTATCAACCAATCAATCAAAGTTTTTTATATAGCCCTAAATCACGAGTGTCTCAAGGGCTGCACAAGCCACACGGACATCCTCAGCTCAGGTCCCACACTACCTACACTTCTGTTAAAATGTAATAATCACTTATTCTTCTGTAGTTTGATACTTTACATTAGTTTTGGGTGATACTAAGTAGTTACAGGATTATAAATTGGTCATATATATAACACATGGCACTCTGACAAAGCTTAACCTATTGTTACTATAACAATCTACAAGGTTAATGTAGGTTGCTTCTCTCCCCCCCCCATTTTTCTGCATTATTTCGTATCTCAAGTTATCATTACGTATATGTATTGTTGCATTTGAACAACTGTATTGTTAATAATAAAGGTAAAGTATTGGCATTGTTCATTATCAATAGCGCTATTTCTATTGGTATTTGTATTGCTCCATTTTTAGTGTAATAATGCTCATTGTCATTTCTGTATTATTTTTTATTTTTGCTAACTGCTTATTTGCTATTACTTTTACCATCATATTTGTACATGTCGTATTTGCTGATGTTGCTCTATTGTTGTTGTTGTTGTTGTTGTGTTTGCTGTTGTTGTTTTTGTTTCTCTGTCTAATCCCCCTCTTGTCCCCACAATTCCCCCCTCTGTCTTCCTTTTTTTCTCTTTCCATCCCCTCCTGCTCCGGCCCGGCTGCACCAAATGATAATATAAATACTTTTAATAAAGTCAAATACAAATAAGGCAACAAGAGAAGTATCCTACACTTCTCTTTTGTAAAGTCAATCTGAACAGCCGATATGGGCATCTACATTAACTCTATGATTTGCCTGAGAAGCTGGACAGGACAAAAAAAACAAAAAAAACAATGGTCATATTCAAAGTCCTCATGTGTCCAGAGACATATTTCCTGAGTTTATAAAAATAATATACATTTAAAAAAACGAAAAAAAAAATCTATGTAATAATAGTAGTATCGACTAGATACACTACTGTACTTGGTATCATTACAGTGGATGTTAGGTATAGATTCACCAATGGCGTTTGTTTATACTGTAGCGTACAGGAAGAGTTGGTGATGCAGGGAATTCTGTGAATTTGTTCTGTAGTGTTTATGTTGTGTTGCGGTGCAAATATTCTCCCAAAATGTGTTTGCCATTGTTGTTTAGTGTGGTTTCACTATATGGCACATGTTTATGACAGTGTTGGCATTGTTCATACGGCCACCACACTCATGTGTGGTGTGTTCAAGGTTAAGATGGTCGTCTTAATGTTTAATGATCGGACGTAGTGATATCTTGACTTAAGGAAGCAGATTAAACTGACCTTTGCCCACACAGTCATCCTCAGTTTTAACACATCCAATGTTATGAGTCCGGGGTGCTGCGGTGTGTAGTGAAGCACTCGTCCTACAGGGGTGACACTTGAAATACATGTACTTTACTAGTCGCTATTGAGACAAGGATTAATGATTTAGATGTAGCTACAACACTGCTGACTGTGGATAGGTATTAGCCGCTAGCTAGCTAGTCATGTATTCCATGATTGTGTACTGCCGAACATGCTTGTCTGCGTGACGACGGGTGGGGGACCGGTACTTTTTAGCGGCGGTATATTACCAAATATGATTCGTTAGTATCGCGGTACTATACTAATACTGGTATACCATACAACCCTATCACCAAGGCAACCAAACATGTCATCAAGGGAAGGTTTGTGCAAGAATTGTTGCAAGTTGTGCCTTACTTGTACAATTTAGGTCGCCATCACTGAGACAAGCTATTTTTTAATGTTGAATAAAGGTGCTCGACCCTTTGTGTCGACGTAAGGTTAGGTTATAGACAGCCTAATAAAGTTATGTATAAACAAAATAAAGCATTCTGTGTCATGATATATAGTGCAGCAAAGGTCTTGATGGCTGTGCACAGTTTGGACATTTATATCTGTTTCATTCTCTCCAAAAGTAAAAGGTTAGCCCTATACCTGAGGGCTAGCGTTGGCATTTTCTCTTGAAAGCTTCAAATATTGTACAAAAAAACACTCCTGTCGCACACCGCACCTGGCGGGTTGCGTCTCCTGAGATGATCTTTACCAGACGAGATTCATATTTAGTGTGCAATACGTTAGAAGTCATCCTCGGGAACTTATTATTTCTGTCAGATACAAGTGCGCGTCGCAAGTGTGTAGACTAGTGTCGCCGCTCTCTCACATTTTAATGAAACATGCTGTGTTTAATAACTCATTTGCTTCCCTAAAATCAGCAGGCTTTGTCAATTCGAAGGGATACATTAATACATCTTTTTGGGAAAAAAAAGACAACAAAGAGCTCAAAACGCAGCTCCAACGCAATTGCGGAATGTGAGTGGAACTTGCTGACGTAGCCACAGGTGTCAGTCCGGATCTGACAAAATGCTCCTCGAGGGGCTCCAAAAATGGACCGCGGAATAATTGACTGAACTTTAACGCTGAAATAAGCAGGATTTCCACTTTTCGGGGTTGCAATGTGGAGAGCCAGCCAACATGATTGTTTCACTCCCTTTTGGAGTACATTTAATGTTGCAGAAGTGGTCAGAGACTTGTTGATTTGGGACGTTTGTATGTCTTATGTAAAAGAGGACATGCTTTGCAATAGGACATGTTCTTCTGTAAAAATGAGTGTTATACAAAATAAATACTCCTTTTTCTCTGGGATATCTATTTTGTTAATGTGACATTCTGAATGGATATGTACTTTCAATTAGACTATTTAATAGACTATAGACTAGGGTTGTACGGTATACCGGTATTAGTATAGTACCGCAATACTAATTAAACATATTCGGTACTATACCGCCTCTGAAAAGTACCGGTCTGACACCCCCCTTGCGCCCCGCGCCCCCGTCACGTCGTGTCGTTGCTGGTTTACGAGCAGACGAGCATGTTCCGCAGCGCACAATCACAGAGTACCTACAAGCAGACACAGTGTGTAGACAGAAAAGAGAGAATGGACGCATTTTGTCTTAAAAACTATCGATACAGGTGAAGTCGCCCACCGGAAGAGGTGCTTTAAGACATGGCTAGCTAGCTAGCGGCTAAAGTCCAGCCCCAGTCGGCAGTGTTTTAGCTACTTCCAAATCACTAATCCTCGCCTCCATGGCGACAAACAAAGTAAGTTTCTTACAAGTATCATCCCTGCAGGACGAGGAATAGCTAAACATGCTTCACTACACACCGTATCTCACCGGCGTCAAAATGTAAACAAACGCCATTGGTGGCTCTACACCTAACATCCACTGAAATGCTACCAAGTACAGGAGCGTATCTTAAAGTTAAAGTTAAAGTACCAATGCTTGTCACACACACACTACACTAAGTGTGGTGAAATTTGTTCTCTGCATTTGACCCATCCCCTTGATCACCCCCTGGGAGGTGAGGGGAGCAGTGGGCAGCAGCGGTGCCGCGCCCGGGATCATTTTTGGTGATTTAACCCCCAGTTCCAACCCTTGATGCTGAATGCCAAGCAGGGAGGTAATGAGTCCCATTTTTTATAGTCTTTTGTATGACTCGGCCGGGGATTGAACTCACAACCTACCGATCTCAGGGCGGACACTCTAACCACTAGGCCACTGAGTAGGTAAATGGTAAATGGGTTGTACTTGTATAGCGCTTTTCTACCTTTCCAAGGAACTCAAAGCGCTTTGACACTATTTCCACATTCACCCATCCACACACACATTCACACACTGATGGCGGGAGCTGCCATGCACGGCGCTAACCAGGACCCATCAGGAGCAAGGGTGAAGTGTCTTGCTCAAGGACACAACGGACGTGACTAGGATGGTAGAAGGTGGGGATTGAACCAGTAACCCTCAGATTGCTGGCACGGCCACTCTCCCAACTTCGCCACGCCGTCCCCGGTACCACTAGGCCACTGAGTCTTGTCGATTTTACTGTGATTACGTCCATATTTTTTGGCATCTCATCTTCTTTCATTTAAAAAAAATGTATATAATGTTTATAAACTCAGAAAATATGTCCAAGGACACATGAGGACTTTGAATATGACCAATGTATGATCCTGTAACTACTTGGTATCCGATTGATACCCAAATTTGTGGTATCATCCAAAACTAATGTAAAGTATCAAACAACAGAAAAATAAGTGATTATTACATTTTAACAGAAGTGTAGATAGAACATATTAAAAGAGAAAGTAAGCAGATATTAACAGTAAATGAACAAGTAGATTAATAATTCATTTTCTACCACTTGTCCTTAACAATGTTGACAAAATGATAGAATAATAAATGACACAATATGTTACTGCAGCTAAATTAGGAGCCTTTGTTTGCTTACTTACTACTAAAAGACAAGTTGTCTTGTATGTTCACTATTTTATTTAAGGACAAACTTGCAATAAGAAACATATGTTTAATGTACAATAAGACTTTTTGTTAAAATAAAGCCAATAATGCAATTTTTTGTGTTCCCCTTTATTTAGAAAAGTACCGAAAAGTATCGAAATAATTTTGGTACCGGTACCAAAATATTGGTATCGGGACAACACTACTATGTACGTACGTAACACATGCACGCGCATTGGCTTTGTTCTTAGCTAACAATAACGATTTGAATAGCCAGCATTAACTATCATTGAATTTTTATTCTATCATAACAATACGGGTACAAAAATATTGGTATCGGGACAACACTACTATAGACTAAGGTAGTACTTTGCTAATTCAGTAAGTATCCCGATTTAAAAGTCATGGTTCATGATTATGGATACAGTGAAGAAACAAAATAAAACCATAAAACTGCCTAGCTTTTGTGTTAACATACTTCTTACTGTCATGAACACTACCATCAAGTATTAATATCGGCAATGTGCAGTTTTTATTTTTTACATCTAAATGTACAAGGTGATTGTTTCTATTACGCTTCCTCCCTTCGTTTCATGGTTTTCTTTTGAAATATTGATCATTATCAGTTTACCACATAATCCCTGTATCGTTGAAACATGAACCATATTTCTTTTTAAAAAAGATACAAAGACATGTTTTTTTATATATTCAGGAATGAGGGTTTCTAACAATCACAAGTTGTTAACATTTATTTTATCATAATTTGTGTATTTATTTACTTATTATTTGTTGGTGTTACCTTTACTAGGTACTTATATAACTATGTGCCTATATATGTCTCAAAAAATATGTTTATACATAAAATAAAGATTACTTATAACATTTAATAAAACAGTACATTAATAATTGTATAGATGCTAATTACAAGAAAGCTTGGTAGTATTTTTTTCCATAACGAGTGGGAGTAAATAGGTTTCACTTATTCTCACTCCCTTTTGAATATGAAAAATCTAATCATTATGTGTTTTAATTTTTCATGAGTTTTCATATAGTAAAGTACAGGTGAAGGAAAAAAATATATAATATGCAAACGTTCACTTATTACAGCAACTACCGTATTTTCCGAATGATTGAGCACACCGATATTTAAGTAGCACCCACCAAATTTTAGAAGGAATAAATATTTTTACACATATTAGCTGCACCAGACAATAAGCCACATATTTTTACCATTAACAAAATATTTTGTAAGCATGTATTTACATACCTTAATTGTTTCTAAGCGGCGCCTGTAACACGGCAGTAGAACGGCTGATCAAACAAAACAGAAGTCATCATCACAAGCTGCACAAGCTCGCTCTATAATCAGCTAAACAGACTCAATAACTCCACGGTGACGTTTTGGTTTACAAAACTAAAACAATACAAAAAGAATGCAATTGTAAGTTAATAATACTAACACAGACACTTGTGGACATGTTAGCATATTTGCTCCTGCTAACGGTGCTATCTGGATTTCATTACGATAGCACGTACAAATATGCATGAAAGCACTCTTACAGACATCACACATGGAACGGTTTGGTAAGTATCAATTGTTTTAGTTGTATTGTAAAACTTACAAACATTGCTTAGAGTGATGAACAAATAATTATTTCTTGCAGAAACATTACGAATTAATACTTCCGGTTCAAGGAACGAAAGAGGAAGTCAAGTCTTAACCCGCAGCATGTGCAGTGAGCAAACCCGTCCAAAAGATGGCACCATAGCACAAACAAGATCACACCTTGGTGTGTGGCAAGATGGCGGCGCATGGTATGCTGCGGCTATGCTAACGCTCTTGGGAGTGTAGAGCGATTTGGCAAAAAACACCCGTCATTTCTGTCAATTTCATGGCTGGCTCAAAGCGTGAACACTCTGTGATCACATACGACCGACAGACAATTCTGGATGTGGATGGATCGGGTCATTATAGACTGAAAGATGCATGTACGGTGGACCTCCTCGCTAGCATGGGAATACTTCGTGGGCTACATCGAGCGGCCTTTGTAGCAGCGGAGTCAAGTGCTAGCGGTGACCGCCAATGGAGACGACATAAGCGGTGCGAGCGGAAGCAGAAGCGGGGATGCCGAGCTGGGCTAACAACAAAGAGAAAAGCTAACCAAAGAAGCGTGGAGTCTCCAGGTAAGAAGCCATTTAAACTAGAACTAGCCGGCGTCAGGCTGGATAATCCCTGCACACATAGCAATTCTCTTAGAATAAAACACAACTCACATAATGTTTTTTCTTTTGTGACCGTGTCAGAGGCAGACATACATTGTACTGAGGTAGCTAACTATGATGCGTTCAGTTTATCGCAACATCAAGCAAACAATCTGAATATCCCCGTCGTATCAATTCCTAGATATGGTCGAAACTATTTAAAGTGCAATACGCATAATAAACGCAACATTATTAATATTGCTACTTCGGATAATTTCAACAAACAATCCTCAAAACAGCCCACTACCTATAATATGGGCTTTTTAAACATAAGATCATTATCTTCCAAAACGTTATTAGTTAATGAAGTCATTAGACGACGATTTTTTTGCGCTAAATGAGGCATCTCCTCCTAACTATACCAATACACATGTTGCCCGACCTCTTAAAAGGGGAGGGGGTGTCGCACTAATATACAATGAAAACTATAATCTTACACCTAACCTAAATAATAAATATAACTCGTTTGAGGTGCTCACTTTGAGGTTTGTCACACCGCTGCCTCTCCACCTGGCTATTATCTACCGCCCCCCTGGGCCCTATTCGGACTTCATCAGTGAATTCTCAGAGTTTGTTGCTGATCTAGTGACGCACGCCGACAATATAATCATAATGGGGGACTTTAATATCCATATGAATACCCCATCGGACCCTCCATGCGTGGCGCTCCAGACTATAATTGATAGCTGTGGTCTTACACAAATAATAAATGAACCCACGCATCGCAACGGTAATACGATAGATCTAGTGCTTGTCAGGGGTGTCACCACCTCTAAAGTTACGATACTCCCATACACTAAAGTAATGTCCGATCATTACCTTATAAAATTCGAAGTTCTGACTCATTGTCAACAAACTAATAATAATAATAATAACTACTATAGCAGCCGCAACATTAATGCTGCCACAACGACGACTCTTACTGACCTACTGCCTTCGGTAATGGCACCATTCCCAAATTATGTGGGCTCTATTGATAACCTCACTAACAACTTTAATGACGCCCTGCGCGACACCATTGATATTGTAGCACCGCTAAAGATAAAAAGGGCCCCTAAAAGGCGTACCCCATGGTTTACAGAAGAAACTAAAGCCCAGAAATTATCATGTAGAAAGCTGGAACGCAAGTGGTGTGCGACTAAACTTGAGGTTTTCCATCAAGCATGGTGTGATAGTTTAATAACTTATGCTTACCTCAGCTAAAGCTAAATATTACTCAAATCTCATCCACCTCAACAAAAATGATCCAAAATTTGTGTTTAGTACAGTAGCATCGCTAACCCAACAAGGGACTCCTCCCAGTAGCTCCACCCACTCAGCAGATGACTTCATGAATTTCTTTAATAAGAAAATTGAAGTCATTAGAAAAGAGATTAAAGACAATGCATCTCAGCTACAATTGGGTTCTACTAACACAGATACGACTGTATATACGACGGATACCGCCCTCCAAAATAGTTTCTCTCTCTATGATGAAATAACATTGGAGAGATTGTCAAAATGTGTAAATGGGACAAAACAAACAACATGTTTACTTGACCCAATTCCTGGGAAACTTATTAAGGAGCTTTTTGTATTACTAGGTCCATCAGTGTTAAATATTATGAACTTATCACTTTCCTCTGGCACTGTTCCCCTAGCATTCAAAAAAGCGGTTATTCATCCTCTACTCAAAAGACCTAACCTCGATCCTGATCTCCTGGTAAACTACCGGCCGGTGTCCCACCTTCCGTTTATCTCGAAAATCCTTGAAAAAATTGTAGCACAGCAGCTAAATGAACACTTAGCGTCTAACAATCTCTGTGAACCTTTTCAGTCTGGTTTCAGGGCAAATCACTCTACGGAGACAGCCCTCGCAAAAATGACTAATGATCTATTGCTAACGATGGATTCTGATGCTTCATCTATGTTGCTGCTTCTTGATCTCAGCGCCGCTTTCGATACTGTTGATCATAATATTTTATTAGAGCGTATCAAAACGCGTATTGGGATGACAGACTTAGCCTTGTCTTAGTTTAACTCTTATCTTACTGACAGGATGCAGTGGGTCTCCCATAACAATGTGACCTCGGACTATGTCAAGTTAACGTGCGGAGTTCCCCAGGGTTCGGTTCTTGGCCCTGCACTCTTTAGTATTTACATTCTGCCGCTAGGTGACATCATACGCAAATACGGTGTTAGCTTTCACTGTTATGCTGATGACACCCAACTCTACATGCCCCTAAAGCTGACCAACACGCCGGATTGTAGTCAGCTGGAGGCGTGTCTTAATGAAATTAAACAATGGATGTCCGCTAACTTTTTGCAACTCAACGCTAAGAAAACGGAAATGCTGATTATCGGTCCTGCTCAACACCGACATCTATTTAATAATACCACCTTAACATTTGACAACCAAACAATTAAACAAGGCGACTCGGTAAAGAATCTGGGTATTATCTTCGACCCAACTCTCTTGTTTGAGTCGCACATTAAGAGTGTTACTAAAACGGCCTTCTTTCATCTCCGTAATATCGCTAAAATTCGTCCCATTTTGTCCACAAGCGATGCTGAGATCATTATCCATGCGTTCGTTACATCTCGTCTCGATTACTGTAACGTATTATTTTCGGGCCTCCCTATGTCTAGCATTAAAAGATTACAGATGGTACAAAATGCGGCTGCTAGACTTTTGACAAAAACAAGAAAGTTTGATCATATTACGCCTATACTGGCTCACTTGCACAGGCTTCCTGTGCACCTAAGATGCGACTTTAAGGTTTTACTACTTACGTATAAAATACTACACGGTCAAGCTCCTGCCTATCTTGCCGATTGTATTGTACCATATGTCCCGGCAAGAAATCTGCGTTCAAAGAACTCCGGCTTATTAGTGATTCCCAGAGCCCAAAAAAAGTCTGCGGGCTATAGAGCGTTTTCTATTCGGGCTCCAATACTATAGAATGCCCTCCCGGTAAAAGTTAGAGATGCTACCTCAGTAGAAGCATTTAAGTCTCATCTTAAAACTCATTTGTATACTCTAGCCTTTAAATAGACTCCCTTTTTAGACCAGTTGATCTGCCGTTTCTTTCTTTTCTTTTCTACTCTGCTCCCAACCCGGGGTGGACCGCTAGCCTGTCCATCAGATGGGGACATCTCTACGCTGCTGACCCGTCTCCGCTCGGGATGGTTCCTGCTGGCCCCACTATGGACTGGACTTTCGCTGATGTGTTGGACTTTCACAATATTATGTCAGATCCACTCGACATCCATTGCTTTTGGTCTCCCCTAGAGGGGGGGGGGGGGGGGGGGGGGGTTACCCACATATGCGGTCCTCTCCAAGGTTTCTCATAGTCATTCACATTGACGTCCCACTGGGGTGAGTTTTCCTTGCCCGTATGTGGGCTCTGTACCGAGGATGTCGTTGTGGCTTGTACAGCCCTTTGAGACACTTGTGATTTAGGGCTATATAAATAAACATTGATTGATTGATTGATTGACCTTATCAGTGTCTCCGTCTGTGTTCTATTAAAGCGATTTGTTGAACACAAAACATCATGTACGTTAGCAAAGAAAAATCCAGAGGTCAGCTGCACTATTTTATAAGCAGCTGGGTTCAAAGCGTAGCAAAAAAGGAGTGTCTTATAGTCCGGGAAATACGGTATATTTACAAGGTGACAGTAATACAGTATATGACCATATAAACTCATAACATGCAACTGAAGATATTTCAAGCCTCATTTTGATACAAATTTGATGATTATGGCTTACAGCTTATGGAAACCTCAAATTGAAAAGCGATGATCATCAACATTAGAACAAATACAGACTTGACATAATTTACTTTGCATTTAATGAGATTATATCACATATTAGTTTCACATTTGGATTTGAATTGCTGACATGAATTCATTTTTGCACAAGTTCTAATCTTTTAAGTTTCACCTGTATTTGCTTCTATAGCTGTACAGTACAGTATTGGTATTATGATCATTTTTGTTTTTGATATTATTAATTTTTGGTTTCATTTGTATTAAATAAACTACCACTACTACCACTATTTGTGGTGTATGAGTGACCCATAGCTTTAAATGTAGTGCTGTGGAAAGGGACATGCAGTGATTCCGTCTCTCTCCCTCGGCTCTCTTGTATTACTTTGTCATATAATTCTTGATCAGGTTTTTTCTTGAGTTTTGTATGTATCAGGTGGGGACCTAACCACTTGAACTTTGACCTCAACTGCCTCAAACATCTTGAGCCAACTGGTATGCAAAACACATATGGTTGATTTTGGCATTAAACGTTGATTGGCCAAATACAGTGTAGGGCTGTATAAGCTCCATTCACACACACACACACACACACACACACACACACACACACACACACACACACACACACACACACACACACACACACACACACACACACACACACACACACACACACACACACACACACACACACACACGCACACACACACACACACACGTACACACACAAGATGTGTTGGCATGTGTATAGGGATAAATAAAAGACAGCTGGTATTAGTGAATACGGGGTGGTACACTTTCACCCCATCCTCGTCCATCCCTACCACAAGCTAAAGCCTGCTGCCCCAATTTGCCCTTTTGCATCCTTCGAGCAGGGAGAACAGCATCCGTCCGGCTTTCCATGTTAATCCCATGGGTCTCGCTGTGGGGGGGCTTTTTTTTCTTTTTTTCTTTCCCGTGGAAGTGGGTCACAACAAAATGAGGCCATCCAGGGCTTGAACTGCAGCAGCAGCTCCCATCTGCCGCCATGCAAGGATGAAAATGCAGCTGGCTCACGTTCCCACTTCTCAGCGCAGCCAAACATTTTTTTTAATTTCCACAAAACATCTTAACCATGGATGAACTTTGAATTCCCTTGCTCAGAATTAAGATTGCAATCGACTGTTAGTTGGTTGTTTTCTATGTTAGTTGGTAAAATTACACAAGTACTGGGAAAACAACTACAAACGTGCGCTTCATTCACTAAATGTGTTACAAAAAATATCAATTAGAATAATACATAATGTTGGATTTAGAGAACATGCAAACCCTTTATTTATTAAATCACAATTATTGAAATTCAACGACTTGGTGCATTTGCAAACAGCTAAAATGGTGTACAAAGCAAACTATAACCTGCTACCCAAGAATGTACAACAATTATTCTCAACAACAGAGGAGAAATATAACCTAAAAGGAACATCAAGATTAAAACATTTGTTTGCTCGTACAACACTTAAAACCTTTAGCATATCGGTATGTGGAATTAAATTATGGAATAGATTAACCAAATAAATCAAACAAAGCACCAAAATGATTCAGTTTAAGAGACTGTTCAAACTACAAGTGTTCACAAAGTACACAGAACAAGAATTATGATGAACATCTTGAACCCTTTTTTCCTTTTTTTTAATTGAGACAAAGATTTTGTATGTATTTAATATTTGTATGCTTACTATGGTATATTATTTATTTGTTCACTGTTCTGTTACAGAGAACAAGGAAATTGGATACAATTGCTATGGTATGAAAAGGGTTATTGTTGAGTATTAAACTCTGCGACTGGTTTTTTCGGATATTGACCACGTTGGGGTTCCGGTCAGAGAACACACAGTCATCATTTGGACTCCTCCAACTTTAATGGTGCATATTGGTGTAGGTTCATTTAGTTAGTTAGTTAGTATCTGTAAACCACAAGCAAACACCCATCAACATTTATGTCGTTTAACTAAACAACAATATATATATATGCCTATATATATGCTCAAAGTAAAATACTAGAGACATAATATACTGCATTTCCACAATGGCATATGAGCTAGCCACATTAGCAGCAGCAATGCTATCCTTAACAGGGAGATGTTAGCTCGTAGCATTCTGACAACACAGCATCAATAATATTATTAAAACACCCCTAAATGTTACACGAACACAGTGATGTCTATTAATAAACTGAATTAGTCTTATATAATAATCAACATACTCACATCGTCAAAGACTAGAGCACCGATTAAACGTAGCAGAGAAAACAAGTCAGCACACATTAACACACGTCAAAAGGGAAGCGGAAGTGACCCCTACAGGAGGGAAGCGGAAGTCACACTGTCATGAAATGCTTCAAAATAAAGTATCTGAAAACGTAGATAAACATGTAGAATTCTTAACAGCCGCCCCCACATTTGTAGAACAAATGTGTAACTACAGGAATTCTTCAAGTGTCCTTACTGTCATCCTCTAAACTTGGAAGTGGGATCAAGCGAGCTACCGGTCTGGTGTAGACTTTACTCTTGACCATTACCTCAGCAGTCCTGACCTGTCCATCTTGACTCAGAATGGTCTTAACCACTCTGCCGATGGGCCACTGTGCTCTTGGAAGTGAAGGGTCCACCATCAGAACTACAGTGTTGATGGTTAAATTTTCAGAAGACCTCTGCCATTTTGACCTGGTCTGCAAAGTGGGTAGATAGCTGCGTATGAAGTGGATCCAAAACTGATCCACAAGTGTTTGACAATGGCGCCATCTCCGCCGCCCCATGACAGCTGGGACGTAAACTACTTGAGGCAGTGCAGAATCCCGCCGCCCCATGAGAAGGATGTTTGGGGTGATTGGGTCCAGATCAGAAACATCAGATGATACGTACCCTAGTGGTTTTGAGTTCAGTATCCCCTCCACTTCTACTAGAGTTGTGTGCAAGACATCTTCTGTGACTGACTGCCCTCCTACTGCGACTTGAAGACTGGCCTTGATGGATCTAATTTCCCGTTCCCATGTCCCACCAAAATGAGGGGCATTTGGAGGGTTAAATTTGAAGTCAATCTGATATTCTGTCAGTTGCTCTCGTAGCTGAGGTTCCATCTCTGCAAACACTGTCCTGAGTTCTCTTTCGGCTCCTCGGAAGTTGGTCCCACAATCTGACAGTACCTCTCTTGGTCTTCCCCTTCTGGCAATGAACCGACGTAGAGCGAGAAGGAATGCATCGGCATCCATGGAGTTGAGAAGCTCGATGTGAACTGCTCGAGTTGTAAGACACTTAAAAACGACACCCCATCGTTTCTCTGATCTTCTGCCCACTTTGACCAGATAAGGTCCAAAACAATCCACACCTGTTGAATGGAAGGGTGGACAGAGAAGTCTGAGGCGTTGTGGTGGCAGATCTGCCATCCTTGGGACTGTCGGTTGAGCTCGCCAGCGTTGACAAGATGGGCAATTGTGCTGATGGTGCCTGACTGCTTGTCGTCCTCGCAGAATCCAGTAATGTCTTCGAAGTTCTGCATACACTCGCTCTGTACCTGGGTGCAGAAGACGTTCGTCCATGTCCTTGATGAGGAGTTTAGTTATCTGATGTTTTGGGTCCAGCACAATAGGATGGATCTCTTCTAAGTCCGAGTTCTGGAGTCGTCGCAGCCTACCCCCAACTCGAATTAACCCTGTAGTTGAGTCCCACTCAGGAGAGAGGCACGCCAGACGACTCTTAGCTGACACTGCGTTCTGTGTTTTAAGAGACATGATGTCTGCGGGAAAGGTTTGAACTTGACATCTTTTCAGCAACAGAAACTCAGCTTCTTGGGAGCTGATTGTCTGACTGTGTGTCGAACCTCCTGGTCCTTCCTGTCCCGCCTGCTGAGTGACTTTTACTAATTCTTTCCAGGTATTGAATAGAAAAGCATCCGGAATATTATTGTCGCTTTGCACTACTGCAAGACCACAGAAGGTGATGCTCTTTAGTTCGGATGAAGTCAGGGATGAATGTTTCTCCGGTCTTTTTGGCCAGTATTCCGCACTTTGCCTGAGAAATGTGGGTCCTTGACTCCAGCGCCCGTCCTCCGCAAGTTCCAGAAGTGGTTTCCCCCTGGTGATGTCATCAGCAGGATTGTTGTGGGTGTCCACATACCGCCAGGATTGTCGATCCGTCAGCTCCTGTGTCTCTGAGACACGCGTTCCAACAAAGACCTTGAAGCGGCAGGAGTCCGACTGGAGCCACTCCAGAACCGTGGTGGAATCCGACCACAGTGTTGTCTTTTGAAGAGGGAGGGTCATCTCTGTCTTTAAAACCTTGGCAAGCTGAGCTCCAGCTAATGCTGCACAGAGCTCCAGGCGAGGCATGGATTGTTGTCTTTTTGGAGCTACCCTTGATCTTGCCATAACGAACGAGGTGAGAATGACATCTTTAGTCTGTAGTCTGACATAAGCAACTGCTCCATATGCTCGTTCAGAGGCATCACAAAAGATGTGCAGATCATACTCATAACCAGTGGTTGGGATTGGTGTGTAGCAGCGTGGTATAGATAATTTATCTAGATTTTGGAGCTCACTCTCCCACCGCTTCCAGGCCTCCTGCAGGGCTCGCGGTAAGTCGGAGTCATCCCAGCTTCTCTGCTTGGACCATAGCTGCTGAATGAGAACCTTGGCGCGGGTCGTATACGGTACTATAAACCCCAGGGGGTCATACTGGCTGGCTAGCACCTGATATGCAGTCCTCATGGTCAATATGGTATGTTCGATGTTTCTACATTGGTAGCTAAGGGTGTCAGTAGCACAGTTCCATCTCAGGCCTAAAGCAGGCTCTTGTGGCTCAATTCGGTTCTGGCTTAGCCACTGCTCTGTGGTAGTTGATCTTCCTTCAGGCGGGACTTGGGCTAACACCTCTGGTTGGTTACTTGCCCATTGTCGGAGGTCAAATCCTCCTTCTGCCATCAGTTTGCGCAACTGAGTCACCTGCTGTGCAGCCTCAGATAGGTCGGTGAAACTCTTTAAGCAATTATCCACATAGAAACTTTGCTCCACTGATTTAAGAAGTCCTGGATGGTTGTGTTGGTGATTCCGAGCATGTTGCTGCAGAGCAAATATTGCACAGCACGGGCTGCATGTCGTTCCGAATGGGAGCACTTGCCATTCATAAACGTCTGGTGGGTCTTCGCTGCGCAAATCTCTCCAGATAAAACGAAGGAGTGGTCTATCTTCAGGGAGAAGACGGATCTGATGAAACATTGCTCGGATATCTCCACTCACAGCTACCTGGTGCTGTCTGAACCGAAGAAGAACACCTAGCAAGGATGGTCCCAGGGTAGGCCCAGGGAGGAGTTGGTCGTTCACAGACACTCCCTGATGTCGAAACGAGCAGTTGAAGACAAGTCTTGCCTTCTCATTGTGGAACACGAGATGATAGGGAAGATACCACGCTTCATTGGACTGTTCCGTCTCTTCATGCGAGAGCTTCTTGACATACCCTGCTTGAATGAGCTTAGCGATCTCAGCAGAAAAGGAAGTGACTTTCTCTGGATTCTTCTTGAGCCTTTTCTCTGTGCTTCTCAAGTGAGCCATAACGGTGGATATGGAACTGTTGAGTTTAGGCATATCTTTCTTTCTTAGGAGGGGTGTTGCATAGCGCTGGACACCCTCTATGTCGACTCGCTGAGTTCTTGTCTCCAATAAGGTGATTGCTTCCTGATCTTCACGAGAGCGAACAACCATCTTTTCGTTCCTGAAAGGCAAAACATCAAGTTGCCATAACTTTTCCACATTACGAAACAAGATGTCATTGGGAGTGGCAAGTGAGGTAAAGAGACACAATTGTGTTGAGCTCTGTCCTTGTGTTCTTTCCTCCGCCCCTTGTAAAGTCCATCCAAGTGCTGTGTGGATGGCTATGGGTCCTCCATTATTTCCCTGACGGACTGGCTTCGTGGCAGTGATCAGGTGCACATTGTCTGACCCAATTAACACTAGGGGGCGTGCATTGGAGAATGGTTGCAACGAAATCCCACGTAGATGTGTGTACTTCCTCTGAAGTCTCTGAACTGGGTAGGTCTGCTCCATCAGATCCAGACCTTGTGCAGTAAACGCACCTTGCACTTGGTAACGTTTCCCTGGGTTCTTTATAGGGGAAATCTCAAAGTCAACTGTTAAACCCTTGAGGTGGGTAAGGTCTGTGCGCACGGTGCGCAGGGCAAGGATTTCATGTTGGCCATGCAAGTGTAGATGTTGTGCTGCGTCAGGTAAAATCATAGTTCGTTGAGCCCCATCATCTAAGACGGCAAATGTCTCCATTGATTTTGAATTATGATGCAGCAGTACAGGAACAACTTTCAGGAGCACTCTACTTGAGGTGATGCTGGGAGTCAAATAGACACGACTCTCCGTGGGAGTCATCTGGGTGTCTTCAGTATACCGTTGAGCTACATTGTGGAGAACTTGGAGGTGGATACCATTGCAGTCGCTGCAGGGCTTCTTGAGAGTACATGCGTCGGGTGCATGAGCACGTGCACATCTCCAGCATCGTCCTTCTTCTACTATCCATTTGTCCAGGTGCGCCGCAGAATGTTTTCTGATCTGTTGACAGCGACCAAAATAGTGTTCCTTGCTATTGCAGAAGAGACAATGCATTTTGTTAGCTTTGTTGGTGTCAGCAAGAGCGTGCTTAGTGGAGGCACCCTGTCGTGTTGGTGCTGCTCCAAGATATACAGCTGTAGCTTGACCTTTGACCCTGAAGATACTTTTTTCTGTTGCGCTCCCCGAGGGCTTCTCCTGTTGATAGCGTTGCACCAATCTGCTGGAAAGGCGCTGCTGTTGTGCTTTACCTTGAAGCCATCCATTTAGGTCCTGCAGGTTGTAGGGGTTCAGACTTGTGCCATTTAATTTGCCTTGTAACTGTAGATGCTCGATGAACCCATCTCTGTGGTACTTTGGCAGCTTGCTAAGTAGGCGATCGACATGTGAGCAGCAGTTCAGTTCCATGCCTTGTGGTCCCTCTAAGGAGAGCAGCATGCTTACTAGGAGATGGACTCGCAGAGCAAAGCTCTGAAAGGTGCGGGCATCAGTCGGCTTGACATCTGGGGAGGTCAGAATGGCAGCTATTTCGCTTTGAGCAAGCTGATGTGGCTGACCATACTGGAACTGCAAAGCTTGCATGGTGGCTGTATATGGGTATGGATGGTGGCGGCACGACTGACCTATCATTTGTGCTTCGGGAAGCTTGAGATGTTCAAGTAGCACATGATATTTATAATTCTCACTTAAGTCTGGATGGGGTTCGAGTAGGTTACAAAGAGCAAGCTTGAGGTTAGCAAACTCTCTTTCACTATCTGCAGTAAAATCTGGAATTTTAGGTTGTGGCACACCGTAAGTTGAGCGTTGTGACACACCATATGTTGAGCGTTGTGACAAGTTAGTGGGTAATGGGGGAACATTGTGACTTGACAGCATCTGTGGCTGATAGACTGTGGGCATGCTACCCTCTAGTGGTGAAGTGTATAATGGGTACTGAGGTGTTGTTACTGCTGTGAGCCCGGGGAGGTAATGAGTTACGTTTGCACCTGAGTGAGCGTCAGGTATTGCAGGTGGAAAGGGATGACTGAGCACATTGAGGGGGTTGTAAGAAGCAACTGCAGGTGTACAAGTTGCTGTAGTGCGTTGATGATCGGCTGGTTGGATGCATTCTCCAGATTTTTCACAGTGCTGAGGGGGGCCCTTTGGTCGTAGTAATAATGTGTCCTGGCTGGGGAGTTGTTCCTGATGTACAGCAGGCAACACCATTCTATATGAAGCAACAGAGGAGGGGGAGCTTGGGCATTGTGGTGAGAATGCTTGTGTTAATGTAAGTGGGGAAGCAGCTCTCTCACGTGCAGCTGCGGGAATGATGTCCACTTTATTAGTTTCATTCCCTGACACTGAATGTGTGCTTGCTGTTATGCATCCCCCAAGTGGAGGCTTTACAAAGTGCAGCTGCTTTGTTACTCGTTCAGGTGAAGGAGTATGTGAAATGGAAATTGCAGCACAACTGTCGCTCACTGAAGGAGGTTGTGCTGGTGAAGGCTCCGTGTCCATATGAAGGTCATTTCCGTCCATTTCTTCTTCCATGAGGAAGGACGATATGTGTTCCATCAGCTGTTGCCGTCGCCGTTGTCTGCTCTCATATTGGCGGAGTTTAGCAGTAAGTCGAGTAATTTCGTCCGTCTCCTCCTTTTCCTTTACTGATACTGATTCCATTAGTTTCCTGAGTGAAGAAACATTCAGCATGTCGACTGACGTGGCACGATGTGAGGTTACTTGGTCATCTATTTGAAGCAATGCATCTGCTTGGCTACTGTTCACTGCGGCTGCTGCTCCTCTCTGCTCCTCCATCTCGGCAGGGGGGGAGGAAAGGGCAGGTCGGTGCACATTATAGGCAAGGATGTAGTCTTCAAGATGTTTTGGGGTGCGGCGTTCCCTCACCGATCGGTCTCGTACATCAGGATGGAATGGAGACGCAGATTCATCCTCTGATGACATTTCCATTGTAGCCAATTATATCCGGCTCGAAGGACCTTTGTTGAGTATTAAACTCTGCGACTGGTTTTTTCGGATATTGACCACGTTGGGGTTCCGGTCAGAGAACACACAGTCATCATTTGGACTCCTCCAACTTTAATGGTGCATATTGGTGTAGGTTCATTTAGTTAGTTAGTTAGTATCTGTAAACCACAAGCAAACACCCATCAACATTTATGTCGTTTAACTAAACAACAATATATATATATGCCTATATATATGCTCAAAGTAAAATACTAGAGACATAATATACTGCATTTCCACAATGGCATATGAGCTAGCCACATTAGCAGCAGCAATGCTATCCTTAACAGGGAGATGTTAGCTCGTAGCATTCTGACAACACAGCATCAATAATATTATTAAAACACCCCTAAATGTTACACGAACACAGTGATGTCTATTAATAAACTGAATTAGTCTTATATAATAATCAACATACTCACATCGTCAAAGACTAGAGCACCGATTAAACGTAGCAGAGAAAACAAGTCAGCACACATTAACACACGTCAAAAGGGAAGCGGAAGTGACCCCTACAGGAAGGAAGCGGAAGTGACACTGTCATGAAATGCTTCAAAATAAAGTATCTGAAAACGTAGATAAACATGTAGAATTCTTAACAGTTATGATTAAATATGCTCTGCTTCTTCCTACTCCTTTTCGGACGGGCTGGAATGAAACAACTGGAATTGTGTGATGCATTACATTGTATGGTATGCATGTTCGAAATAAACTGAAACTGAACTGAACTGAACTACACCACAGTGGAACCCTTTTAAATTGACACCCTTAGGACAGGATGACTGGCGTCAACATAAGTGGTTGTCGACACAACCAAAATCTGCCATAGCTTGCAAACTTTCTGTTGACCTCAGCTAAAATCATGAGGTGAATTGATGCATTTTCTTAGAATCTGTTGTAGAATCCAGATTAATACTGCCATGCTTTTATTTTGAAGCCTACTTAAGACTGAAAAGGAATCCATTGTGCATGTGCATGTTTTTTGCTGAGTTACTAGACAGTACAGTGGGTCTGGGTTAGTTTTTTGCATCATCCCCCACTTAAAGCTTGAGTGAAGAATGCACTACCGACTTGATGAGTCCAACAGAAAAAGAGATGATATAGTATTATATGCTCACAGATGCCAACCAGTGGTCATTTAAGCTCACTGCAGTGCAGCCTAAATAATTCCACTCCCTAATGCTTCACTCACACGCAGGATTCTCACAGAAATGAGGCAAAAATACCTTACCTACTGTAGTTACTTTGCCGTTGTTGTTTCGTGCTCCTGAATGACAACAATGAAGGTAACAATATTACAACACATGTCCTCATTAAGAAAGAACAACTTTTTAGGTCTTACGTTGTATCTTGAAAAAAGCAGTTGAATGTGTATGTTGCATGTACTGTGTGTTTTTAGGACTAGGGTGAGGCAATCAACTTTTCAAATTAAGTGGGGTCCACTTTAAAACCTCTTAAGGCCCAAGCTGTTTTTTTACATGTTTTTTTTATTTCTCTTTGCTATTTGGGCTTATTGGATCCTAATTAGAATAAAAACTAAGAATCATCTTTTGATGTACTTAGTCCATAAGTAACAAATGTGTACTTCATGTTTAGTGACATGCTAATTCTTATTTTTACACTTTTTTTTCCAAATTCCATTGTATGTTATACTCTTCTGACACCACCAGATATCAGTATAAGTGTCCACATAAGGGCCATAAGACCCCAATTCAGTAGTGGACACAATTTTGGAAAAAAGAGCTAAAAGGTCCACGCATGTGGCCAACTAAGCCTTTAGAGGTGTTAAGGAGGTTCAACTGTACTAGTTTCCATTAAGAAGAAGAATTGTACTTTATCTATCATAAAGAATATATCGAGTGTAATTCATGTATGAGTTTAATTCAGCTCGAAAGCCGTGAAAAAAATCAGAGTTAGTGTTACATGATTATAAATTAGTGTATATATATATATAAAACCAGGGATCTTGGGCTCGAAAAGGTTTAGAAGTTTCCTATTATACAGCCTCTTATTTTCAGTATGCAGTGTGTATCTTTTATCTATAGACAGCCATGCACAAACACACGCGTCCAGTCACTATAGTACAATCGCTTTAGGTACATGCAGTATGAGAGGGAAAATAGTGTCTATCTCGGAAATGTTGGCGAAAGGCTGAAGGGCAATTTCGCTAAAATTACTCGAGTTAGAAATCCATTTGGACAGAGCCTAAGCGTTATGCACCCGTCGCGGGTGTGCTCCCTGGCGAAAAGGTTTAATCTTGGGAACTGTAATGTGTCTTCCGGTGCAAAATAAATAAAAAAGGTGTGGTATGTAGTCCACGAGCAGTACAGATGAATGTCAACCTCCCTTGGAAAGGAGGAAATTAAACGTGTGAACAGCTTCGAGCCAGGGGGAGGACATAGTGATTGATGCAGCAGGATATTGAATGTATCACAAGCATGGAATTACATGATTCCCATTTCCCATTCTTTTGTCCAGAAGGGCTTTACATGCATTGCACTAATGCTCATTTCAGGACAGAATTAACATCCAATTGGGGCTTTTGATCTCATTTTGGAGTTACATAACTGATATGATCATTATCAGATGTTAAAAACTAATCTTGTTGCCAGTGATCTTGTGTGGTTTGTCACTGGGGAGGGCAAATGTGACCATTATGAGACACATGTCACGATCTGGCTTAGTCAATGTTGGTTTGGACCCCTGGAAGCAATGACGGCAGGCAAAGTGAAGGTAAAATGGTATTTGATGACAAAAACATATATAAAAATATAGCAGGGAAGTGCACAGGAAGCATAGGGAAATCTATGGCACGTTGACGTGAGGTACATAGCAAAATGCACTATGATCCAGCCAGGTCCAGAGGACAGGGTTGACATAAGAAACAACCTGATTTCCAATCACGGACAGGTGAGGAAGCCAGCATTCAGCGTAAAGATGTGCAAGCAAATGGAGGAAAACAGGAAGTGGATACAAAGATAAGAGCGCTGGACCGGAAATAAAACAAGAAATTAACCCAATAACACTTTTGAGTTAACGTAGTTACTCATTTCTCTAATGGGAGATCTAAATTCAAATTTTAACTAGGCCTGCCAAATGATTAAAATATTTAATCAGGATTAATCACATTTGTCCAGTTAACTCGTTAGTAATCGCGATAAATCACTGCTAGAAGTCTATTTTATCTTTAGAAAATCTGTCTTAGACAGATCATTCAAGTTTTTAATACTACCAACATGGGATGGGACAATTTGTTTGCTCAATGCCAATGTTTGTTTGCTAAATATGTTAATTTTCTTTAAATGGCTCAATTTAAAATGGACACACAAACACACACACACACACAAACACTGGACATCCTTCGGCATCATGCTAAATAAAATGCAAAAAAGTGCCCACAAAACAGTGATAAGTGACTATAAATCACATTGCCCGTGCTAAATAATAATATTTACAGCTTCTCCTCCCAGTATTGTGGGTGTTTTGATGATCAGCATATACTTTGCATATTAATGAAGATAGAGACGCAAAATAGATTGCACACCTTATTCTGATCACTTAACAAACACAATACACTTTGCACAAGTTTAGTAGATCAGCTTTGTGTGTTTGGTAATCTTTGCATGTGTTTTAGTACAAGCAAAACTTTAGTAAATCAAGCCCTTAATGTTGATACATTTTTATAGGGGCCTTATTCCTTGGATTTACATGACGTCACCGTTGAATATGTTTGGTGGTCAAGCTAGCTCTTTTCTTAATGGGTACTAGGCGCCACTTAGCCTTTCTCGAAAAAAATGTCCAACGCTTGCGTTGTTTTCGGCTGTACGAACCGTTTTAAATTGTGAAGACAATAAAAGTTTCTATAGAGTTCCTCGAGAGGTAATCAAGAAGGGCAGAAGATTACAATGTTTTACGAAAAATGTCACGAAAAGTGGCACACACTCCAGTACAAGGGAGCAGAGCCAAAGAATGCCCAAGTTTATAGTGACCACTTCATTAAAGGTTTGTTTGATATACTTTCAACGTTTAGTATTTCCCATTTAAGAATATTTTTTTATATTATTTGTGTTTGTTAATTTGTTATTATTTAGCACGCGCAATGTGATTCATCAACACTCATCACCGTTTTGCGAGCACTATTTAGCGTTATATTTAGCATGTCTAAAATGTTCGTGCAAACTGAGTTCCACACACGGCTGCGGGGTCAGCTGCAAAGACAGATGATTGACATAGAATCCTCCGTCCTACGTGTGTGTGTCAACATATTTGCATGGTTTGTCAGAAATAAAAGAAAATATTAAACATATTGTCTATTCAGCTACATACTTTTATCATTTTTAGCTGCATGCAGGGTGACATAAGGGGCTGACTAAAACAAATGTAATTGATGCATTTTAGTGCCTGCTGGCGTTTTTTAAAATGTGTTTTTTTTTTTTTCACATCGAATATATATTAATAATTTGGATTTGAAAATATTTTTTTGAAGTATGCATTTTTTATTCGTCTTGAGCACAGTAAGTGCAGCTTCTCTTCCATCAGCGCACATCGGGCTCTGTAAAAAAAAAAAAAAAGGGAAAAACAAAGGTGGGTCCTGTTGTAGATGCACTTTGGACTGTGTCTAAAATGCCCATAAAAAGTGGTAGATGTCTCCTGCATGTTTGAAAACATAGCAAACGCCACAGGTAGGAGCATGAAAACATGAATGTGCAGTAAATGTTGATGCCCTGTATCGTACACACATAATTCTCATTTAAATAAGGCGGTCTGTACTTTTCAATTTTACACACACTGTTAGTAGATCACACGCAACACATCCCCTAATACGGGGTTTGCAACCTGCAGCCCTTTAGCGCCGCCCTAGTGGCTCCCTGGAGCTTTTTAAAAAATTTTTGAAAATAGAAAAATATAGAGGAAAAAATAAATTTTTGTTTTAATAGGGTTTCTGTTGGAGGACAAACATGACACGAACCTCCCTAATTGTTAGAAATCCCCCTGTTTATATTAAACATGATTATCTGATGAAAGCGTTTGGCGAGCACCGTTTTGTCTTACTAATTTTGGTGGTCCGTGAACTCACCGTAGTTTGTTTACATGTACAACTTTCTCCGACGCTGCCACAGAAAGACGTGTTTTATGCCACTCCTTCTTGGTCTCATTTTGTCCACCAAACGTTTAATGCTGTGTGTGAATGCACAAAGGTGAGTTTTGTTGATGTTATTGACTTGTGTGGAGTGCTTATCAAGCATATTTGGTCAATGCATGACTGCAAGCTAATCGATGCTAACATGCTATTTAGGCTAGCTTTATGTACATATGGCATCATTATGCCTCACTCTTAGGTATATTTGATCTCATTTAATTTCCTTTACATATGTCCTCTGTGTATTTAATTTATATTTGCAAGTCTCATGACACGTTATCTGTATGTAATAGTGCCTGAATTTTTGATGGTTGTTTGTGTGCCGTTTTTGACCACAGCAAACGTAACCCAGCTTGTGTAACTGTTCTGGGTCGGCACAATGACGAGGCTTTTTCCACTGTTCACAGCTTCATTTATTTTCCTTCCAGCCTGCGGGCGACAATCAGACAATGTCGGTATCCCGTCTTTCTTTGGCTTACGCCCTCAGCCATGTAAAACTTTTCTGTCCACATATACATTTTTAACCATTTACAATGAAAACGCCAGATACAAACAATCTGTAAAATATTGAAATGTACATTCCAAGCGCCATTCCGTGGCAGAACAAAACATGTAACATTTGCTATAATTAACACCTTAGAAAATAAAATAAAACCACAAACCTGCGGGCGACAATCAGACAATGTCGGTATCCCGTCTTTCTTTGGCTTACGCCTAAACACACAGAATAACACTGTTACCTACACACATAAGCACACACATGCACGCACACACACACGCACGCACTGAACAAGTATCATTACCTACACATGAAGGCACACACACACACACGCACGCACGCACACACTGAACAAGTCTCATTACCTACACACGCACGCACACACGCACGCACTGAACAAACATCATTACCTACACATGTAGGCACACACACACACACGCACGCACGCACACACACGCACACACTGAACAAGTCTCATACAACAAAGAGCGGCCATTTGGTGAAGACCCTCAAGAGCCAGGTCTGCTGCTTTGTTCAGTCTTATCCAGTAGTCTACTGGGTTCTCTCTGTGCTTGGGCAGAGTAGCATAAAAGTCAGCAAGAGGGAGACATGACGGAGCATCACTGAAATACTGGAGTAGGATATTGTATATTAGTTCAGGTCTCTGTCTAACATTCAGTCCAGGATCACTACGCAATGCTATCTGCACTACATCCCTGGCTTTGCCCATCAAATGGTTCAAGATTTCCTCCGCCTGATCATCTACAATAACATTGTGTCTCTTGAGGTAAGTCTTAGTCATAACAATCCAGTCTTGCACTGAATACCTGTCAGTGTTGTCACCTCTAAATGTCTGGAGGTCTTTATCTGACTTAACTTGAACTGTCAAATGCTGGAGATCATGCTTGCTAACTCCATTGTGTGTGTTCTGCACAGCAGGACTACTCTGACAGTCACTCTGCATATTCACAACACCAGCT
The DNA here is from genome assembly GCF_033978785.1 of Entelurus aequoreus. NCBI lineage: Eukaryota > Metazoa > Chordata > Actinopteri > Syngnathiformes > Syngnathidae > Entelurus > Entelurus aequoreus. The sequence goes on along the minus strand of NC_084742.1, from coordinate 32,396,518 downwards.
GACATTAGCTTTTCAACAATGGATTCACCAATTTGGGCACCTAACTGCCCAACCATGTCAGTGAGGTGGTGGATGGCATCAACATCACTGTTGGGTGTGGAAGTGTGAGGTGTCTCCCTCATGGACTCGTCAACAGGAGTGAACAGCAAACCTCGACCCAACCCCTTATTTGTACACCCATCAGCTGTAATGCTGGAACGCCCCACCTCCCTACTATTAGTGGATTCAGAACACAAAATACCCCTACCTCTTGATAACACAGGGGTAATAAACTTATCCATCGTGATGCCAATAATGATCTGTACTTGCGTTGTGTAATTATACCGGAACAAACGGACTCGGAAAAAAAATAAGACGTGTTTTAGCACAAAAATAATGTACTACCGAAAGTTACCAACCCACTGAAAACAAAAGAGGGAGAGAAAAAAAAATAAATCACTGTACCCAAACACACTGTTTTGAGATCCGACCACACAATAATCATCAACTGTAGATCAGGACAGCAGCGCAGCATCCGCGGCGACGAGCATCAAGCCGATCTGAAGATCCGAAGGTTCACGGCACCAGTGTAACTGTTCTGGGTCGGCACAATGACGAGGCTTTTTCCACTGTTCACAGCTTCATTTATTTTCCTTCCAGCCTGCGGGCGACAATCAGACAATGTCGGTATCCCGTCTTTCTTTGGCTTACGCCCTGCCCTCAGCCATGTAAAACTTTTCTGTCCACATATACATTTTTAACCATTTACAATGAAAACGCCAGATACAAACAGTCTGTAAAATATTGAAATGTACATTCCAAGCGTCATTCCGTGGCAGAACAAAACATGTAACATTTGCTATAATTAACACCTTAGAAAATAAAATAAAACCACAAACCTGCGGGCGACAATCAGACAATGTCGCTATCCCGTCTTTCTTTGGCTTACGCCTAAACACACAAAATAACACTGTTACCTACACACATAAGCACACACACGCACGCACACACACACGCACGCACTGAACAAGTATCATTACCTACACTTGTAGGCACACACACACACGCACGCACGCACGCACGCACACACTGAACAAGTCTCATTACCTACAAATGTAGGCACGCACACACACACACACGCACGCACGCACACACTGAACAAGTCTCATTACCTACACACGCACGCACACACGCACGCACTGAACAAACATCATTACCTACACATGTAGGCACACGCACACACACGCACGCACACGCACGCACACACTGAACAAGTCTCATACAACAAAGAGCGGCCATTTGGCGCCAATGTTAGCGATGTAATGTTACCTGGAATCTGAACTTAAAACTAGAGGACAACACAGGTAAACATATTCACATTCTTAGTACACACATTCATTGATTAAAGACCTAATTTCTACCGAAAAACAAACAATAGGTCGGTGGGATCGTCTGACCGAGACTCACCCTCAGCCATGTAAAACTTTTCTGTGAGGGAGAAAGGCAGGGGCTCCACAACCCAGGAGGACTACAGGAACTCAGGAGGGACAAAAATATATTAAACCGCCCTTTCACAGGTGAGCAGAAAAGAGAACTATTTGGAGATAAAATTCACAAACAAAATATAATAAATAACAAAGGTGTATTTTAACTCCGTTACACCTGCATAGATTGTTATTAATCTATTCGAAGGAGACAGCCCGCCATTTCCTTTAACTTGGACACACACATCTATACCTTTGGCCATTCTAAGCCAGTAATTTAGAGGAGTTATCTCACCCTCTGAGTAGCCTCCATTTTACTAATGTTTTCCAATGTTGTAAAAAGGGTAGAATAAATATTACATTTCAACAATTATGTCAACGAAGATTTGTGTCAGCCTGCGACACATAGTCATTTTGATAGTAGGCTAATATAGCTAATATAGACACTTACATCATGTGTTGACTTAATTATATCACTTATAGAAGGCTTTTAATATTTCAATAGTACACATTATTTTAAAGATTGCACACACTGTTCAGCGCGTGGTATTTGGATCTTAGTAAATCAGGCCAAACCCGCTTCGAATTCTCAAGTGTGAGTACGTCAAGATGTTTGGCTCTCTACGGCTGTTTCTTGGACCTCTAACCATCAACCATGGTCGAGTTGATATACCTGCGTATGTGTGATTAACTGGTGACCTCTCATCATCGTCCCACACCTGTCACTCAATTCAAGGACTGGCTGCTGTCCAGATAACCCTGAGAAGAATAAGTGGGATCACTAAGCACTGAATGTTCCAGCAAATTACCTAATCAATACCAAAATCACATATCGGATTTCTACTCCCAGGCCAATTGCTTGTCAGATATTTCTGGAGCTTCTTTTCACGTTGTATCTCTTCATGTATCTTTGATATTTGACACTTGTTAAGGGGGTTGGAGCCGGAAAAGCCCAGCTCGGATCTCCTCCGAAAGGGACAATGTGATGTCGCACTTGGCTAGCCTTGTGGTGATTTCTGAAAACTGTCATGGGAGAAACAAAAAATGCATCATAACATTTCTTCATGAAAGAGTTGAAGAAATGTTTTGTTAATTAGTTCTGCTCCAATGCTCTGTATAGCACATTTCATTGTGGTCTTTTGGGGAGCAGACTGGACGTGTTTTATTTACCTGTACTTCTGAAACCTGCTGAGCTACACTTGCTGTCTAAGACGAGTTCTTGTTTTACGGACAAGGAGAAAACCTCAGCCCATCTTCAAACGTTATGCTTACCCATTCATCACTGTCGAACAGACACGCTGAATATATGACACTGACCTCACAACACTGTACACCAACCTTTCAGTGCCAGAGCAACTTGAATTTATTCTTAGAATTTATACTGTACAGGAAGCTGTTTAAGTCAGTCCCACTTATGTCTACCAGCTAATCAGGTCTTTCTTCACCGTGTTCTTCTTGTTCGTAAAAAGTGAAGTTTGAAACCCAAAGAGGAAATTTTTATGAAAAGTCAGTCCGTTTATGTTGACATGTATTGTAGTATTGTCAACTTCATTGTGACAGTACTATGGAGAAAGAGACCACACTGAGACAGGGGTGTCGATAGTATGAGACGTGTTTATTAAACACAAGGAAATGGAGTGTGTAATTAATTCAATAAGTATGGTGTGACTGCGTCGTGTTTACTGAGTGTCACCGGGAGTTGTTGAAGGTGCGTGTTGAGCGAGATGCGGAAGTCCAGGGAGGGCAAGGAATACTCGGAGGTCCCTGGGCAGGCGAGAGGTCAAAGGCAGGAGCGAGGCGTCAATGTCCGTGTCCAGGCGAGTGGTCGAGATCCGGGAAGGCAACCAGGGAGCCAGAGGAAATTCGGGGAGACGAGACACACAACTCGAAACCAAGAAATGGGGAAACGCTGAAGGATGACGACACAGGACACAAGACGATGAGCACAGAGGAGGGGCAACAGCGAGAGCGAATGCACATAGGGAGAGAGCTACGACGTGGAGGCTTACAGTACTGAGACAGGTAGCTACGTTCTGGCACTGGAACGCAGGACGCACTAACTTATGAAGGGAGTGTAGTCCTCATTAGTGCCCGGTGTGTGGATTTCAGATTGCCTGCAGCCGCGCGGAGGGGAACGCCTGTGGGCGTGTCTAGAGGCGCGCACAGATGAATGAGAGGCGGCAGGAGCCTGAGCCGTAAGATTCGTTGTTGAAACGACAACCACAACTACTGTCTTGTAACACAGCATTTCAAACATGCACATGCACCACACAATGACTTCCTGTTTAGTGCAAAGTAAGCTTAAAAATAAATCAAAGTACAAGAACTGGCTAGTTTTAATTTTAGTTATGCCGGCAAACTCTTATGTCGACGTCAATCAATCAGTCTGAAGGGCATCAACATAAACAGGTTCAAAGTTAATTTGTCTGGTGCTTTTTTCACATATATTCTACGTTTGTAAATTTTGCACATTGCACACTATCCATAACCAGTACTGCGATATGCAAGACAATACACATGATCATTTTAATATACATTCACAAAGACTTTGCCTAAATTAAGATGTGATAGGCTTTTACAGAATTTGATGCAACACCATGATACCACTGGTTTGAAGTCAGAGCTCAAAATGATGTCACAGCCGAGTCATGAGCGATCCAGTTCCGGAGTCGGACATCAAGATGGCCGGTTCCACGAAAGCTATTCTTGCCCTTGCCTTGTTCCAATATAAAATACTTCTGGACAAATATCTGTTTTTGTTGCTCTTTTGTTTACACACAGAGCAGCCATCTTTGAAAGACTTGCTCCGGGCTCTTCGACTTTCAGAGTAGGAAACTCGACCTCGGCAAGGTGTTACAGTTGAAACGTCCCACTAAGAACTCTGGAAATTTTAAACTTCCATTTACAAATGGAAACAATACTATTGATAACCTGATCATATTTATGTATTAATGCAAGTGTTTCATGCTAGTTCTTGTCTAGCACTTACTCTAAATCAATATTTTATCCGACTTCAGGAAATGATATATTCTAATTACCATATTAATGGTAAACCAAATGGCCATGTATATGAATATGTATACTTTATCTGATATGTGGTGATGATCTCACGTGGCAGTTACTTGTTTCTTGTATTTTGTTCCGTTGTTCTGTTCTATTGTATTTTCTTATTTGTTGTTTTACTTTCTGTTTAATTCCTACTCTGGTCCCTGTCCCTAGTTGCCAATCAGGATCATTTAGGATCATTGCTTGACTTGAGTGCTTCCATTGCCTCATGTTTTTCCCTTTTGTGCTTCTTCCCTGTTAGTTGTCGTGTGCACTCCCTAGCTGCACTTGTTTTGTCTAATGTTCATTACCTGCGATTGTGTCTCCTGTCTCTGCATCCTGCGGTTCCAGACCAACAACGCCACACATAAACGTCACACTGTTTATTAGTTTGAGCACTGCTGCCACCTAGCTGGAGGCTTGTGTAATGTTCAAGCATGAAAAAAACGTAACACTGCCTTTCATGGCCCCCCTTGACACCGTTATGCCCGCCATGATATTTGAGGTGCTCTGCTTTAAAATTATAGCAAAACCAGAAACAGTCATGTGTAAGCCGAGCCAAAAAAGGTAAAAGTTGGTCAAAACATGCACCCCTACTGTGTGCCTATGTTTGTATTTTTATTCCACAATACACAAGACACGGGCGCTGTTATTTAACATGAAAAATCTATTTGAATCGTCACATTGACTTTAGGCTCAATGCACTCAACCCCAAAACAGTCAACCCAAAAATCCACTATAACTTTTATTACGTGAATGGTAGCATGTCTTGCTCTAAAGTAGTTGTAGCACAAGCCATAGGGACTCTACACGAGCAATATTGATTCCCTAAGAGCTGAATGTGCACCATTTCCACTTACATAAACAATGCTTTAAAATCCAATACTAGAAGCGTATATCGATGATACAAGTTGTGTAGTATCAGTATATGATATTTGTATTTTCTAAAAATCTTTTTTGTTGATGTTTACGAACTCAGGGAGTACGCAGGTGGACTTTTAAAGGATTTGAAGGAGTTTTTGTAGTTTTAGATTTTGTTTAGGTATTGTGTACTGTTTGTCTTGAAGGCACGTGTTACTATATCACAATTCACGTGTTATTATATCACAATTATGAAAATTCAACGAATTGGTGCATTTGCAAACAGCTAAAAGTATGTACAAAGCAAACTGTAACCTGCTACCCAAGAATGTACAACAAATCTTCTCAACAAAAAAGGAGAAATATAACCTTGGAGTAAAATTTAATTTAAAACATTTATATGCTCGTACAACACTTAAAACCTTTAGCATATCAGTATGTGGAATTACATTATGGAATGGATTAACCAAAGAAATCAAACAAAGCACCATTATGATTCAGTTTAAGAGACTGTTCAAACTACAAGTGTTGACAAAGTACACAGAACAAGAATTATGATGAACATCTTGAACCCCTTTTTTTCCCCCCTTTTTTAATTTTTTTATTGAGACAAAGATTATTTACGTATTTAATATTTGTTTGCTTATTATGGTATATCATCTTTTTATTATTTATTTGTTCACTGTTCTGTTACGGAGAACAAGGAAATTGGATAAAATTGCCATGGTATGAAAAGGGGTAGGATTAAATAAACTCTGCTATGCTGTAATGAAATAACTGGAATTGTTTGATGCATTACATTGTATGGTATGCATGTTTGAAATAAACTGAAACCGAACTGAACTGAATTGAACTGACTTAGACAGCAAAAAATATTGGAAACAAAAGACTAGTGCAAGGCATGTGTTAACACAGTAACTCATGCACACTGAAACAAGGCATTATCCCGGAGTTCCTGCATTACCTGCGTTGCTTCTGCCTGCTGTTCCTAATAAAGTAATCATCTTACATACAGTATATGTTGCTTGTTGTCTCTACATCCTGGGGTCATGCCAAAAAAATTCCACTGCAACTTGTATTAGGTGAATAGCAGCATGTCTTCTAAAGTACAGTATGTGTAGCACAACCCATAGGGGCTCCACAAGAGCAACATTGATTCCCTAAGAGCTAAACAAGCACTGCATAAATAATTCTTTAAAATCCAATAATATAAGTGAATATCAATGATATTATCTTCTTTCAATGACCAGCCATCTATGTGAGAGTTCTTAGGTGAGCTGTGTTCCAAGCAGTTGAGTTTATTGGCACATTTGAATTCCTTCCAGCGCTTTGGGGTTTCCTTGAACGTCAGGAAAATCCATTTGAGCTCCATAACTCTACTGGCCGCCAGCTTCTTAGATCTGTCTGTCTTTTTCTACAACGAGACATCAGCGCATCGTCGAAAGCAGTCAGGATCACACAGAGTAAGATCACGGCTTGCCTTCAAACGCCAGGAGTTCTGACATTGACGACAATGATTTGTGCTGGCCTCCAGACAAGCATGTGTTTTGTCGCGTATGACAATGACTGATAAATCAATATGTTTTTTGATCCTGGTACAAGCATCTTTGCCTTAGTTGTTATGCAAAAATGCTCTATTGGGAACCAAGTGCTACAATCTTAATGGGAATCCATATTGACAGGCTTACGCTTGTAGGAACTGAATTTTCTGAAAAAGAAAATGTTGCAGTAGGTAGCAGTTTTAGAAATCCCATTTTTATCATAATCAAAATCTGAAAGGAAATGAAAGAGAATGGGTCCCGACTGCAGGGAAGATGGTCATGAAAGGCTAATTATCGTTATCAGCTGTCGTGATCTCCTGGGTTTGTGCCAGAGTATGTGCATGGATGGCTGCAGGACGTCGGAATAGAGGCTCGTTTGGGGGATGGATATCCTTATGATCTCTGTTTGTGCTGTTCAAAATCTCCCGGGACTGCAATAATATAGTGTTCACTAAGCCTGGCAGCCTTGCAAGAGATAATTAGGGCGGACATGCTGTAAGATGTCCAAAACAAGAAATTATTCCGAGGAATAAACATTTAGTGTGTCCTTGGGTTGGGCGATATTGCAACTTTAAGTATCGATCTTCTACTAACTAAGTAAATATAGAGCCAGTATACTGACACTGATACATCATTGAAGGATGTTGTGATTGTTGCCTTTAATTTGTTGTACGAAATTATAATCAGAATAAATAAAGTTGAAAAAATATTATATAAATATAGCAGTAAAGGACTGTAGTAATGTAATTGTACCTTTAGTTCAGATCTGTCAAACCTGATGCATTAACTCAGCAGTTCTTAACCTTTTTGAACTCTTGGCTCAACTTTTCCACTACAGAGGGGTCCGGGACCCACTCAAATATTAACACTGAACTAATTTTACAATGGATTTTCATTGTATTAAATAATTATATCTAACCCACTTGCAGTTTACAACCTTGTCAAATGACACCAAACCATGATTATTATTTATTTAACACATACACCTTAGGCTTAGGTCGAGCTGAGGAGAAAAATAAGCACTAACCAAATTTACAGCATAAAAAGGGACTCTAATAAATAATTTTACATACAATTACATTGTGCTAAAATAAATAAGCATACTTTTTAATGAATATGTTTCTTAACTTAACTGTCAATCAAATTCAAAGTGTAAATGAAAATACAGCTTCACCCCATTAGTCATATTTCTTGCGCTTAAAGGGGAACTGCACATTTTTTGGGAATTTTGCCAATCATTCACAATTTTTGTTGTTGTCTTTGTTAATGTTAAACTCTGGGAATATTTCCCTAGACACAGGAGGAGCATACATAAATTAAAAAAAATGTACAGCTAATACCGTACATGTGATCGGTACTGGTATCGACCAATCTCACTCATGGATGACCGTTATTGGAATAGTCAGCATAAAACCCTGATCGGAACATCCCGAGGTAATAGCCTTAAAAGAGCACATTATGCCATTGGGTTAGAGTTCTAAATGTTCAGTACAGACAGAATGTTTCAAGTAATCCTTCAGCAATGTCAGAAAAGAGTCTTGGGTTTTGGATTTGCCTATTTTGTCAATAACGGCACACATTGTATCGGAACTGAATCACGGATGTATAGAAGGTAGCATTTTTATCACATCGTTCCTTTAAGTCCTGCTCTGTGTCGTCAGTGTGGCGCTTATGCAACAACCTGTGAGTCAATGTAGCCGCACAATCCATCCCATTTCTATGCTGGATATCCTTTCAGGTCCATTCGACTTTCGAGAAAAGCTACACCCTGGACAATTGCAGGGCGATTAATTACGCATTCACACGAGGCAATTTGATGCCTGAAGTCGAGGGGGAGGTACACTTCCCTGGTGCAGACCCAGCCTACTCGCTTGTGCATGATGAGCCCATGCGGCTTGCCCAAATAGAAAATGTGAGGGTTTTTCCCATCAGTTATAAATAACTTGATAAGCATCATCGCAAGATAATGCACATAGCCAAAGCCCACAGTACAATTGCTAATGCATGAGGACATTCACAATTTGGTGTCATATAATCACCCCATCAATGATTCATCACCTTATGTAATAGAAATGGAAACGGAACCACACCAAATATCGCACAAAAAAGTTGCAATAATGCTGTGTTGTATCACCAAGTAATGATGAACTTTTATACCAATGGTCAACATTCTAAACAGTTTTTTTTCCCTCTGTAGGTTCCATTGCAAGATGCTCCTACATCAAGTACCACTACTCCTCAGCCACAATACCCAAGAACCTCTCGTACAACATCACCAAGACAATAAGACAGGATGAGTGGCACTCCCTCCGTAAGTCTGTAATCATACTCCTTGCTCTGTTTTTATATTACAGAACAAATATTGGATTTCAAAGCTCTATTGCAGGTGGTATGTGTACCACTAGTAGTACGCAGGCTCCATCTAGTGGTACGACAAATAATCACCTGATGAAAGTACAGTGTTTTATTTTCCTATATTTAAACACAGTGTTACTGTTCAAACTGTGTGTACTGTTACAATAGCCCAAAATATCCAACATACTTGTTAAACAAAAGGTTTACCTTCTTTTTAATGAATACTTAGGCCTCATACGCCGCTTTATTTTAATTTTGGTCATTATGGTGGTACTTGGAGAGACAAGTTCTTTCTGAGGTGGTACTTGGTGAAAAATGTTTGAGAACCACTGCTTTTTTGCAAAAGTTCGTAACCTTTTTTTGCAAAAAGGATCACTTAACATCAAAAAAGTGTTGTGTTTCAACTAAAGGGGAGGTGACGGCGACAGACACTAGATGGCAGTATGTACAATTATTTATTATATATATAATGACATTCATATATATATATATATATATATATATATATATATATATATATATATATATATATATATATATATATATATATATATATATATATATATATATATATATATAATAATAATTAACAATACTAATAAACTAGAATGGAGTGTGACAAAATCCAAGAGTGTATGAGAGTGACTATGTGTGTAGATTAGCTGAAGTGTGTGTTACCAAGTGTTGCACGAGAGAAGAGGAAGTCCAGGGGCAGGCAGGTGATCCGGGGCGAGAGAGAAGCGTCAGAGAAGGAAGTCCAAGCGGGAGGTCGAGAATCCAAAAGGCAGTCCGGGGGGCAGGGGAACAACAAGGGATCACAGACACAGGGGAACACGGGAAGCGCTGCGGGAAGACAACAAGAACATAAGAACAACGGAAACATGGAAGTCACAGGGAAAGAGCGAGTTCGCGGGATGGAAGCCAGATACAGGATGCTTACAAGGGTAAAGAAGACTATACTCCGGCCCCGCCTGGCAGGTTCTGCGAGCTTATGAAGGCAGGTCCTTCATTATGTGCAGGTGTGCAGAATGCCGGTGATCGTTTGCAGCTGGCGGATGCTGCGGGGCGGAGACGCGCACGGCGCGCTCCTGGCTGTGCGCACCTGTGGGCGTGTCCCGAGGTGCGCTCACTGGAGCGCACAGACGGAAGAGAGGCGTTGGCAGGAGTCTGAGCCGTAACAGTACCCCCCTCCTTATGGACAGGTTCCAGATGTCCTACTGGTCGTACCACCAACAAAGACACAGGAACAAAAGTCAAGGGTGGGCGGAGGGGTGAACTGGTGGTGGGTCGCCGGCCCAAATGTCCCCTGGCTGTGCGCACCCGTGGGCGTGTCCCGAGGTGCGCTCACTGGAGCGCACAGACGGAAGAGAGGCGTTGGCAGGAGTCTGAGCCGTAACAAAAAGAGTCAGATGTAGAGTTGGGCATAAAGCATTCTTACATTCCGATTCTCCTGGAACCGTCCATGATTTTAAATGTCGGTTCCTATTTTCGACACCGACCAAAAAGAACTTCCACAGAGGCGAGACAGCTAACTTTCTACAAAGACCGCTTTTGCTAAGTCAATAATGTTCCATAGCGTCAAAGAAACTACATTTCTTACACGTATTATCATCACTGGAGGACTGAAGGATGAGGCTAAACATGTTACACACAGAGTAAGAACAAGCAGGAGCAAGAAAGCTAAGCTAGTTGCCAAACTAGCTTGTAACAACACAAGTGCTTCGTAAAGTTTAACACAGCTAAATGGAACTGCAGTACATAAGAAAGTAAGCATGCAGTTTTTATTATTGTTGTTGTTAACAGTCTGAAGAGAGAATAATAAAACAACAACTGTTGGGCTGTTCTGTTGCTGTTTAGCCAAGCACACACAAATGGAAGACAGATCGATGTTGATACCAAGCGTGGTATCAGTATGTGATAGATACCAGAGTAATTATATATATATATTTTTTTCTCTAAAGCTCTTTTTGTTATTGTTGTTTTTGTCAATGTTTGAAAAGTCAGGGAATTATGTCCTGGACACAGGAGGACAGGGGGTGTACAGATCGTACAATTTACTTATTTACTTAGAGAGCAAAAACACGCAGAAACAAAATACTGGTGCAAGGCATGTAGTAAAACAGAGTTACTCTTGTACACTGACTACAAGGTATTATTCCTGAGTCCCTGCAACACTGTGTGGCTTTTGCCTGTTGTTCCTAATGAAGGCACCATCTCACCTGCACATTGCCTGCTACCTCTGCATCCTGCAGTCACGGCAACAATCGCAACACGAGGGACTTTGTTTTGCTCAAACAATTGGTTGTAACAAAATAAAATAAAGAAGTTGTTTAAATATTGTGATGATATTGTTACATTGTAAATAGCACTCACCATAAATAAATACAAACAATTACAGTTAATACATGTGATCATATCGGAATCGGCAGCATAAAACCCTGATCGGAACATTCTTATCTCGAACACAAACACCAGGATGGGTGTAAATGTTTTTTTAATGAGGTTTTCACAAATAAAGTAAAACTGTGAAAGAAACTTCCAAATATTTGTATTCAAATTCAAAGGATCGATATTTATGTACTTGTCAAAATTTGCCCCGTGAGAAATGCACAGTAACATTTTCACCATTCCTCTTAAAAAAATCGGATATCAAGAATCTTTTAGAGCCAGAATTGTGCAAATTCAAATGACTGTCAACCCTGGTCAGCGGACCACATTCTGAGATACATTTCTCTAAACATCTTGTGTTTATGTTTGTGTAAGGTAACTGCACACAAAAGGGTGGAAAGTAGGCAAAACAAGCACCCCTGTTCAATTTCTAGCTGTGTTATTTTTCTGAACAAAACACCACATGGGGCTGCAAGTTTTACTTGATAAGTCCGACTTACTGAAAATATCTCACGCAGCTTAATGTGCTCTAAAAAACACCCACTGTAACTTTAGGGTGTTTGGCCGAATCGCCACAAAATTTGGTACACACCTTAAGGAGACTGACAATAATGTGTTTATAAGATTCTAGCAGGATTGGTTGAAAAACATAGCAATCCTAAGGTTTCCTACTTGTTTCACATGACTGCAAACACTGTTATTTATTATGAGGAATAATGTGAATTACTGTATTTTTCGGACTATAAGTCGCAGTTTTTTTCATAGTTTACTCAGGAGCGACTTATGTGTGAAATTATTAACACATTACCGTAAAATATCAAATAATATTATTTAGCTCATTCATGTCGTAAGAGACTAGACGTATAAGATTTCATCGTATTTAGCAATTGGGAGTGACAGATTGTTTGGTAAACGTATAGCATGTTCTATATGTTATAGTTATTTGAATGACTCTTACCATAATATGTTACGTTAACATATTAGGCACATTCTCAGTTGGTTATTTATGCGTCACATAACGCACACTTATTCAGCCTGTTGTTCACTATTCTTTATTTATTTTAAATTGCCTTTCAAATGTCTATTCTTGGTGTTGGGTTTTATCAAATACATTTCCCCAAAAAATGCGACTTATACTCCAGTGCAACTTATATATGTTTTTTTTCCTTCTTTATTATGCATTTTCGTCCGGTGCGACTTATACTCCGGAGCGACTTATACTCCGAAAAATACGGTATTCATAAGGGACGAAGTCAGTGTGCTGTTTGTTCTACACTTTCATGTGTGCAACTAATGAACACTTCACTTTTGATCCACCGTCACTGTTACTATTTTCATCAATTCGATTCACTCAGCAGCAGGGGGTCTCTCCTCCACAGCGTTGTTCCTTTTGTAGGATTATGTCAGTGTCGGTTGGAAATGCGGTCAGTATGATGAGTCCAGTTATAGGACACCTGCCACTCCGTCTCTCCCTTTGGGTAGGGGGGTCGTTGTAAACTTCCCAGTCGACAAGGCAACAGAGCCAACCAAAAACACGCTCTGACCTCATACTGTCACAGTTTCCTGTTTCAGTCCTGACTCGTCATTGGCTGTCAGGTGCCAAGCTTGGGGAAAGCAGCTTCTCTTGTCTCCGAACCTCGGCGGAATCAGCTGTCTGTTTCTGCCTGTCTTCTTTCTAATGTATATATTTTTTTAATAATACTGTTGTAGGTACATTTTGCACCTTAAATATTCGGGGTGTTAAAGCCGGCGCATGTACATGTAATCCATTTTTTTGGTGCAAAGCTTTCAAATCGCTTTTTCGTTTAGGAAATGTAGTATCACATTATCTCTTATTTGAAAAAAAAAAAAATCGTACAATATGCATTTTCTTGCGTTTGGATCATTCCAGACACATGAATGAGCTGCTGTTGTGATAGTCCACTGCCTCCCTTCAGCTAAAATTAATTGCTGTTGTCTTGATTGAGATTACATGTTGCAGAAAAGCTATTACAGATTATAGATATGTGGTGCTAGTTCAACAACATTGCACACAGGTTGGCCAGCATAACATTACATGAATGTGGAGTAAATATGTGTCTCCATGGCCACAGCCAGTAGAACATGCAAACATGTCATTTATTTAGGGCGGTCTGCACAAGTTGTCAATTGTACACAGTGTTAGCAGATCACACAATTAACACACTAATAGTACACACACTTTTATTGTTTGCACACACAGTTTAGCAAATGGTATTTGGACCTTAGTCGATCAGGTCCTTAGTCAACAGAATCGACCATGAAAATGAGTCAACAGCAGTTTATTTGATCGAAGCATCGTTTTACGTTTGACCAGTAGCCATAGCCTTCTCGCTAGCCTATATAGTTTTATAATTTATTGTCAATGTATCGGATCAAGACTCGAAATTTGGTCGGATCTGAGGCCAAAAATCGGATCGGAGGCCAAATATGTTGATCAGGATATCCCTGTATATTCGGGCTGTCAAACAATTAAATATAACATTTGCGATTAATCGCAGTTTGCTCATAGTTAATTTAAAAATAATTGTGATTATTCAGATGAATATAATATTTTGTCATTAAAAGGTGTAACCTGGACAGATAATTTTCAGTATATTCCCATCACTGGACAAAGAGTTTGCTTTAATGAAATGTTTTATAAACAGCTCAACTCAAAAAGGACATAAACACGATTTAATGACAATAAAAACAATACCTGCAGTGTGTTGGTTTCTTGCCAGATTTTGTATTTTGAAGGAATATAGAATGTGTATTCCTGCTGTAGGAGCACTTGCATTCAGAGGAGAAGAGCTGCACTTCCATGTTTTGATACCAGTTTCGAACAATAATAACACAAAATGTAGATTTTTACAATCATGATTTGATTGTCAATGTCAATGTTTGGTAATGTAATCTGTCAATTTTCGACCTGAATAAATACTCCTGCTATTCTGTACAATACATGTTGTACAAGTTAATAATATTCATATCTCTGCATGACAATGTCTTAAACTGTTTTATTTAATAATAAAATGTAATATCAAGAACTTATAGTAAAGGTTAACTTTACTGTACATTGGTTTTATCATCTTTGATGTACAAAATGTATCAATGCGGTCTCTTAAATGTTTCTGTACTTTATATTTATATTTTAATATTCTTATTGGATTATTATATTTCTATTTACTTGTCAGCAGCTTTTGGTTTTGCATGTTACATTTAAAAGCAAAAACAAACATTAAAGCTGTTTACACATAAGCTAAGTATTTACTGTACCCAAAAGGAACCAAACTGGGGCATTAAAAGCCAGGTACGTACCGTGCTGTGTTTACCATTACACTCATAGTAAATATGATCATTTGTATTCTTATAATTTTTGAGCTGGCGATACCAGCACTGTCCCACCAAAACCTACAAATAAATGAGTAAATGGATCGTACTTGTGTCTTAACTGCATGTAACTGTGTAAAACACACAGTTGGAGATTTATTTTACTGTGACATTGCCCCCAAATGTCTCAATAAAATCTGTGATAGGTAGTCGGTTGAAAAATGAATGAGTAGTGTCATTGTGACATCATATTTATTGACGTTGCACTAACTTCAAGCCACTTACTCCCTTTTATGCACGAGGACAGGGATTTTCATCTCTGCTATCTTGGCAAGCTCCCGAAAACACATAGCTCATATTTGTGACAAGAAGGTCACCTCTATGTAGTCAGAAATGTTGAACGTCCTTATTACGGGTCTATCCACACAGAATATCATAATGAGATAACTCCCCCACGTTCCAACCGATGGTCTGTCCCTCCTGTGTTGAAATGTAAATAGCAAAAGGACGTACAAACGATGACTAAGCATTTGCACTAAATCCATTAACATTGCAGAGTACTGGATGACCCAATGAGATGGCCTTGAACTGGCAGTGGGTTCCAGAGGACGCTTTATTTAGTTGTCCTATATTTTACAAGTGAAGGGCATGACACACATTTACTAACAAAAAGCCGTGCTGAAGGTTACCCGTATTTATTCAATCAAAGGTGAATACAATCTGGACCAGTGTGGAGGCGAACTGACATGTGAGATTACATTGCACAATGCCATGTCCAGAGGTGGGTAGAGTAGCCAGAAATTGTACTCAAGTAAGAGTACTGTTACTTTAGAGATTTATTACTCAAGTAAAAGTAAGGAGTAGTCACCCAAATATTTATTTGAGTAAAAGTAAAAAGTATGTTGTGAAAAAACTACTCAAGTACTTAGTAACTGATGAGTAACCTGTTCGTTTAATGATGACGGCAACAAATAATGCACAAAAACATAAAAATAGTAATGAGAAAATTCAGAGCCAGGAATATCTCTTAAGCAACTAAAACAATAATATATATTAAATAATAACACATTAACATAAAAAAAATTAAGGCAAATTGAGCCACAATAACTTAACAGCACCATAGGCTCAGTAGGCAGAGATTACAAAGGAAAATAACAAGTTAGCCTTTACGCAAACCATAAACTGATAGGTGTGGGCTGCACCTGAGAACAAACTGATTGGTGTTTCTATGCATGCGTGTGTGTGTGTGTGTGTGTGACTGTGCGTGTGAGTGTGTGTGTGTATGTGTGTCTATGAGGCTGCAGTACGTTAATAAATGTCCCCACACGATGTACATTTATTTGACAGTGATTCATAGCAGGGAAGCTAACATCAGCCTACGGTGACAGCCAAAATATCTACTAACGTTACTTACCGCGATGTGCTTCCTCAAATTTGACGTTGAGTTCATGTAAGCTTAAGCTTGTTAATCATGTGACCGCCTGGCTCTGTTTGATTGGTGAAACGGAGTCAAACGTCACCAGTGACTGCATTTGATTGGTGAAACGCAGGCATGCGATAGATCCTACTTTAAAGGTCTGTCTGACAAACCAAAACAAACAAAGCGTGCATTAACAGATCGATAAAAAACAGTAGCGAGTAGCGAGCTGAATGTAGATAAATGGAGCGGAGTAAAAGTAGCGTTTCTTCTCTATAAATATACTCAAGTAAAAGTAAAAGTATGTTGCATTAAAACTACTCTTAGAAGTACAATTTATCCCAAAAGTTACTCAAGTAGATGTAATGGAGTAAATGTAGCGCGTTACTACCCACCTCTGGCCATGTCATTGCTACCTTTTGAAGCAAAAAAGGCATTTTAAATGTACATGTTAGGCCTGATCAACTACAAAAGTAAGATCCATATGAAAAGTGTTGAATAGAATGGGAGTGTTGCGTCTGATCTACTAAGACTAAGTGTACAATTGATGACAAGTGCAAATGTGGTGCAGACCTCTCTTTTTTAAATGAGGATTTTGAATGCACTATATTTAGTGTCACCATGAAGACACTCATTTCCGCCCACATTCATAACATCATATGCTGTAATGGTCCAAGCTGTGCTGTTTGATCATGTTTCCTCAGAAAAATATAATATGTAGCACCGTTTCTGGGCGATGTAGAAGTGCGATATAGACCAGTGTTTGTTAACCAATTGGCCAATTGTTGGGTCCCAAGCGCCCCCTAAAGGGCCACCAAAAATATGTTTCTCAGCTGCGACCCGTATTCGTCGCAGCGGTATTCAGTTGTAATACACTTTTCCACCACTTGTGGCATTAATGACAATATCAAACAAACAGAAGAAGTCTGGCGCTAAAGTTATAAATACGTTTTCAGGTGCAAAAACTATGATTAAAGTGGTGAAACTGTATTTTCACATACACTTAACTTGTATTAATGAAATGTATATTTTATATTTCTGCATGACAATATATATTTATATTTATATTATTATGTGTTGTCAACTTTGTACTTTTTTATGTCATTGCCTGAAATAGATAAATACATGAAAAATTAATGAATGAAATGTATTGACTGTTTAGTTAAGAAACATATATTATTATTATTTATTATTAACTCAGTTATAAATCATTAATTTTAGCACTGCATAATTCTATGTAAATGTATTCTTCATCAGTTTGTACGTCCCTTCTTTTGCTGTATATTTGCTTAGTATTTATTTTTGTAATCAGCCTGACCAACGCCTTGATAATAATCTTTGTGATTAACACATGGTTTCATATCATTTGCCAAGTTGTATCCTGTTAAATGTTTAAGTAAGTTAGATATGATTATTGAATCTGATTAAAACAAGAGTAAGAATACTAATTCAGTGTTACTATTTGAGTGGGCCCTCTGCAGTGATAAAGTTGGGCACAGAAGTCAAAAAGGTTAAGAACCCCTGATCGAGACAACATAACCTATTTTTAGCACACCTTGTAGCTAATGGGAATGCACATTGCAAAAAGTTGTTTTCACACTAACCACATCGTCTGTCTTTGCAGTGTGATCGCCCACTTTTCCCACAGCCATTTGTGCGTAACTGTGCCAGTTTGCATGTTGATTTAAATTGTGCTAAATGTAGACGCAAAACCGCAGCCGCAGAACACTTTGTCTTGATAAATCACATAGCAAGGGCTAAATAATTTTATAGTTGCATCTCTTCCTCCCAATATTGATAATCAGCACATAGTTTGTCTATCTATTTTGCTTATTTGAGCGACACAATCTTCTGCGCACAAGCTCACTTGACCAGATTTGCGTGCACTATCAACTTTGCATGTGTTTTAATACATGCAAACCTTCAGGAGACCAGGCCCTCAGTATGTGCTACTACTACCTTTGAAAACCGCCAATGTTTTTGTTTGTTTTGACGTAGTGACAGAGCCGCCTGTGTGTAAAGGTATCCCACATTGCCGTGTTATCGCTGTGGTGTGAATTGCATAGGTCAGAGTAGACGCTCGTTGTGTCGTATCGCATCTATGGTTGGGTCAATTTGGGCCATGGCTATATCTGTCTTTGCTGAGTTCTGTGTGAAAGGCGCATGGAAAAATGCCAGATCTACTGTTTTTTTTCACTCGAATGCAGCAATTTTGCATAATATCCTAACAAACACGTACGAGGTGTAAACATCTCACTTCATCAACAGCAGAGCTGCAAAAAGGTGTATGTTATAGGCGGCATAATTAGGTGGTACACAAGGACTTATTATTTATACAAATTCTTTCAAATGCAAACCTACAATCTTGTATCACCTGGAATAAGTCACTTTTTAATGGAACCCGTTCATTTTGATGCTCCTCGGGATCGCTGACTGACGTCAACATAAGCGGTTGTCTACATAACTGATACCGAAAGTAGCCATTGCTTGCACATTTTTTTGTGACTTTGTCCAGAGACCCAAGGGGAATGCAATAAGAGACGATAGTTTGTTGACATCCTTTTCCTCCATTCTTTTTAGATTATTCTGTTTTCATATCATATTTTACACTCTTATCTAACAAAGATAACATTTTGTTCTTGGCTACAACAATATGAAGACTTTAATACATGTGCAAATATTTAGTTCTGGCAGATAACATAAAAAAATGAAATGGGTTCATGTCATGCTTTCATTTTACAGCTTACTTTGCACTGAACAGGAAGTCCAGTGTTGCATTCTCCTCAGTAGGCAAAGTCGCCAGAAGGCACGACATGACTTAATTGCCTCATTTGCATAATTGATTGCAATGGACGCTGTAGGAGAGATGAATAACGTTGTGGGGGTGATAAAAAAAAGTGAGATAAAAAATTAATGCATCTAAGTACGGCAAAATAACTTTTTTCCTGTTGACGCATAGTTAATTTTCTTTAACATCGAACCAATTTTGTTCTGCATGTATCAAATTTTATCCCAAAAAAATGGGTTGCGACATTGACAAATTTAAATTAAAAAGAACCATGGGATTTATTTATAGTGTGGCATTGAAGAAACATTTACGTCTCGCTCTGTAAACCAGGGCGGAAACAGCTTTACACATGTGCCTTTCATTTGCAATCTGGACGCCGAGGGGTGTGGGTCTCCTACCCTCTGACTGCAGCTGGGACTGCTGCGCGAAGTTACTGTGTTCATGTTTTTATGCTGTGTAGTTAGTTCCTGCTTATGGACTATGGTGAAGTTAACAATACTACAGCACGTGTTGACCTGAACAGATAGATTTTTGTAAGAATTACTTAAATGTGCTGTTTTCAACTTTCTCACAGTAACATTTTTCAAAGCAAAAAGTATAACAAGAAGACCGCTGGCTAGCTCACGTTACCAGTAGTGGTTTAACACAACTCATTGATGCTAAAACTCTCTATGTGTTCCACAATTACTTAGTTTGTGTAATACATTTTTTTTACCAGCCCGAATAAAATGATTGGTGTTTACGGTGGTCACTCACCCATGCGCAGGAAGCATGTGCATACATACAGAAGCAGTCCAAGAAAGGCAAAAATGCTTTTTTTATGATAGAATAAACATTAAATGATAGTTAATGCTAGCTATTCAAATCGTTATTGTTAGCTAAGAACAAAGCCAATGCGTGTGCATGTATTACGTACGTACATGGTAGTGTTGTCCCGATACCAATATTTTGGTAGCGGTCCCGGTACTAAAATTATTTTGATACTTTTTAGTACTTTTTGGTACTTTTCTAAATAAAGGGGACCACAAAAAGTTGCATTATTGGCTTTATTTTAACAAAAAGTCTTACGGTACATTAAACATATGTTTCTTATTTCAAGTTTGTCCTTAAATAAAATAGTGAACATACAAGACAACTTGTCTTTTAGTAGTAAGTAAGCAAACAAAGACTCCTAATTTAGCTGCTGAGGCATGCAGTAACATATTGTGTCATTTATCATTTTATTATTTTGTCAGAATTATAAAGGACAAGCTATAAAAATTGATTACTAATCTACTTGTTCATTTACTGTTAATATCCGCTTACTCTCTCTTTTAACATGTTCTATCTACACTTCTGTTAAAATGTGATAATCACTTATTCTTCTGTTTGATACTTTACATTAGTTTTGGATGATACCACAAATTTGGGTATCAATCCGATACCAAGTAGTTACAAGATCATACAAAGTCCTCATGTGTCCAGGGACATATTTCCTGAGTTTATAAAGATAATATAAATTTTATAAACATAATATACATTTTACTGGTACTTTTTATAGGCGGTATAGTACCGAAAATGATTAATTAGTATCGCGGTACTATACTAATACCGGTTACGTCATTATGTCCTGGAAGACGTAAGACGGCGGGATAAATCGCTTAAAATACATTGGAAAGTTAGCCTCCTCTAAACATCTGGGAAAATGTTGCAAACAGCCCCTTTAAGTGAAATGTTGGACAAAATTAGGGTTTTAGGTACTAATAAGAACATGCTGGTATGAGACATGATGAGTTGGCCGATATTGATGGATTGTTGACATAACCAGGACCGATTTAAACGGGTTCCACTGTAGTCACCAAATTATTATTTGCTGCCATTTTGGTCTATGAGACATTGTAATATTGTGATTGCACACCCTTAGATGAAAATAAACAATTTTACGTATGAGTAACCCCACTTCAACTTTGCCCTTTCGAGATATTTGGTCAGCTGGCAGAGTTTAATAGTTTGTTGTTGAACTGGAGAGACACCACGGACCGAAATCCTCCCACGCTGCCTTTGGGCCTTGTATAGATTAAGCAAGAATGACAACCTGCCCTAGCTTCTCATGAAGTGTGTGAAATTGAACTTGGGCAGGCCTGACAAAGATTTGAGGGGGTGACAACGAGGCCGCCTTGAACACTCCGAGATGAACATGATACTCATTTGTTTCCATCAGTCAGAAACGCTGCAGCGACTTGAGTCAGCGCAGCAGAGTCGGTAACCAAAATAACCCCTCAAAGCAACAACTACACAGAACGCCGTCTCTATTGTCTGTGCGTGCCTTCGTTTTTTGAAGCTAGCTTTTGGACGAGGAAAAAATGGAAGGAGGGTTTCTAATACAGCCGCTTAGGGATTTTGCTACTTCAAAAGGAACGTTCAAATTGTAAGCATGGGAAAAGCTCCTGGTGGCTGACAGTGTATAATCCAAAAGGTAGCATTTTAAAAGGTTGTAGCTACGAACTGGTATATTTTTTTTTTAACAAGGTGGCCACTCCCACTCAATCCCATTTGGCAGATGTGGCTGGCTGCAGTGAAGATGACAGGGTTTAACTCATTGATTCATTGGTGCAGGTTCTCTGCTTTCATGCCACTGAGCTGATAAGAGAGAACCTCAAAACCCTCAATCACTTTAGTCTTTTACACCAACAAGAAATATGAGTGCTGTGTCAGCCTGTGTCAAATGCCCCTTTTTTCCAATGCATAACACCGACTAGGTTGTCATTCCTAATATATGTGCTTCATAGTCCCCAATAGTACTGTCTTTGACTAAGGACTTTCCTGGTCGAATCTGATTCATTAAATTTTGCCAATCGTCTACGCTCGGTCGAATCTATGGTGCTTTTCTGGAGAGAAATAAACAGATGGCGACATGTAGTAGTGTATACTGACTCAACGCTCATGCAGGGGTGACCAAAGTGTGGCCCGGGGGACACATTTGCCCCACTGAATTGTTTGGTTTGGCTCGCCAATGGGTGGCTGCTCAAGTCAATCAATCAAAGTTTATTTGTATAGCCCTAAATCACAAGTGTCTCAAAGGGCTGCAAAAGCCACAGCGACATCCTTGGCTCAGATCCCACATCAGGGCAAGAAAAAACTCAACCCAATGGGATACAATGAAAAACCTTGGAGGGGACCGCAGATGTGGGGATGCAATGGGCGTCGAGTGGATCTAGTTAATAGTGTGAGAGTCCAGTCCATAGTGGGGCCAGCAGGGGATCATCTTGAGTGGAGACAAGTCAGCAGCGCAGAGACGTCCCCAACTGATGCACAGATGAGTGGTCCACCCCGGGTCCCGACTTTGAACAGCCAGCGCTTCATCTGTGGTCACCTAATAACCTCTAGATGCAGGAGAGGGGGGCAGAGCAGAAAGGAGATGGCAGATCAACTGGTCTAAAAGGGGGGTCTATTTAAACGCTAGAGTATACAAATGAGTATAATACATATTCATACTGACCTCTTTCAAGCTCTCTAAGGGTGTCCCAATTGGATATCAGTTCGAAATCAGCAAAAATGCACCTATGAGTTACAATTTACATTAATGCATTCTAAATACATCAGTTTTCCTTATCAATAATTAAATCAGTTACGATTCACTTAATGAATTATATCTTGTTTTCAATAAGTCCATGACGTTTATCATAATTCTTCTTTGCACTTTGCAAACGCTTGTAGTTTGAACAGGTTTTTAAAGTAGATCATATTGATTCACTATTTGACTTTTGTGCCTAATCCATTCCAAAATGTAATCACATACTAATATACTAAAGGTTTTTAGTGTTGTACGTCCATAAAGATGTTTTGATTTAGACTTTCCTCTAAGGTTATATTTCTCTTCTTTTGTTGAGAAGAATTATTGTACATTCTTGGGTAGCAGGTTATAGTTTGCTTTGTGCATAATGTTAGCTGTGTGCAAATGCACTAAGTCATTGAATTACAATGTTTTTGATTTGATAAATGAAGGGTTTGTATGTTCTCTATATCCAACATTATGTATTATTCTAACTGATCTTTTTTGTATCACGGTTAGTGAGTGAAGTGTACTTTTGTAATTATTTCCTCATATTTCTGCACAATAACTCAGATATGGTAACACAAGAGAGTGGTGGAGAATATGGAGTGAGTTTTTGTCCAATACATATTTTTGGTTTATTTATTTAATTTCATCATCAATTGTTATACCCACAAATGTTATTTCTTTTACTCGTTCAATTTCTACACCGCCGATGGTATCTGTGTTTGATTTTCCTTTCTGCTGTTATGGAACAGCATTATTTTGGTTTTACTGAGATTCAAGGATTGTCTGTTTTTGTCATACCATCTTTTTATTTTGTATATTTCTTCTGTTATTATTTGTACTTTAAATAATACTAACTTTAAGTCCTCTGTGACTTCACAGATGTCATTTATGTAAAGATTAACAATTTTGGTCCCAGAATTGACCCCTGGGGTCTGCCGCAAGATATCTCAGAGGCGCGTGATGACATGGAGAGCTCGGTGTCTGACAGCAGCACGTCCCGACAAGCCTTGATCACGTGAAGAAATGTCATCCCAACACTGTAAAATATGTGTGTGGAGATATAGGAGGCCAAAACATGGCCGGCTGTTTCTTTACACAGGTGACTTCACAACAGGAAGCAGCGGCCGCCAGGGGTGGGAATCAAAAACCGGTTCTTGTTGAGAACCGGACCCTAGGGTTTCAATCCCTGGAAATCATTTCACAGTTGGCTTAACGATTACCTTTTCGATACCTGTGGGCGCACAGGACGTCACCCCCCGCATGATGTCATCAAGGATGACGTCACTGGGCGCAGTCCCGATCAGCAGCACAGACGTTAGAATTGTTCACAAAAAAGGAAGGCACCAGGGCAACGTGCAACACTTGCAATTTGGATATTGCATCAAATTGTGAAATTACTAGCAGAAACATTGTCAGACACAGCATGTGATAACGTTGAATTGATGACGCATTTTCGATCCCCTCCTGAGTTGTAAGTAAATCACCACCAGCAGTGGTGGCAAAGTCAGCGCGTCCTCTAATCTTAATACTGCAGGTAAGTAACAAACTAACACTGCATATCATTTTAAATCATGCTATTAACTGGAAACGTGAAATAAATGTTTCTCAGAGCATCACATGACGAGAGGGTCTCTGACCCACTGCCCGTCTAAGAGCTGTTCTCCACAGCTGGTGACACTGTGATTAGTCAGCACTATCGCGTATGCTTCCTAAAAAACACAGATATGCTCAATGTTCTCTACAAACAATGGTTAATTTTCGTAGTTGATGGATGAAAAATTGCACAGTGTAGAGTTCTACTTGACTTCTCCGTATTTTTGTGGATAAATGTCCGCCATTTAGATATTATTTCAACATCCTTATCTGGCATTATTGACTTCTTTCTGCTTCAATATGGCACAGACCAGCAGTGCAACTGCTTTAACAAATCAACTACATGCTCTGTCGGGTGTTTATTTCAATGAATATCACCCACCTTTTCTTCCCAGCACTGTCCTGCACACTCACTTTTTTCCTGCCCATGCTCAGAAAAAACTCTGTTATGTCGATCTTCAACTAGAAGGTAATGCTAGCGAGTTAGACCAGGGACCTCATGTATTAAGAGTTGCGTGGATTCCTACTAAAAACTTGGCGTATATTCAAATCCAGTAAACGGCATACTCAAAACAAAAAAAAGAGATTTATTAAAGTGTGCACACACATTAATCAAGCACATTTATTTGATACTTTCGGAATTGATTGTGGATGTCTGACACGTGGCTGGGCAAGCCCAGATAATATTAAATCAATCAATCAATCAATCATTTAATCTTTATTTATATAGCCCTAAATCACAAGTGTCTCAAAGGGCTGCACAAGCCACAACGACATCCTCGTTCAGAGCCCACATAAGGGCAAGGAAAAACTCACAACCCAGTGGGATGTCAATGTGAATGACTATGAGAACCCCCCCCCCCCCCCCCCCCCCCCCCCCTCGAAGGGAGACCGGATGCAATGGACGTCGAGTGGGTCTAGCATAATATTGTGAAAGTCCAGTCCATAGTGGATCTAACATAATAGTTAGAATCCAGTCCATAGTGGGGCCAGCAGGAAACCATCCCGAGCGGAGACGGGTCAGCAGCGCAGAGACGTCCCCAACCGATGCACAGGCGAGCGGTCCACCCCGGGTCCCGACTCTGGACAGCCAGCACTTCATCCATGGCCACTGAACCTGAGCCCCCCCTTCCACAAGGGAGAGGGGGGCAGAAAAGAAGAGAAACGGCAGATCAACTGGTCTAAAAAGGGGTCTATTTAAAGCTAGAGAAGGGTCGGCAACCCGCAGCTCCGGAGCCGCATGCGGCTCCTTGACCACTCTGATGCGGCTCAGCTACATACATGCCGACCCCCCCGATTTTCCCAGGAGACTTATGGATCTCAGTGTCTCTCATAGATTACTCCCAGGGAAAAATTTATCCTATTTGCACTATAATTACTAAATAAAGTGCGTGCCCTAATTGCACTGCAGTAATTGTCCTCTATAGCATTTACATACAGCGTGCCAGTCCAGCCACATGTTGCATGTTGTTATTACTTGCTCACACAGGAGACAGCAAAGCATACTTACTCATCAGCCACACAGCTTACACTGACGGTAGCCGTATCAAACAACTTTAACATTGTTACGTTACAAATATGCGCCACACTGTGAACCCACACCAAAAAAAGAATGAAAAAACACATTTCTGGAGAACATCCCACCGTAACACAACATAAACACAACACACCATTACCCAGAATCCCATGCAGCCCTAACTCTTCCGGTCTACATTATACACCCCCGCTACCACCAAATCCCCCCACACATCAACCCCCCCCCCTCTCCGTGCGTTGGTTGAGCGGAAGAGTTAGGGCTGCATGGGATTCTGGGTATTGGCACCGTCAGTGTAAGATGTGTGGCTGCTGAGTTAGTACGCCTTGCTGTCACTTACGTGAGCAAGCTGAAATTGCATTCTACGTGTGGTCGAGCAGGTACACCGTTAGGGCGGACTGTAGAGGGCGCCAAATGCAGTGTCATCACGCTCTGATATTCAGGAGTCTCCGGGAAAAATGAGAGGGTTGGCAAGTATGACGCTATCAAGCGCCATTCAGTCAAAACTCGCGGGCTGCACTAACATCAAATTTCCACATTAAAGTGCGTGCCGGTGCGTGTGTCGGAGACCCCTGGTTAACATAGCACAAAGCATTTAAGCTTTGTATGCGGTGTTTTTCATTTTAAATTTAAACATTTTTTTTGTGGCTCCCATTACTTTCTTTAATTGTGAAACTTGCCAAAATGGCTCTTTGAGCGTAAAGGTTGCCGACCCCTGGGCTAGAGTATACAAAGGAGTTTTAAGATGGGACTTAAATGCTTCTACTGATAAATACTCAAGTCATATTAAATTAGCCATGTGCGTGAGTTCTGCAGGCTCTGCCCAATTACAATCCAGTACAAGGTGCTTCTTTGTCGTGTTCCAGCAAAAGAAAGAGGGTTGAGATTATGAGAATGCTGTGTGTTCTGAGAACCGCATACACGCTAAAATAAAAATAGAAATGGTTGGACACCAGGAAGAAGGTGAAGAAGATGGATGTGCCCAACCAAAACAGACGAGGGGACTGTAGATAAATTAGTGCTGCACCCCGTTTAAAAGATACGTAAAACTTTAGAAGATGTGGGTGACTGTTTACACCCATATAAATTACATTTGTATAACCTATATACCAAAGTATCCACAGCCTGTAGAAGTGTGCGTACGTTTGCGTGAAGCACGGCACATTTCAACGCCCAGTTCCCTCTTGATACATCTCAACTTTGCAGTCTCAAAGTCAGATTTCTGCGTGTACGCACGCTTATTACATGAGCGGATCTTACGGGATTAATTCGGACATTTGCTACGACAACTAATGGCGGGGATGCTTGTAATTATTATTTTTTGCTTGGAATGTGATGCATAACAGTCAAGAGACAGCTCTTAGCACAAAATACTCGAAGTTGAGGTACCGCTGAATTGAAATCCATTAATTCTCAACGACAGTGGCGTTATGTAAAGATATTGGCCTTTAATTTATGTACGTGTTCGGATCAGTCGGTGTCATGGTTGTTGTGGAGGCGGAGGCAGGCAAAATGTATTTAATAGTGATGGGATGAATTGTGCAGAGTAATGGAGGGTGCGTTCAGCGAAGCGTGTATCGAGGCTAGCTTCATGTAGGAGAGGAGCCAGAAATGATGACTTGTGAACCCTCGCTGCCGGGCCTTATTACGTTTTGGGACGCGGTTCCAGATTTTGCCGGGAGATTCGACAACACATAAACCGCCCAAGCTCAACTGAAAATGTGGGCTTTTGAGAGCTGCAGTCACTTCAGAATCTGGATAGAAAACAAAAATAGTTTTAAAAAATGCCAATCGAATCCAAGAATAACAGCGCATGATTACACTATATTGCCAAAATTATTTGGCCACCCATCCAATGATTAGACGCAGGTGTCCTAATCACTTGGCCCGGTGTATAAAATCAAGCACTTAGGCATGGAGACTGTTTCTACAAACATTTGTGAAAGAATGGGCCGCTCTCAGGAGCTCAGTGATTTCCAGCGTGGAACTGTCATAGGATGTCACCTGTGCAACAAACCAGTGGTGAAATTTCCTCGCTCCTAAATATTCCAAAGTCAACTGTCGGATTTATTATAAGAACATGGAAGAGTTTGGGAACAACAGCAACTCAGCCACCAAGTGGTAGGCCATGTAAACTGACAGAGAAGGGTCAGCAGATGCTGAAGCGCATAGTGCAAAGACTTTCTGCACAGTCAGTTGCTACAGAGCTCCAAACTTCATGTGACCTTCCAATTAGCCCAGTTACAGTACGCAGAGAGCTTAATTGAATCGGTGTCCTGGCGAGCAGCTGCATCTAAGCCATACATCACCAAGTCCAATGCAAAACGTAGGATGCAGTGGTGTAAAGCACGTCACAACTGGACACTAGAGCAGTAGAGACGCGTTCTGTGGAGAAATGAATCACGCTTTTCCATCTGGCAATCTGATGGACGAGTCTGGGTTCGGAGGTTGCCGGGAGAACGGTACATTTCGGACTGCATTGTGCCGAGTGTGACATTTGGTGGAGGAGGAATTATGGTGTGGGGTTGTTTTTTATGAGTTGGGCTTGGCCCCTTAGTTCCAGTGAAAGTAACTTTGAATGCTCCAGGATACTAAAACATTTTGGACAATTCCATGCTCCCAACCTTGTGGGAGCATTTTGGAGCAGGCCGTTTGTCTTCCAACATGACTGTGCACCAGTGCACAAAGCAAGGTCCATAAAGACATGGATGACAGAGTCTGGTGTGGATGAACTTGACTGGCTTGTACAGAGTCCTGACCTGAACTCGATAGAACACCTTTGGGATTAATTAGAACGGAGACTGAGAGCCAGGCCTTCTCGACCAACATCAGTGTGTGACCTCACCAATGCGCTTTTGGAAGAATGGTCGAAAATTCCTATAAACACACTCCGCAACCTAACAAGCTGTTATAGCTGCAAAAGGTGGACCGACATCATACTGAACCCTATGGGTTAAGAATGGGATGGCACTTCAAGTTCATATGTGAGTCAAGGCAGGTGTCCAAATACTTTTGGCAATATATTAATATATAGATATAATAATCACATATCATTTGCTTGCATGAATACAATTTGCTGAAGAAAATACCCTACATTTGGGTACAAATGTAACTTAGTAGTCAGAATGTCATACAGGATTACTTTTTTAAATGTTTTACTGAACTGCAAATCATTCATTTGCTCAAAACTTGGCAAAAATAAGCAGAGTAAAAATGAAGTGCAGATTTTGAAAGTCTTTGACTTTAGCATCTTTAATTTCATACCATAAAAAGAATCCGCCATGAAACGTGACGTACAGGCAATTATGCTAAACAGCAGGCAATTATCCGTACAATAATTAGAACCCAGTTTGTTTCTACATTTAGCCTTGGTGAAAGGGCTTTTGATTGGCATGATAAGCGGCGCTTTGTCACTCAAACACAAACAGAATCTGGAGGTGTTTGCACATGATTGATGGCAAGTAAGATTAGGCATAATTACAGAGGGATAGAAGAAACCCTGCAGAAATACGCGGCTGGCCGGCGCCGACTCGCCCGTTTTGTGATTCGGGTTCCACAGAGTTCCACAGGAAATCAGTGTCCAGTTGAGTGAGCACGCCTTTGGCCCGGTGATTCATCAGCGCTCATCCATATATGGATGCAGACCAGAGGGAAGAGCTCTGAGACACTGCAGCCCACGGGGTGAGACAGAAAGTTGGGCAGCCACCATATTGCTACACAATATACTGTATGTGATTGTTTATAGGGACATATCATGAGGTATAAGATTCTAGTATTCGCCAAGTGTTTCAACCGGGGACTGGCTGACATCCACAGCGCTCGTCCACATAACCGGAATCACAGCATTGCTTGCACATTTACATGCGACTTTGTCCAGACGCATCGGGAAAACGTGTGATACAGTAGGACATCAACATACGAACTTAATTGGTTCTGTGAGAAAGCTCTTTATTTAAAACAGCACAATTTTAACAATGCAACACGCTTCTTTGTTTAAATAATATTGTATGAAAGACCACACAATATATTGCAGAACTGTACAGTGCGAGCATTTTGGGTCTTAAATGTATGTCAACTAAGCAGTCAACCTCGACGAGCTGTCGGCATAAGCAGGACAGACTTACCGGCTTCCTTTGAAATTGATTATATAATGCAAGTCTGTGGAAGGACTTTCTTTTTTATCTCAAAATAATACTCCATGATTATTATATTGGATCAAGAGTGGATCGTGAGATCGACAGGCGGATCGGTGCGGCGTCTTCAGTAATGCGGACGCTGTATCGATCCGTTGTGGTGAAGAAGGAACTGAGCCGGAAGGCAAAGCTCTCGATTTACCGGTCGATCTACGTTCCCATCCTCACCTATGGTCATGAGCTTTGGGTCATGACCGAAAGGACAAGATCACGGGTACAAGCGGCCCGAAATGAGTTTCCTCCGCTGGGTGGCGGGGTTCTCCCTTAGAGATAGGGTGAGAAGCTCGGTCATCCGGGAGGAGCTCAAAGTAAAGCCGCTGCTCCTCCACATCGAGAGGAGACAGATGAGGTGGTTCGGGCATCTGGTCAGGATGCCACCCGAACGCCTCCCTCGGGAGGTGTTTAGGGCACGTCCAACCGGTAGGAGGCCACGGGGAAGACCCAGGACACGTTGGGAAGACTATGTCTCTCGGCTGGCCTGGGAATGCCTCGGGATCCCCCGGGAGGAGCTGGACGAAGTGGCTGGGGAGAGGGAAGTCTGGGCTTCCCTGCTTAGGCTGCTGCCCCCGCGACCCAACCTCGGATAAGCGGAAGAAGATGGATGGATGGATGGATTATTATATTTGTCATGCAGCAAAATTTGTGAAGACTGTGATTTCCATTGCTGCAGTGCAGTCTAGGGGTTTTGTGTATTAAGAGTTGTGTGGATTTCATATATCAAAATTGGCATACGTTCAAATCCAGAAAATGTATGTATTAAAGTGTGCGCATGCACTAATAAAAGCAATTGTTTTTTTGTTATAGTCCAGCCAACATGGAATTGATTGCAGATGTTTATGTGGCATGCCGTGGCCACGCCCCTTAAAAATATGCAAATCATATTCAAATTAGCTATGTGCCTTAGTTCTGCCTGGTCAATCAGAATTCAATAGGAGTCAGTAGGGGCAGCTTCTCTCTCTTGTGTTTCGAGCAAACTGCAATAAAATGTAAAACTTTTGAAGAGGCGGGTGACTCCGATTATCTTCAATGTAAATGTAATTTGTTTAACTTACAACAAAATGTGCTAACAGCCGGAGTTCTATGTAAAAGTTATGTAATGTTTGGTTTGAAATATTTCACATTTTAACATGCCAGCATGTCAAAAATGATATGAAAGACTTTGACTCTTGTTTGATTACTCAGTTTATTATTACAACACGGGTGACACAAATTTCCGATGCCATTAATGTGCCGCAACCCCGGACTGCTGCAACTGTCCGCAAGCTGGTGCTGAAGTCAGGAACACATTGTGACAGCAATAGGTGACAAAGTTATCACCGAGATAAATTAGTAGACATCCACGCAAATATCAATATGAAATTGAAGTTTTAAATGTATTGGCGAAAAAGTGAATGTTTAGTCCTTGTCTCGATCATTTTACATTGTTGGAATTTAATGTTGGCAAAGCCCGAACCAACACCTCTGTGTGTCACCAAAGTATCCCCAGCCTGTAGAAATGTGCGTACACGTCAATGTCAGTTTTGATATATCTCAACTTTGCCGTGAAAATGGGCGCATGCCAGGTTTTTGTGCGTATGCAAGCTTAATACATGAGGCCACTGGAGTTAACACACAATAGAGAATAAGTGGATCCAATTGTGGCTCAGGTTTTCATTTTCTTAAATATCCCAAATATTGAGCAGGGATTATTGGACATGATTATACATTTTCCTACAGTGTAACATTATTGTAAAGCTAAAGTGGTGTTAAAATTAAATTAACCAGGGCGCTTTTCCAAAACCTCTTTTTTTTTTTATTTAAGCGTGCCAAGTGGGAACATAACAGCTGTGTTAAAGTGTGTGTCTCCCAAAAAACTATTGTGCAGTGTAACCACTTTTTACATAATCCTGCATGCTAACATAACATTAAGGAGTGAGATAGCAGGACACAAGATAGATACTGAAATATTGCCGACACCAGATCTTCATGCTGTAAAAATCGATTCTTAAATAAAAATATCAATACTTTTGATACTTGATTTATTTGAGATAATGTATAATAACAATAACACGCTGACAACTAAATCATTGAGGTCCTGTACAAATGAAATGCGATTGGTGGGAACTACTTTTTCTTCTGCCTAGGCAAGCACAGTGGCACAGTGTTTATTTAAGAAAATGACTGGCAATTAAAATGGGTCACTCAGTATCATAAAACAGCAAATGTATGTATCGGTTTATAGTAGGCTATTTGGTGACACTACATACGGAGTTGAAAATAAATAAGATAACACATTCAGTGCAGAATAACGCCATCATTTGTTTCACCCTGTGGTTTGTTATCGTTGACGAGGATTCCACAAGAGCAGCAACACTTGAAATACACTACTTTTTCATTTTTACCAGATACATTAGGCATATTTGTACAAAGTATAGGATCTGTATTGTCGACCCCAGCCTAAATTTTACTCGGTATTCGGATCGTAAAGAAAATCAGTGGTATCGCACATCACTGGGGAGTGAGTTCCATAACTTGGGGGCAGAAGCCGCAAAGGAACGATCACACCATGTTTCATATCTTGTTCTTGGAGCTTCCAAAGATGTGTGTAAGGATACGCGTAGGGTCCTGGGTGGTGAACAGTTACAATATCAAACTTTATTTATAAAGCACTTTTAATACATAAAAGAAATGCAACACAAAGTGCTTTACAAACTTAAAAACTATACAACACACACACACACACACACACACACACACACACATGCAACTATATGAACAAATGAATGCAAGCTTGAGTACAGAGGAGACAAGTGATATAATAATAATATCAGCCAAGTATGATTAATGTACCAGTAGAGTGGAAAAACAAGTTGACTATTGTTTTTTGTTTTTGTTTCATTGTATCAATCAAACCATGTCCAATTGTATTTACAATCCGCAAACTATGTGAAAATACTGTCTAAAATGTCCTAAAATGCCGCAAACTCAGTCAGCCGTTTTGAATATTCCTCTCCAAACACCTTCGGTAATTTCCGTAGGTTCAACGTCTGTAGTAATGCTTCTCCACTCTGACCATGTAATCAGATCAGTCATACTGGAAACATGCAACACATTTGAGATGTGCTGTTCATCATTCACAATCCTTTTATAAAACAAGAACACATATGTATGGCTTTTTTATGCATTTGAAATAGCGAATAACAATTGAAAACTAACAATTGAGTCAACACATTATCTGTTGCGCCCTTTATACCTTATCTAAAAACATCCAGACACTGCCAACAATATTCCATTTACATGCCGTGACCTGAAAATTAACCAAATATGAACGATATTGTAATTATAGGCACCGACTTAGACGGACTATTTCAGCGGCGCATTAATAGCAGTCAGCTAATGCTAGCTTATGCTGTTGTTGTTAACACACTGACCTGACGGCTGCTTCTGTTTCATCTCAAACTTGCTAAAAGTACATTCTAGATTATAATTCATGCAGTTCTTACCTGGTACTACACAAATGTGGCCATGGCCCGACAGGCTGGTCGACTTTCACAATACCGAGGTGGCGAAAATGACACAAAACGACGCTTGTTGCAGTAACTTTTTTTAACCCTTCGTGAGGAGTGCGATTGAATCTTCGTCCGCCGAATGGAATTATGTGAGTGTCCCGTCGGTCGGCATCCCAGCGAGAGTGGAAATATTATTATGGTTTGTTATGGTTAGTTTGTATGTTAAGCACCTAGCAATGCTTCAAATGCTATAGTGTCACAATAAAGCCGCATCCGTGCAGCAGTCGAGCTCATCTTCTTTGTGTTCAGGCTCAAAAATATACGTTTCTGGATCATCATTTTTCCAAAAGTAAACCTTGTTAGATCTCACAATATCTGTTTGATTAGTATTTTTGTTGATGGGGAAGGGATCTTTGGTTCCTAGGACGACGTCACGCAATCACGTGACTGGCTTCCTCATTATCTCTCAAAATGGCTCAGAAAACTCTGTGAAATTGATACTATTTTAAACATATCTGTTTATTCACAAACTTTGGAAGTCTTTTGTTGTCATAAATCAATATAAGTCAATATAGAGGCAACTTGTTTTTTCACTCTATTAGTACTTTAACTGCCTTAAAAACAAACCGAATTACTTCAAAATGTATTCTAAAACATATTGGGAGCCAATGGAGAGAAAATAGAGTCGGAGTGATGAATGCATTTTGTAGTAACTGGAGCTTGTGACAGTGTGACTGATTTATTCCAGTATAGAGGACATTACATAGTCCAGTCTTGAGCTGATGAAAGCATGAATGGCTTTTCTAGGTCCGCCCTCCGCAGTAATGGCTTCACCTTTGTCAAGAGCCACAGCTGGATAAAAAAAACCTGCTCCGACCACTGAGTTAATTTACTTGTCAAATTTAAGGCTGCTGTCAAATCTCACACCCAGATTGTTCACAGCAGGAGGGAGGCTGTGGGTGCTAAAACTGGGTGCACTGAGTAGTGCATCAGGACTAAGCGCCATTTTTAGGTGGAAACGGTGAAGATATGTACCGTTTCCGCTTTTTATCCCCACGCAAACAGCATTGTTGGTGGTCTGAAATGAAATATTTTGAGAACTGCTCCAGAGTAGGAAGGTCTGAAAACCGGGACATTGTCGTTTCCATGGAGCGAAGGAAGCCGTCGGAGTACCCGAGAATGATGACGTCGCCGCCTCCTTCCCGCTCTGTCGCCGCCCCGACAGGGAGGAGGCATGCACAACAGCGTCACAACAAAGCTGTGATTGTGATGTATAGTAGTTACTACTATTATCACTATGGCAACACAACTTCATCCTCATCTATCAACTAAACATGCAGTACACACACACTTAATAATAATACACACGTCATATTATTTTAAATACAACAATGTCAAGCTCGGCCACCAGAAGAACGAGTGCTTGTTTCTTTCCTTTCCTACTGTACACTACTGCTAAAAAACTGTGTTTGACTGTTATATACTGTACTTTTATGTGCTCGTGACGTTTAATATTGTAACTTTTGTTAAAAGTATAGAATGACAACGAGACGACGTTGGTTAATTGTGTGTGATGTAAAGAATGACAACTATTTCTTTACATTCTTTTATTATTTAGATTCACTTACAACACATACAGTATAAAACAATAAAATACTACATACCTAAATCTATATAACCACAATCCAAGTGAGCACCGAACACTTTTTCTTTATTCTTAGACTTAGACTTAGACAAACTTTATTGATACACAAGGGAAATTGTTCCACACAGTAGCTCAGTTACAAAGGATGGTAGGGTAAGGATGGAAAGGATAATGCAGGTATAAAGTAGACTAAAAATGTACCATAGTAGCAATATAAAATATAACATATACGTAATATTTACATATTATATATACAGTATATAACATATACTGATATATTATATTATTATATTATATTTTTACATAATATATACAATATATAACAAATCCCATATACCATGTACAATATTACAGTATATGTAACAGCTGCAGCAAAAAATAAAAGGGCAGCATAAAATAGAGAGTAGATCCAGCAAAAAATACACATTATAAACAAAGAGAAGTAGCTAACATAGAAGGTGTCAGGTAATAGACAGATATCATCTATTGCTGTATGGCGAGTGATAATACAGCTGGATGGAGTGCGGAATGAAGGAGTTCTTGAATCGAACACTGTGGAAACGAAGCTAAAGGAGTCTGTTGGAGTATGAGCTCCGCTGTCCTTCAATTGTCAGGTGGAGTGGGTGGGCAGGATTGTCCATGATGGCTAGCAGTTTGTCCAGTGTCCTCCTGTCCCTCACTGACACAAACGACTCCAATCCAACTGCGTGCCAATAGATCAGTTTGTCAATCCGGTTTAAGTCCCTTTAGCTGGTGCTGTTCCCCCAACAAACCACTGCAAAGTACAGGGCACTGGCCACAACAGACTGAAAAAAGATTTCCAAAAGCTTGCTGCACACATTAAAGGACCTAAGCTTCCTCAGGAAAAAGAGTCTGCTCATGCCCTTCTTGTATACAGCTTTGCTGTTGTCCTTCCAGTCCAGTCTGCTGTTCAAGTGGATTCCCAGGTACTTGTACTGCCCCACTACTGCCACCTACCGGCCCTGGATTTTGATGGGCTCCACAGGAGTCACTTTCTTCTTGAAATCAATGACCATTCTGTTTCCTCCGCGGCTGTCGTGTGTCAGCGTAAAAAAATTCAAATGTTTCATCACCTCATTGCAAACGCTATGTTAGCAAATATGAACAGCACACACATCATCATGCTAGCTAAACTAGCTCTGATGCAGCATAACAAGTTTGTTCGTCAAGATTAAAGTATGTTTAAACCTACCAGAAGCACATTTCTGCTTGTTCAGAACCGGGTCCCAGTGTAGGAATTCCTTTGGAATCGCTTTCCATTTGTTCAAAAGATTCCCTTAACCGTTCTTCCAGGTGAGGATGATGTCATCACATAATGTGCGAAGTGACGTCAGACAGCAACATAAAGAAGCGCATCGAAGTTTGGCAACATTTTACTAGGAAATATTGCAACAGCGCTACTTGTAATATACTTCCAAGGTTGCTATTTCTACAAGAGGAGGATATACGAGCAATATGTTGAAACATTTGAACATACAGCATGCAATATCTATACAAGAATGTCATTTAAATAATGTGAACCCTAAAGCAAAACGTGAAGTTCTTAGCATAGCACAATCGACAAAACATAAACCTAAGCAGTTAGCATATATCTAATGCATGAACGCAAACAGTCGCGTGATGCGAAAACTGACACAGGTACAAAAAGCTCTCTGATTATCGATCAGGAGCAGGTGAGCCTCCTGATCACTAATCAGGGGCAGCAGGTGTGATCAATCAATGCTTGCTCAGTGGCTTTGTGGTTAAAGTGTTTGCCCTGAGACTGGAAGATCGTGAGTTCAAACCCCGGCCGAGTCATACCAAAGACTATAAAAATGGGACCCATTGTCTCCCTGCTTGGCACTCAGCATGAAGGGTTGGAGTTGGGGGTTAAATCATCAAAATGATTCCAGAGCACAGCCCCCGCTGCTGCTCACTGCTCTCCTCACCTCCCAGGAGGTGAACATGGGGATGGGTCAAATGCAGAGGATAATTTCACGACACCTAGTGTGTGTGTGTGACTATCAGTGGTACTTTAACTTTAACTTTCTAATAACGAGAAAGGTAAATAAGTAGGGAAGAAAGGCTGGCAACATAAACACATACTAAACATAGTGAAGAATAATAACCCAAACAAGACAAGACATGACTAAAAGTATTTATAGCATAAAAGGTGACTTTTAAGTACACACAACTTAAATATTGTATTTATATTCTAAAAATGAGTGAGATAGGCTCCAGCACCCCCCGCAACCCCAAAAGGGACAAGCGGTAGAAAATGGATGGATATTGTTATATTTACCATACCATACCATACCAACTTTATTTATAAAGCCCTTTAAAAACAAGCACAGTTGAAAAACAAAGGGCTGTACACCACAAAGAAATAGAGGCAAAGGACAGACTAAAAATAACATTTAAAACAGAAATAAAAATACACATTGAAAATTTGTAAATAACATATTTGTATTGTAGATAACTAAATTCAGGTCTTATTAAAATGTTACACTGCTGGACATATTTTCATTCCAAATCCATTTTACAACACTTGTGTTGCAGTGGCGCACACGCAGGTGAGGAGACGGGAATGCGGAAATACGACACTTCGCTGCTTAACAATATTGATGTTGCCGTAAAATGAAACCCACCCAATATAAATATGATTAATGTGCAAACCTGGGTTGTTTTTTTTTAATTGCCGCAGATATGTTTTATGTCTTGTTTGTCTTGAAAACTATCGCAGTCTAAAATGAAAAACAAAGGTGTGTGTAACAGCTGTTCTGCAGATACAGTGGAGAGACTAATAGTCTCGTGTTAGAGGGTCACAGTAGGTCACATAAACAAGCATTGATTTTCTGGAGCACCCATGTATCATTTGCATGTGTAGAAGTAGATGCCTGCTGCACAATTGTTTCCTGTCCTCTTTCCCCCACTCTTCTGCCGCCTCATTGCGTCAATGCAGGGGCACTGTGAGGACAATGTGGACTCTGCCATAAGCAATGTGGCAATCTTATTTGGAGTGGAGGCAGCAAAGACATAATCATTTGTTGCAGGGTGTACTTGAAATATTTAGTTTTAATTGACTGTTCGGGGGTCAAAGGACCTGCAGTTGTTGTTTTTTTTTGGTTTGCTTTTTTCAGTTTATCCCAAGCTATATAAATGTACATTATATACATAATTATCTCAATGAAGTCACCATTTAACTCGTATGCGTACACAACGTTTTCCCTGGCATTATATCAGGGCGTGGGTCGGCAACCCGCGGCTCTTTAGCTTTTTCAAAAATGTATGAAAATTTTAAAAGATGAGGGAAAAATTACATTTTTGGTTTAATATGGTTTCTGTGGGAGGACAAACATGACACAAACCTTCCTAATTGTTATTAATTCTACTGTTTATGTTAAACATGCTTCACTGATGAGAATATTGGGTGAGCGCCGTTTTGTCCTATTTTCGGCGATTCTTGAACTCACCGTGGTTTGTTTACATGTACAACTTTCTCCGACGTTGGCACAGAAAGACGTGTTAACTTTTATGCCACTTCTTCTTTGTCTCATTTCACCAAACTTTTTATTACTGTCCGTGAATGCACAAAGGTGAGCTTTGTTGATGTTATTGTGTGGAGTGCTTATCAAGCATATTTGGTTAGTGCATGACTGCAAGCTAATCGATGTTAACATGCTATTTAGGCTAGCTGTATGTACACATTGCATCATTATGCCTTTTGTAGGTATATTTGAGCTCATTTAATTTCCTTTACGTATGTCCTCTGTGTATTTATGTCATATCTGCAAGTCTCTTGATATATTATCTGTATGTAATATTGGCTGCATTTCTGATAGTTGTTTGTGTGCCATGTTGTTCCAGACCACAGCAAACATTACCCAGCATGCAAAGATTGTAATAAATCCGTTAGAAGAAGACAGCCTGCCCTTTCCTTTAACTTGAAGACAAAAGGAACATACAAAACTATGTCTGTCTGTAAATAAATAAAAATAAAAATACAACCTAAAAATAAAAAAATGTCCCACTGTATTGTTGGTTGTCAGCCTGGCAGCTTGTTTATTTTTATTGTAAAAAAATATATACATTTATTATAACTAGAAATAATCAAACATTACTCTAGTTTGCTGTGTCACATATAACACAAAGCTAAGATTTGGATGTTTTGTCAAGATAGCTCAGCATGCGTTGACCCACGTTTGATCGGTTTTAGCATCTCCTATGTACAAAATGCAGCTTTCAATGTTTCTTTGCGCGGCCCTCGGTGGAAAAATGTTGGACACTCCTGTCCTGAAAGACTCCAGTGGAGGGGAAACTGTGTCACTGTAGTAAAGTAGCTCTGACACGTAATATGCAAAGTTTGGATGTGGCCGTCGGCGAGGAGTTTCAAGCCAGAAATGAGAGATAGTTAAAAAGCTTGATGGGGAGCTGCGGCTCATTCATATTCATGGGAGCAAAATCACACCTGATTAAAAAAACATTGACAATAACTCATCAGGTTGCAAAAAGTGCAGGAGAGGATGGATTTGAATGGAATGCATTTTTTATACATTCCGCTAATGTGTGTAAGTAGTTTTATTAAGTCCTCTGAGGACCAAACTACAATTATATTTCATCTAGCACACTTTCAAACAACAAACAAACCTTTATTAAATATATTTAGAGACTTCCTGGCCTAAATGTGTTTGGGCTTTTTATAACAATTATTTTCAGCTTCTTAAAATTACATTATTAAAATAAAATCTCATTCCAAATATTTATGAAATAATTGCACAAATATAAATGTATAAACCAACATTGGTTTAAGTCGACCAACTCACCAAGTCCCAGTCCACCGAGTCCTTAT
The DNA here is from genome assembly GCF_033978785.1 of Entelurus aequoreus. Classification (NCBI taxonomy): domain Eukaryota; kingdom Metazoa; phylum Chordata; class Actinopteri; order Syngnathiformes; family Syngnathidae; genus Entelurus; species Entelurus aequoreus. The sequence goes on along the minus strand of NC_084742.1, from coordinate 32,356,487 downwards.
GACTTAAAAGTGTTACTTTCTGGCATGTTGGCAGGCGGTGTCACCCCAGGATGCAGAGACAGCAGCAACGTACAGGTAGAAGGTCCGATTAATACCGTATTTTCCGGACTATAAGGCGCACTTAAATTTATTTTTTTTCCTCAAAACTCGACAGTGCACCCTGTGCGCCTAATGTAAGGAATACGTTTGGTTGAGCTTACCCACCTGGAAGCTATTTTGTTTGGTACATGGTGTAATGATAAGTGTGACCAGTAGATGGCAGTCAAACATAAGAGATAAGTGTAGACTGCACTATGATGGGTCTCAAGTAAACAACACCAACATTTTAAATGTCCAATTGAAAATATAGAACATTACACACGGCCGCCAAAAATCTATTAACATGTTTTAGTAAGACTTTGGTAAGCTATGAAGCCGCACCGCTTGAAGGATTGTGAGCGCATTAAACATAAGAGTATTATTATGGTGTGTGTATAAGGTAAGACATATTATATGGCGTTTTGTTTCGCAGTATTATACAAACGCAATTTTTCTTACCTTCTGGTACCTGCTGATCTGTATTTGGGATCTCTATGAATCCTGAAAAATTGTGCGCGTCCGCCTTTGTAGTCCGTGACGACTCCGTAGTCGATAAGCTTCTTCTTTTACTCTATCTTCTTGTTATGGGACATCCATCCTCCGCTGTTGCCATTTCTAATATAAAGTAGTGTAAAGTTCTTACTTATATCTGTCAGTAAACTCGCCATGAAAGCGCTAAAACATACCGGTGTGTGAGTTTACATTATTCACCAAAGGAACTTTCCATTTAGAAAAAAAAAATAATAATATGACTCTTTTAATGCGTCCTATAATTCCGTGTGCCTATTATATGAAAAAAGATCAAAAATAGACCATTCATCGGCAGTGCGCCTTATAATCCAGTGCGCCCTATGGTCCGCAAAATACGGTAGGTACCAGCAAAAGTGAATAAATGATGGGCTCTCAGTTCTCACTTTGAGTGCTACACAAACGCTATATAAATCTAATCCATCATTATTATTATTGTGATTAATATTATTAAAAGGAGTGCCAGTGGTCGCAGCAGTGGACCATAGGCAAAAATACAAAAAGCTACAATTTTAAAAAGCAAAACGCCGGGGGATGGGACAAGGTGCCGCAAACAGGACATAGAAGCAAAAGGGAAAACCAACGTCTTCTGTGGGGCGACGCTGGCAAATAAACACCCCCCCCTGATTAGTGATCAGAGGCATGTGAGTCCCCTGATCACTAAACAGGAGCAGGTGTGGAGAATCAGTGCTCAAGCCAGGGGTAAAGTGGCTGGAAAAGGCAAACAGGAAGAGGAATGAAAAATAAGAGCACTGGACAAGAATTAAATACCGAAACACAGGAAAAATGACCATGATTAAAAAAAAAAGTCCTCGCTTGAATCACAATTGTTACATTTCTATAAAATATATGTGTGACGATCTGTTACTTCACTTCTGGTGGTGGTTCCTTGTTTGGTGTTTGTTTCCTGTCGCCGCTCTTATTTTTGTTCCCCTTCCTGCTTTTCTCCCTGAGCACTGTTTCCCCTCACCTGCTGCTGATTGGCAGCCTGGCCACACCTGGTGCTAATCAATAGGTTGCTATTTATGCCTGCCTTACCTGCTCCTCAGTGCTCGAGGATTGATTTATGTTTGAGAACCTTACATGTACGATCGCTTCCTTCTCCGTTTGAGAGTATTAAAATCCTCCTACCTGCTCATCGATCTCCTGGTTCTTGCATTTCGAAGTCACAACTACCGCAGCCATGCGAGTTCCCAACAATATGTGTATTAATGTCGACCTGTGTCATAGTATTGTTAACTTCATCATTATCACTAAGCACTAAGCAGTGTGAAACCTGAGCACCATACCTACTGTCGAGTAATACCACATTTAAACATGCACACAATGACTTCCTGTTCAGTGCAAAATAAGCTTCAAAATAAAAGCATGGCAGTATTAACTTCAAGTTTAGCACATCAACAAACACAATGCACCCATTTCATTTTAATTTGTGATTGTTGGCCACTAGAACAGGGTTGGTTTTTTTTTTTACCTTAGGGTCTAACTTTTCCACTATAGAGGGGCCCGAGGCTCACTCAAATATTAACACTGAATTATTCATATTTTTCTTGATTTTAACCATATTCAATAGTTATACCTAACCTACTTATAGTTTAGCAGGATCAACCTTGTTAAAGATTATTATCAAGGCACAATTCAAACAAGTTCTACTGTGTAACAGTACACTACTGTTGTCCCGATACCAATATTTTGGTACCGGTACCAAAATTATTTCGATACTTTTCGGTACTTTTTGATACTTTTCGATACTTTTCTAAAAAATTGCATTATTGGCTCTATTTTACCAAAAAATCTTAGGGTACATTAAACATATGTTTCTTATTGCAAGTGTGTCCTTAAATAAAATAGTGAACATATAAGACAACTTGTCTTTTATTAGTAAGTAAGCAAGCAAAGGCTCATAATTAGTCTGCTGACATATGAAGTGACATATTGTGTCATTTTCCATTCTATTATTTTGTCAAAATTATTAAAGACAAGTGGTAAAAATTAATTATTAATCTACTCATTCATTTACTGTTAATATCTGCTTACTTTCTCTTTTAACATGTTCTATCTACACTTCTGTTAAAATGTAACAATCACTTTTTCTTTTGTTGTTTGGATGCTTTACATTAGTTTTGGATGATACCACAAATTTGGGTATCAATCCGATACCAAGTAGTTACAGGATCATAAGTTGGTCATATTCAAAGTCCTCATGTGGTCAGGGACATATTTCCTGAGTTTATAAACATAATATAAATGTTATAAATATAATATAAATGTTATTGGTACTTTTCAGAGGCGGTATAGTACCGAAAATGATTAATTGGTATCGCGGTACTATACTAATACCGGTATACCGTACAACCCTAGTACATAGTTACGTCATTATGTCCTGGAAGATGTAAGAGGGCGGGATATAACGCTTAAAATGCATTGGAAGGTCATAGTAGTATCGACTAGATATGCTCCTGTACTTGGTATCATTACAGTGGATGTTAGGTGTAGATCCACCAATGGCGTTTGTTTACATGTTGACGCCGGTGAGCTACGGTGTGTAGTGAAGCATGTTTAGCTATTCCTCGTCCTGCAGGGATGATACTTGGAAGAAATGTACTTTTATTTGTTACCATGGAGGTGAAGGATTAGTGATTTAGAAATAGATAAAACACTGCAGACTGCGGCTGAACTTCAGCTGCTAAGTAGCTAGCCATGTCTAAAAGCACCTCTTACTGAGGGCGTTTCAGTGTTATAACTTCACTTTTATCGTTAGTTTTTAAGCCAAAATGCGTCCGTTCTCCCTTTTCTGTCTACACACTGTGTCTGCTTGTAAGTACTCCGTGATTGTGCGCTGCCGAACATGCTTGTCTGCTCGTAAACCAGCGACAGGGGTGGTGGACAGGTACTTTTCAGAGGCGGTATAAAACCGAATATGATTCCTTAGTATCGCGGTACTATACTAATACCGGTGTACCGTACAACCCTACAGTACACAGGAGTATTTCAAAGAATCTATAGCAACTCATTTTCCTCCGCTCCTTTACCAGCATCCGTCGCATCATTCATCACATACTTTACCTTATGTTAGCATGCAATGCAGTAGCATCTAAAGTGGCACGTTTACAATCCATCAGTTGTGCAAATCCAGTCTTTGCGACATTCTATATCTATCCATGGAGATCATAATCTTAAAAATTAAAAATATCATTGTTTTTGCCTCCCCCTTATCCCCATTTCCATTGAAAGTGGAGTACTGAAAAAGAATTGTCACGCACGCACAGTCGAATGTATGAGTCACAAGAGCTCCAGGATGAGGCTTTGAGTTAGGGGATTTGTCTGCAAAAGCCACTCTTACTCTATGACAACCGCAGCAGTAGTAGCTTAGCTGGGGAAGTGGGAGGGGCTTGAATCAGCAGCAGAGAGCCAAATCCTTTTAACAATGTGAGAGTGATGCAATGTCTTCTTAGTCATTACATCACACCTTCAACGTCTATGTCATTGCTTCTCAAACTGCGGTGTGAGTGACACTGGCAAATAAATACACACACAGGATGAATGCAATTAATACATCAACATTTAACTTCTATTTTTATTTGAAGACTCTTGTTGGCGAAGACAGAAATGAGCAGAGAGAGAGAGGGTAGGGAAAGGGAGAGTCACGTAGACCTCAACTCAATTTCTTTCTTGACTTGAGTAGTGTTTTTTCACCTTTTTTCAATCAAAATGATGTCACTCGCAACTCTCTTTGGCCCCATTTTATAGTCCTATTCAATGAAAAAAAAAATTATATATATATATATATATATATATATATATATATATATATATATATATATATATATATATATATATACATATATATATATATATATATATATATATATATATATATATATATATATATACATATATATATATATATATATATATATATATATATATATATATATATATATATATATATATATATATATATATATATATATATATTTGTTTGGGGTCTCAATTCGCCAGAATGTTACGGAGATAGGATACAAAACACATTCAACATTTTACCAAAATTTGAATCTTATGAAAAGTGAGGAGGAAAAAAACTAAGTGGTTATTGCTGTATTCAACAGATGAACTTGACATCGGTTCCTCTTCAAATGTTGTGGCGGTCCCTTTGTGATGTGTCATACAAGACCTACTCTAGGAGCAAAATGGAGCATGCTAGTCAGACTGATACTAAAGCTGCATAGTTCTTGGCTAATTGTCACAACATAAAAGGTTGTGGGATTGCATGTCCCCATAATATGATAATGCATACTGGAGTTAGAATACAGTAAACATGTCAAATATTAAATGTTTTCTTCAATATGAAATGCGAACAAAACAGAATGCATGGTTTTGGTAATGGCCGTAAAATCATTAAAATAAGTTACAATTGTAAAAAATGTGGACTGCTTTGTAGTCTTGAGTAGGTCTTAAGTTGTTATGTAATTTATGGGAGAGAAAAAAGTGATGATGTATGATTATTAAAAAAAAAATTTTTCATGTGTACATTTTTACAAAATGCAAAATAGTTTGAATTATTTGCAAAAGTATTCCCTTAATATTAATTTTATGGACACTATGTCTCTTTTTTCATCCTTCAAATCATTTAACTGGCATTTGAAGGGTTAAGATTCATAAAATCTTGGAATGTTCAGTAGTCTTAAGCAGGTCTGAAGTTAGTTGTTTAGTTAGTTATAGTAGTTATATATACAAGTTGGTTAAAGGATTTATGAAAAAGAGATGAAAATATTTTGAAATACTTTTATTACAATTTTTTATGTGTACACTTTTGCTCTGGAGGTAGTCAGAGGGTGCAAAACACACCAGTCGAGTATGATTGATATGCAAGAGTGTTCCCCTAAAATGTAATATGATTATGGAAAATATTTCTGTTTTTGCAATATTCAATTTATAAAACTGCTGTTTGAAGGGTTGTAGTCCTGAAAATTGTGGACTGCCTGGTAACCTTGAGCAAGTTTAAAGTTTTTTAATTCATTTATTCAAATGAAAGCTGAAAATAAATATTGGAGTATGATTATTTAATAGTGTGTTTTGTATGTGTACATTTTTGCTGCAATAGGTGCCGAGGAAGGTGCGAAATGCATCATTCGGATATCAATAAAATTTAACAGTCACCCCTTAATATTTATTACAGTATATTCCAGACTATAAGTCGCCACTTTTTTCCTATGCTTTGAACCCTGCAGCTTATAAAACAATGCGACTAATTTGGGGATTTTTTTTCACCATAATACAAATAGTTTAAAAAAACTAACTAAAACCAGCAAACACTGAATAGGTGTGTTATTGTTTATGCTATGATGCCATCTTTTGGACAAGTCTGCTCACTGCAGGTGCTGCAATGCTGCATTGCCTTTCTGTTTAAACTGAGTTTTCAATTGGTAGTACAGTTGCTGTTCCGTGACCCGTCTTCTAACCGTCCATAGCGTTTCTACTTGTATGGATTCTGCATTCATCACTCCAAGCAATGTTTGTAAGTTTTACAATATACCTAAAACCATTTTTACTTACTAAACTGTCCCATGTGTGACGTCTGTAGAAGTGTTTTCATGCATATGTGTATGTGGTAATGTAATCAAGCTAGCATCGTTGGCATTAGCTATTGTGCTAACTAGGGATGTCCGATAATGACTTTTTTGCCGATATCTGATATTCCGATATTGTCCAACTCTTAATTACCGATACCGATATCAACCGATACCGATATTAACCGATACCGATATATACAGTCGTGGAATTAACACATTAAAATGCCTAATTTGGACAACCAGGTATGGTGAAGATAAGGTCCTTTTTTTTAAAAATTTATAAAATAAAATAAGATAAATGAATTAAAAACATTTTCTTGAGTAAAAAAGAAAGTAAAGTAAAAAGTAAAAACAATATAAAAACAGTTGCATAGAAACTAGTAATTAATGAAAATGAGTCAAATTAACTGTTAAAGTTTAGTACTATTAGTGGACCAGCAGCACGCGCAATCATGTGTGCTTTCGGACTGTATCCCTTGCAGGCTGTATTGATATATATTGATATATAATGTAGGAACCAGAATATTAATAACAGAAAGAAACAACCCTTTTGTGTGAATGAGTGCAAATGGGGGAGGGAGGTTTTTTGGGTTGGTGCACTAATTGTAAGTGTATCTTGTGTTTTTTATGTTGATTTAATCAAATTAAAAAAATAATAAAAAAAACAACAAAAAAAACGATACCGATAATAAAACAAACGATACCGATATTTTCCGATAATACATTTTAAAGCATTTATCTCTAGTGCTAACACGTTTACTAATGTCTGTGTTAGTATAAATAACTTACAATGGCATTCTGTTTGTATTGTTTCAGTTCTGTAAAGTTACCAAAACCTCACTTTGGAGTTATTAAGTCAATTTAGCTGGTTGGAGAGCTAGCTTCCGCAGCTAGTTGCTCCATAACAATGACTTCTGTTTTGTTTGATCAGCCGTTTTACTGCTGTGTTAAAGACGCCATTTGAAAACAATTAAGGTATGTTTTTCTACAAAGGTGCCCAGAGAGAGAAAACTGCATCAATCAAGTTTAAATGATATGAAAGAGTATCCCCTAATATTTTTTAAATATGGCAAATACTTCTCTTTTTTACATTAATATTATTCATTATTTTACATTTGAAGGGTTAAAATCCTGAAAACCGTGCAATGTTTGGTAGTCTTGAGTTGTGTGATTTATGAAAAAATATAAAAACATATTGATGAATGATTATTCAATAGTTCATATGTATAAATTGTTTTGGTCTGAAGGTGGTCAGAGAGTGCAACATGCATTAGTTGAGTATAAATTATGTGCAAAAGTACCTTCCCAGTATTTATTGGATGAAAAATGATTTGCCTAAAATTATTAACCTGGCATTTGAATGGATAAAATCCTGAAAAATGGCAACTGTTTGGTAGTCTTTAGCGGGTCTAAAGTCAAGAGCGGTTTATGAAAATCTGACCAAAAAGAAAATGGGTTGCAACCTTCAATTATTATGATTGTAGTATTATTAACTTTGTTTTTTGTCTAACATCATTTGCTTGACTGTCAGCTTTTGAGGCAACTCGGGATGAGAAAGTGGGAGCTGGTATGACAGTAGTACCACGCAGTTGTCAGATATTTCAACGCTCCATTCCAAAAAGTAAGTAGCAAAAAAAAAAGCTTTAGGGAAATATGGCAGCCTTCAAGTGACATTTGCGTATGATTCAGATTCACTCATTCGGCTGAGTCATGCACAGAACATGGCAAGAACAGCCACTATTTTTCTCATGTCGCAATAAATATATTTGACAAATAAGAATGTGTTTTTTGTATAATTTTTTTGCAGTTAGTGCAGTGGGTTTTCTCTTGAACTGTTAATCCGGTTAGTAACATCACAGAGCTTCTGTATCCACCAGCTCAGAAATACTGCAGTCATTTAGGATGAGTGCAAAAAAAAAGAAGCGTAAAAAGAAGCCGACAGAGAGCTTAGCTTGCTTAGATCAAGTGCCACATGTGAGTTCACAGTGCACTCTGACTTATCTAACTTACAGTTTCACTTTGGCCACCTAAGGAATTCTCATCCGTCTAAAGCTGGGGTCAGTAACTCGCGGCTCTCGAGCCGCATGCAGCTCTTTAGTGCCGCCCTAGGGGCTCCCTGGAGCATTTTAAAAAAATAATTAAAAATGGAAAAAGATGGGGGAAAATGTTTGTTTTTGTTTTAGTATGTTTTTTGTTTGAGGACAAAAATGACACAAACCTTAGAATGCCCACTGTTTAATATGTTTGTGTGTATGCTTCACTGATGAGAGTATTTGGTGAACATCGTTTTGTCCTACTAATTTCGGCAGTTCTTGAACTCACCATAGTGTGGACTTGGACGCAACGGTTTGTTTACATGTAAAATATTCTACTCCTTCTTTGTTCTCATTTTGTCCACCAAAAGTTTCATGCTGTGCGTGAATGCACAAAGGTGCGCTTTGTTGATGTTATTGACTTGTTGGAGTGCTGATCAGGCATATTTGGTCAGTGCATGACTGCAAACTAATCAATGCTAACATGCTATTTAGGCTAGCTAGTATATTTCAGCTCATTTAGTATCCTTTACTTTTATCCCCTTTGTATATAATAAAATTTTGCATGTCTGATGACACATTATCTGTATGTAATATTGGCGTTTCTGATAGTTGTTTCTGCCGTTTCCTTTAACTTGGACACACATGTAACCAATCCGTGCTACAATCAATGCAATAAATATGGGGTTTTATGGGCTAGGAACAAAAGACTAGGGTTTCGACTTGGAGAGAGAAGGCAAAGCTCAAATTGCAGGTTGGTTAACACCGTGTATTAAACAATTTGTGAGGGACAACAGATATATACACACAATACGTTGAATGGCCATTCAACAGGAAAGTAATCTGGAAAACAACAGTGACTATATACATATATACACACAATTCAAATTTCAGTAATTAATATCTCTGGATCTGAACAAAGCTCAGTTCAGACTTAGAGTTTGTGGGGGAAAAAAAGGATGGCAGTACAATCCATGTACTGCTGGTTAAAGATGGGGGAAAAAAATGTAAAGGGTCGGCTCGAGAGCCTCCTACCCGCCCAGACAGAACAGGTGGTGGTTCCTGGCTGGAATCTTCCAAAACCAGTCCTTGGACTAGATTCTTCTTTCTTTAGCTCGCCATCAAAAAAAAAGAAGCCTGGCCAACTCTTCTACCGTCACACACAGCTTAATGAGAAAAAAAACTCCGGCGCTGGTAGTCGGCTCTCGAGCATACAATCGGTCTGTCTGCTGGCCACTTCCTGGTATCGGCTTATAAGCCCAGCTAATTGGACCGCGGCGGTCACGTGACCCGGAAGCACGCACAGCGCTCAAAGAGTAACCAGCAGGCAAGATCATACCAGTCAAATTCAAAAAGGTATGAATTTGACACCTGCGTTACACCCTCCCCCCTTAAGATAGTGCACCTCCGTGTGCATACTATATGATGTGAACGGGTAGTTCTAAGCTAGAGTTCCCTGCAGGGGTGGTACTAAGTATTTCACCATAGGCATCTCCTAGACTATGGAAAAGCGTCTGAACAACTGAAATAAAAGGATTACCCAACGTGGAATAACCAAATCGCTTAGGTGGTTGTCGCTGTCCTGAAGAACGACGAATAGCATCAGGTTCATTAAGAACCTCAGAGTCAAACATAACCGATTGGGTAAGGGCAGGGTCGGTAGACTCTGGGGATGTCTCTGCTTGGCCACTCTTCTCGGTTTCTCCATCCATTTTATCTTGTTCTCCAATTTCAGGTTCTTCAGCTGAAAAGATAACAGGCTCATTGGATGCAGGTAAGTGTTGATGATCTTCTCCCACAGATGGAGGCGGCGATGTGGCTGGATTGGCAGAGGACTTCCCTGGATCAGGTAAGTAAGGTTTCACAGGTTCGGTAAGTATACACTCTGGAGCATTGTCAAGTGATGGTAGGATGTTTTTTTTAACAGTTAAGGTTCCAGGTGAAAGGTTTGCAAATAGAGGTAATTGGCAATCATCTTCATAATTGTCATGATTCTCACCAAGTGGTGTCTCTTGCTGCTGGCTTCGGGTCACTGGCCTGCGAGGAGGCGTTGCCTCAAGAGACTTTTGGCAAGTATCACTCGGAAGAGACTCACAGGGCAGTAGAAGATCACGGTGAAGAGTTCGAGTTGGAGCCTTGTCATCCCTTTCTAGTCTCACTGTACATACTGGAAGGTCACCAGCACGGCTGAGAACGACATATACCTCACGCTCCCACTTATCCTCAAGTTTGTGCTTTCCTCGCAGTTTCACATTGCGAACCAAAACACGACCACCGACGTCCAAACTAGATGGGGTAACTCGTTTAGCAAATCTTCTCTTATTGTGTTCTGCAGATTTCTGCGCATATCTAGCAGCAAGCTTGAAACTTTGCTCGAGCCGGGAACATAAATGCTCAACATACTGGGAATGTGACTTTGACTGCTTTCCTCGGACTGGAAGACTAAAAGCAAGATCGACTGGAAGGCGGGGTGAGCGGCCGGACATTAATTCATAGGGCGTAAAGCCAGTTACATCATTCTTGGTACAATTGTACGCATGGCAGAGTGGTTTCACGTATTCTTTCCATCGCTTCTTCTGCTTGGGCTCCAAGGTTCCGAGCATACTTAATAGAGTTCGGTTAAAGCGCTCTACCGGATTCCCTCGTGGATGATATGGAGTAGTTCTTGTCTTCTTAATACCAGCAACCTCACAGAGTTCTTTTATGAGCTTAGACTCAAAGTCTGGTCCCTGATCAGTATGAAGTTTCTCGGGTATGCCGTAGTAAACTATGAAGTGTTCCCATAAGTAACGTGCAACGGTATGTGCCTTTTGATTAGGGGTAGGTAGAGCCACAGCAAACTTAGTAAAGTGATCTGTAAAAACAAGTATGTCTTTAGTGTTACTCTGGTCAGGTTCTAGAGATAGAAAATCCATACACACCAACTCAAGTGGCCGAGTGGTGGTGATATTAACCAAGGGTGCGGCTCTTTCTAGTGGGGATTTTCGTCGGACACACCGGTCACAAGTCCTGATTTTGGATTCAACATCTACTGACATATGTGGCCAAAAAAATCTAGAGTGTACCAGGTCTAGTGTTCGCTCAACACCTAGGTGTCCCATGTCATTATGAAGACTTTTCAAAACCAAGGCCCTCAACCCTTCAGGTAAAATGAGCTGTAAAAGGTCTTCATCTCCATCTTTCCTACTTCTGTAGAGGACACCATCCACCAATTCCAGGCGGTTCAATTCTCGAAGGAGCAAGGCCAATTCGGGAAGCTCGTGTCTCACTGTTGGGGGTACATGCTCTCCCGTTTCCAACTGGTGAATGACCTCTCGGATGGATTGATCAGATCTCTGTTTCTCCCTGATTTCCTCAATAGACAAGGCTGGCACAACCAGCAACCCGTGCTGATTTTCATCCAGATAACTCTCAGGGATGGCTTTGGCAGAGGTGGTCATGGACTCAACCAGTGTGATGGGAGGGTAATCGGTAGAACTGGTTGAATTGCAGTTTTTCACAAGACGACTTTGGCAAATGGCCGCGACGACTTCTGGGGAAATTTCATATCCTGGTTCACTGCTGTGCCCATCGGTGAACTGATGGATGAGATCTAGATCAGAGGAAGTATCAAGAGATGAATCATGGGAACGGCGTGACAGCGCATCAGCATCGAGGTTTTGCTTGCCAGTCCGATACTGAAGCGTGAAAGTGTACGTTGAAAGTGCAGCAAGCCAACGGTGACTGGCAGCATCAAGTTTGGCAGATGTCAGGATGTATGTCAATGGGTTGTTGTCTGTAACCACAACAAAATTAGCACCATACAGATAATCATGAAATTTTGCTGTAATGCTCCATTTCAATGCTAGAAATTCCAGTTTATGAGCAGGATATCGCGACTCACTTGTGGATAAACCACGACTAGCATATGCAATGGCTCTCAAATGACCATCTTGCTCTTGATAAAGAGCTGCACCGAGACCTATGGCACTTGCATCTGTATGTAAGATGTATGGCTTCTTCGGGTCTGCAAACCCCAGAACAGGTGCAGTAGTTAGGTGCTCAATCAGGGTTTCAAAGGCACTCTGACATTCTGACGACCACCTTCCTCCAAAAGGTGTATGTTTCGAGCCGTGTGACTTGAAATTGGACCCTTTCTGTCCAGTCCTACGGGGTGGTGTATAGCCCCTTGTCAAGTCATTCAGTGGTTTGGCTACTGCGGAATATCCCCAGATGAACCTTCGGTAGTAACCGGCAAATCCTAAAAATTATTTTAGCTCCCTCAGGGTTCGTGGAATTGGCCAGGTCTTTAAGGCAGAAATCTTCTCTGGATCAGTCTTCACCCCCTCCTCAGACACCACACGATCCAGGTACCGTACAGAGGTTTGGAAGAACTTGCACTTCTCCTGGCTAGCTCGCCACTAATTTTGTAACCAATCCGTGCTACAATCAATGCAATAAATATGGGGTTTTATGGGCTAGGAACAAAAGACTAGGGTTTCGACTTGGAGAGAGAAGGCAAAGCTCAAATTGCAGGTTGGTTAACACCGTGTATTAAACAATTTGTGAGGGACAGCAGATATATACACACAATACGTTGAATGGCCATTCAACAGGAAAGTAATCTGGAAAACAACAGTGACTATATACATATATACACACAATTCAAATTTCAGTAATTAATATCTCTGGATCTGAATAAAGCTCAGTTCAGACTTAGAGTTTGTGGGGGGGGGGGGGGGGGGGATGGCAGTACAATCCATGTACTGCTGGTTAAAGATGGGGAAAAAAAATGTAAAGGGTCGGCTCGAGAGCCTCCTACCCGCCCAGACAGAACAGGTGGTGGTTCCTGGCTGGAATCTTCCAAAACCAGTCCTTGGACTAGATTCTTCTTTCTTTAGCTCGCCATCAAAAAAAAAAGAAGCCTGGCCAACTCTTCTACCGTCACACACAGCTTAATGAGAAAAAAAACTCCGGCGCTGGTAGTCGGCTCTCGAGCATACAATCGGTCTGTCTGCTGGCCACTTCCTGGTACCGGCTTATAAGCCCAGCTAATTGGACCGCGGCGGTCACGTGACCCGGAAGCACGCACAGCGCTCAAAGAGTAACTAGCAGGCAAGATCATACCAGTCAAATTCAAAAAGGTATGAATTTGACACCTGCGTTACACACACATCTATACCCTTGGCCATTAAAAGCCAGTAATTTCCAGGAGTTATCTCACCTTCTGATTTACTAATGGTTTCTAATGTTGTAAAAATGTGTATAATAAATATTACATTTCAACATTTCTGTCAACAAAGATTTTCTTCAGCCTGCGACACATAGTCATTTTGATAGTAGGCTCTTATAGCTAATAAAGACACTTACATCATGTGTTGTCTTCATTATAAGACTTATATACGGCTTTTCATTTTGTATTTTTGGTCCAATATCACTCTCAACGTTTTGGGTTGCCGACCTATGGCCTAAAGCAGTGGTCCCCAACCACCGGGCCGCGGCCCGGTACCGGTCCATGGATCGATTGGTACCGGGCCGCACAAGAAATAAAAAATAAATCAAATTTAAAAAATATATATATATATTTTTTTTTAATTAAATCAACATAAAAACACAAGATACACTTACAATTAGTGCACCAACCCAAAAAAACTCCCTCCCCCATTTACTGTACACTCATTCACACTCATTCGCACAAAAGGGTTGTTTCTTTCTGTTATTAATATTTCTGGTTCCTACATTATATATAAATATAGAGCAATACAGTCTGCAGGGATACAGTCCGTAAGCACGCAATATTGTATTTTTTAATGACAAAAAAAAAAAAAAAAAATTACAATTATTTATTTATTTTTTTAAATTCCACCCCCGCCCCCTCAACCTCGCCCCCACCCCTCCAACCCCTACAACAATAACAACAACAACAACAACAATATAACAACATCAGCAAATAGGATATGTACAAATACAGTAATGACAATGAGCATTATTACAATGTAATTTTTAAACTGCAAATCTGTTGGCTTGTCTGATCATAAATCTAATCCACATCCCCTGCAAGAACACATGCAGTGTCCAGTTTCACAGGAGCTAATCTGCTAATCTCAAACACGCGGTACTCAAAGTCAGATCTTTAAGTAACACATTTCTTTTAATTAATAGTTGTATTTTCTATTTTCTTAACTGAGACGTGGCTCGACAAAAACACCGCAAATGCAGTTCTGAATGACTGTAGTCCAGGGGTGCTCACACTTTTTCTGCAGGCGAGCTACTTTTCATTTGATCAAGTCATGGGGATCTACCTCATTCATATATATAATTTATATTTACTTATTTAGGAAATATATTTTTTTGTTAACCCATTTAAAGGTGTTTAATGATAATGCAAGCATGTTTAATACATATAGTTAATATTGTTAATAAAGGTGTTTAATGATAATACAAGAATGTTTACTACATATAGTTAATATTGTTAACATGTAGATAATGCAAGCATGTTTAACACATATAGTTAATATTCTTAACAAGTTAAAGGTGTTTAATGATAATACAAGCATGTTTAGCACATATAGTTAATATTGCTAACAAGTTAAAGGTGTTTAAAGATAAATTAGATAATACAAGCATGTTTAACACATATAGTTAATATTGTTAACAAGTTAAAGGTGTTTAATGATAATACATGCATGTTTAACATATATATTCCTTTCTTTCATGAAGACAAGAATATAAGTTGGTGTATTACCTGATTCTGATGACTTGCATTGGTTGGAATCAGACAGCAGTGCTGATAACGTCCGCATTTTCAAATGGAGGAGAAAAAAAGTCCTCCTCTCTGTCCAATACCACATGAAAGTGGTTGGTTTTTGGCATCTTATTTGTCCAGCTTCCGTACTCCTTTTTGTACACTTTACAAGAAATACATTGGCGGCAAACTCCGTAGCTTGCTAGCTTGTGCACGCCAGCTTTCTGAGACTCTTAGCGCAGGCAGGATGAAGCAGAGCTTTTATTGTGAAGGCAGGAAGTGTGCAGTCGGTCTTTGGAGTTTTGACGACAGGTACGGCGCCAGAGTCTGTTGAAATAAAAAGTGTTTCTCGCCTTCATGTCTGTAATTTTTTCTTAATAATGAGCTGGCAGCAGCCAGCGTCATCTGACAAGACCCTCGGGTGCCGTGAATGTCAATCAAGTGACGAAAGTGACATCATAGTGAAGATTTATGATCGCTAATTTTTAGGACTATTTTTTTAATGCCTGGCTGGCGAACGACTGACACAACCTCCGCGATCGACCGGTAGCTCGCGATCGACGTAATGAGCACCCCTGCTCCAGTCCACCTCACTTTCACTCTGCTTCTGAGACACGACAAAACCAGAAGTGTTTGTGCCATATTCATAATGTTCTCACCCACAATTGTCGTTTTGTTTTGTTTCATCATTTGAGTATGTGTCATTCAAAATGGAGATAGAACAATTCTCCAAATTTAATATTACGATTGACAAACCACCACGGAATTATTTTATTGATGATTTCACTGAATTATTTTTAGTCTAGTGTGTGAATGTGAGTGTGAATGTTGTCTGTCTGTGTTGGCCCTGCGATGAGGTGGCGACTTGTCCAGGGTGTACCCCGCCTTGCGCCTGAGTGCAGCTGGGGTATGCTCCAGCATCCCCGCAACTCAGAGACGGACAGGCGGTAGACAATGGATGGATGGATGGACTTGCAGTCTGACTGGTCATCACAGAGGACTGAAATGTGAAGTTGTTGTTTTTTTACTAGTAATTAATTACAGTTATTAAAGAGTAATTCAGTTAGTAATTCAATTACGTTTTTCCATACAGTAACGAGTAACTATAATTAATTACTTTTTAAAAGTAATTTTCAGAAGGTGAATGTTATCAATGCTGCTTTATCAGATATTTGTGTTTTCTTCGACTTGTCTGTTAGACCCAAAGCAGCAGTTGGTCGTGCGGTTGTTAGGGGAAGACTCAAAAAGGATAGCATATGGACACAGTTTGTGGAAATGATTAGGTTTCAAAACACCCCGTATGCTAATGTTGATGATCTGTTGAACTTTATACTGTATGTATAGGGCCTGATCTTGTAAGACCCAAATACCACATGCTAAACAGCGTGTGCAAACCATAAAATTGTGTGTACTATTAGTGGGTGTGATGCGTGTGATCTACTAAGACTGCGTGTACAATTGATAACTTGTGCGAACCGCCTTATTTAAATGAGGTTTTTGCAAGTACTACCTGCTGTCACCATTAATACACTCATTTACTGCATGTTCATGCAATCATGCTCCTCCTACTTGTTGTGTTTTGCTGTGTTTTGAAACATGCAACAGATATGTAACACTTTTTCTGGGAATTTTAGAAGCAGTCCTGCAGTGCATCGACAATGGAACCCACTTTTTTAGCGCTCCAGAAGTGCGCCCTGGCATCAAATGCGAGACTGCGCTTCAGATGCGAGAAATTGATATTGCAAAAGGTTTTTTTCATATATATGAAAAACTTGTCAGTAGACACCAAAACGCATGAATTTAATTTGTTTTAATCTGTTCATTAAGTCATCAATTTCACTTCAGACTGGAACCTTTCCAAAGGCCTCAAAAACTGCTGTCAATAAGCCCCTCCTAAAGAAGAGTAGTCTTGAAGCCAAACTACTGAAAAACTGTCGGCCCATATCGAACCAGACATTTTTCGGCAAAGTCCTAAAAAAAAGGTTGTATACCAACAGTTTACTGACTTCCTCCTGTTTAACAATGTGTTTGATATTTTTAATCCAGCTTTAGGCTTCACCACAGCACTGAAACAGAGCCTATCAAGGTGAAAAATGATATCCGCCTGAACACAGATGCAGGATAAGTCTCAGTCTTGGTTCTGCTGGACCTGATCGCTGCCTTTGACACAGCTGACCATACTATCTTAATACAGAGGTTAGAAAACTGGGTGGGAATATCTGGTTCTGTTCTTAACTGGTTCAAGTCCTATCTCGATCACAGGACATACTTTGTTGGAATTGGGAACTGTCTCTCTGACCAAATGGCTACGACACTCAGATTTACGTGTCACTGACGGCAGGTGAACGTCGGCCTGTTGATTCACTTTGTCATTGCATCGAACAGATCAATGTGTGGCTGCAAAACAATTTTCTTCAGCTAAACTCAGACAAAACTGAGGTCATTGTCTTTGGCCCACAGAAGCAAATAAAAACTATTATTTGTCACCTTGAGACCCTCTCCCTGAAACCTAATAATCGGATTAGAAATTTAAGGGTAATAATAGACTTGGACTCAAACTTTAACAGCCACATTAAGTCAATAACATCATCAGCTTTTCACCACCTGAAAAACATTGCCAAAATCAGAAGAATAATGTCTAAAGCAGACTTAGAAAGACTAATGCATGCCTTTGCCTCCAGCAGGTTAGACTACTGTAATGGCCTTCTCACTAGGCTCTCTAAAAGAGCTGTAAAGCAGCTGCAGTACATCCAGAATACTGCTGCTCGAGTCCTGACTAGATCACTGCACTGGCTTGCTGTCGTTACAGAACAGGCTACTAAAAGTGTGTGTATTGAGATGAAACATACTAATACAAATATTACCAAGTATAAATGGGGGTGTATCTATATGTTTGAACGTGTAATTAAAACTTGGACCCTGTGTAAATGAGAGAAAATGCCAAATTAATTGCAGCTAGTTTTTAAAAACCACATGCGTTGCACCTTTTATATAATCATTCCATTCACTTCAGACCAGAACTGAGTGCCAGTATACGTTTTTTTGTCGGTCTACTGATGTTGATATTTCTTGTTTAAGCTCCGTTATTAACCCATGTAATGAAAATGAATCAAAAATGAGTCACATGTACGCAGGGCAGATAAGAAGTGGCGATGTTGTGTGAGCGCACAGATGGAAGTAGAACCTAAGCCAGTCGCCAAAGCGTCCTCGTTTACTATACATAATCACAACGCCGTGGGAGAAAATGTGTCCGGCTTTAACGCCGCGTGGCGTCAGGGTATGTCAAGCTCTGTCTCTTATCTTCTCGGCGCACTCGTGCAGCAGCGGCCACTCTTCAGCCTCAGACACCAAGGTCATCTGTCTTCCCTCGCCTTGCCTCTCGCTGCCTCCTGCGTTCCGCCTGTCTCTTTCTCTGTTGTCCTCAGGAGAATACAAACGCAGACGTCCTCAGACGCCGAGGCTGACAAAAAACAAGCTGGCGGATGGTGAGGGGGGGAGTTAGTCGACATCTCAAAGCTTTTTGCGGGTTTACCTCGCTTCAACTCAGAAGGGTTTCAGTTACAATAGAGCAGGGGGAATAAAACCATCCCTTCTCTTTCAAATTCATGGACCGTAATGTTGGTATGATCAAAAGAGGCATGACTTAGTGAAGACTCAGCATTTTGGTCTACCTGTGTAAGGTGTGCAAGCAGGAACAAATTGAAATAAAACTACCATGCGGCCAGGGTTGTACGGTATACCAGTATTAGTATAGTACCGCAATACTAATGAATCATATTCGGTACTATACCGCCTCTAAAAAGTACCAAGTACAGTAGCGTATCTAGTCGATACTACAATTTTTTTTAAATAGTTTTTTTTTAATTTAAATTATGTTTATAAACTCAGGAAATATGTCTGTGGACACATGAGGACTTTGAATATGACCAATGTATGATCCTATAACAACATGGTATCGGATTGATACCCACATTTGTGGTATCATCCAAAACTAATGTAAAGTATCAAACAACTGAAGAATAAGTGATTATTACATTTTAACAGAAGTGTAGATGGAACATGTTAAAAGAGAAAGTAAGCAGATATTAACAGTAAATGAAGAAGTAGATTAATAATTCATTTTCTACCACTTGTCCTTAATAATTTTGACAAAATAATAGAATGGAAAATGACACAATTTGTTGCTGCATATGTCAGCAGACTAATTAGGAGCCTTTGTTTGTTTACTTACTACTAAAAGACAAGTTGTCTTGTATGTTCACTATTTTATTTAAGGACTAAATTGCAATACGAAACATATGTTTAATGTACCGTAAGATGTTTCGTTAAAATAAAGCAAATAATGCCATTTTTGTGTTCCCCTTTATTTAGAAAAGTACCGAAAAGTATCAAAATAATTTTGGTACCGATTCCGGTACCAACATATAGGTATCGGGACAACCCTACATGCGGCCCAGTTTGACTATATGAAGGGCTCTGCTTCTCAAAGGCTACCCAGGGACGGCAGCACTCATGCAGCCCCAGATCATGAGACTAGCATGCATTGCCAGTTATTTAGACCAGATATCCACGGTAAGAATGCAGATTTACCCTACACACAACTCAGGATTTATGGAGTATGTTATTAAAATAATCTTACTATAAAACTCCAAAGGCATCCAATATCATTTAAAAACATTTTTTTTATTACAGGACCCCCTTAAGCTGGTTTGTGTCTATAATTGAAACCAAAATATGCACACAATGTCCGAAAAGTAGGCAGCAATATAAATCCCCTGCAATCATGTGCCGTGTCTGCAAGCTGTAGACAAACACATCTGGAAAGGATTTGTGGCTGTCAGTCATGTGCAGGTCCTGCAATTTGAGTTTGTGTGAATCCATGAAAAACTGACAAAGGAGCACTCTACTGGAAAACAATGAAGATCAAATCCATAAGCTTTATCCAAAATCATCTAAAAAATATCTATAAAATCTCAGACCTCCGCATCTCCAAAAGCACTGAATCCTTAAAAAAAATTCTTAATCCTGACGGAAAAGGAATCAATTGATACTTAGCCCACTTCTGATAATTCCTGAAAGTTAAATCAAAATTAACCGGTATTCTAAGTTATGTTCCTAACTAACAAATGGACGGATAAACAAACCCCAGCGAACACAGTACATAACATCCTGGCAGCATGCAATGACGTAATGAATCGAAGGATAAATGAAATTGTCTTGTCTGTGTGTTTGTTTGTTTGTTTGTTTGTTTTGTTTGTCTGTTGTTTCCAAACAGTCTGCAAAAGGGTTCACTGTTTGCAGAATTAAATAGAGTGAACCCTCTTGTCAGTCATTCCCCTCGTTTATCACTATGGATGGAGGCGGTGCTGCTTGCATTACACACAAAGAAGTTCAGCCTGGTAACGAAAATGAAGGTAACGTTATAGAAATGATCTGGATCAACCCCAAAATCTAATCACGTGTTTCTTATCCCAATATAGATTGATTTCCATAAAGTTTAATCAAAATTTACTTAAAACTGTTTGAGTTATGTTGTTAACTAACTAACATACAAAGTACATTTACCTTCTAGCAGAGAGAAAAGAGCTGAGCTAGAGGTTGCTGGTATTACGATTTTAAATGTTTCACATGGCTCAACTTGCTCTACAAAAGACCCACCGTAACTTTAAGATATTAAGCCACATTACCACAAAATTTAAGAAATGGCCATCATCCAACAACACGTCTTTTTGCAAGGAACCAGTTTTTGTGCAATTTGTGTATTTTGCGTATCAAATGTATGCTAGCATGTCTTCCAAAGTATGTTGAGCTGAAATCATAGTGTGCGCTGCAAATGTCATTCACAGTCACGCGAAGACAGAATTCATTGCAATCAGTTTGAGAGCAGCACAGTGGCTTAGTGGTTAGCATGTCCGCCTCGAATGACGCCTCTGTTAGAGCATCTCTCTGTGTGGAGTCTGCAAGTTCACACATTCCAAAAAACATGCATGTTAGCTTATTTGCAGACTCTCATCTGAACCGTCTATGCATATTTGCCAACCTTGAGACCTTCGAATTCGGGAGAATGGGGGGGGGGGGGGGGGGGGGTTGAGGTGGTCGGGGTTGGGGGGCGGGGTTTGGTGGTAGCGGGGGTGTATATTGTAGCCTGGAAGAATTAGGGATGCAAGGGATTCTGGGTATTTGTTCTGTTGTGTTTATGTTGTGTTACGGTGCGGATGTTCTCCCGAAATGTGTTTGTCATTCTTGTTTGGTGTGGGTTGACAGTGTGGCGCATATTTCTAACAGTGTTAAAGTTGTTTATACGGTCACCCCCAGTGTGACCTGTATGGCTGTTGATCAAGTATGTATTGCAGTCACTTTCGTGTGTATGCAGAAGCCGCATACAACATGTGAATGGGCTGGCACGCTGTTTGTATGGTGAAAAAGCGAACGCGACGACAGGTTGTAGAGGACGCTTAAGGCAGTGCCATCACGGCACGCTCTTATTATTGTTGTCCGGGTGAAAATCGGGAGAATGGTTGCTCCGGGAGATTTTCGGGAGGGGCACTGAAATTCGGGAGTCTCATGGAAAAATCGGGAGGGTTGGCAAGTATGCGTCTATGCTTGATTTTTATACAGTATGTGTGGGAAGTCAGCTGGGATAGACTTCAGTTAACTCATAACAATAATGATGACAAGCGGTATAAAAATGAATGTCATTATTTAGAAAAAAAACAAAATATAACAACACAATTCAGTTGGCGATTTTTACCCATAGACTTTCTTAATCTTGCTTGTATCAAATTACGGCCCTTTACTGTAACACAGTGTAACCCATTAATGTTGAGGACTCTCGGACTGGCTGACTCACTTTAGAGCAGAGGACCCCAACCACCGGGCCGCGGCCCGGTACCGATCCGTGGATCGATTGGTACTGGGCCGGCCGCACAAGAAATAAAAAAATATATAAAATAAAAAAATGTTTTTTTTATTTTTTTTATTTTTATCAAATCAACATAAAAAACACAAGATACACTTACAATTAGTGCACCAACCCATATAGATCAATACAGTCTGCCGAGATACAGTCCGTAAGCACACATTATTGTATTTTTTTATGACAAAAAAATAAATAAAAAAATACTTTGTTTTATATATATATATATATATATAAATATTTTGTTTTAGGTGGGGTTGAAAGTTTGTAAACCAAACCCCTGTAGGGGGGTCATCCTCCCCCAGAAGATTTCTTTGTGATTTCCCTATACAAATATTGAAGATCTTTGCTCCTTCTCAACTCTGTGCTAATATTCTTTTCACAAAATACAACCAATAGTATGTTAATGTTAAATCTTACTTGTGAAAAGTAATCCCCTTATTCCTATTTCTCCTCATCACCACTTCAAGATGGCGGCCAAATTGTTCGCGTCACAGCAGCCAATGCTGCGTCTACTTATAAGATGTCTGTGGTTATAACGTCATTGCAAACACGGCAATCTTTTGCGTTCACTGCAGTTTGTTACCTTATCCATACTTTTTATCAAGTGATTTTTTTTAAGCAGGCCCGGGTTGCATAACGTTACGTTAGCCAATATATCACACACAGTAACGTAACGTTAGACGGCGGTCAGCAGCACCGTGTATTTTAGCCACCTACAAAAAGACAAACATAGTCAAATAAAGGTCAGTTAAAATGTATAGTATATTAAGAATATGTGTACATATTGCATAGGGCCCTGACATCTAAAAAGTACAACTCTGTTCATTGTTATGTTCATGTATTTGTTATGTTTTTCATGTGTACGCACACATAAACACACATACAGTATGAGATGAGTTCAATGAGATAAGGTAAGAACAGGATAGAAACTGCTGTGGAACTAGTTACAATGCAATATGCCATGGAAATACAATGTTAAAACTTTTGTGCAAATAAGTACAGTTGCACTTGTTTTTTCAAATGTGTTTATTCTGTAAAGGAATGAGTTAAATGTTTAAAATGACTGGTTAATAGTGCTATTATGAAGTGCAATATCAGCACTATTTTTTCCCCCTGCAATTTCAAATGCACTTGTTTTAATAAATAAATACAGCGTTTTAAAAGCATACACAATCTGTGTAAATATATTAGTCTGTGGTTAAAAGGACTTGAAAGGACTCGAAACTCAAAATGCAGGACTTGGGACTTGACTTGAGACTTTCCAGTCTTGACTTTGGACTTGACTCGGGACTTGCCTGTCTTGACTCGGGACTTGACTCGAAACTTGAGGGCAAAGACTTGAGAATTACTTGTGACTTGCAAAACAATGACTTGGTCCCACCTCTGGTGTTCGCACCAGGTGGGGACACTCATCAATAAATAGAAACGGGTGTGTAAATTGAGCGCACCTAGCAACACAAATGTAAACAAAGACAGACAAGGAGCGTTGGGAACAGAACAAAACACTCAACAAAGGGAACATCACAACAAAACCAAAACAAGACATGACCTGCTGTGGCAGGTCATTACTCAAGGACCTAGATTAAGAGCAGTTTAATGAGGTGGTTTTGGTGCCAAACCTTCAACATGCAGCTTCAACTCCGACATTGACACTCTGTGATGTCCCACGAAGATTACTGTACGAAAGTCAAAACACTGTCAATCATCCTCAAATGGAAACGTCCCAATGTGCGTCAATCACACTCTTGCTGGGGACTCTTCCTCCTTCTGTTCCTGTCTCTCGGCTTTCAGAGAGAGACAACTTCCCTCTCTGGCGAGATTTAAGAAACAGTTGCATGCTGACTTTGAGCTTAAATCCGCCTGACACCAAGTCTTGGATGAAGCTCAGCACTTGTATTAGGTCTGAAGCGTCTGCGTTATAAATGGAAGACTTGCTGGGTTCCACGATGCACATTTTGTCAAGCATACTGTTGCATCGCAATGAAAAAAAGGCTTCTATGCAAATTCCTTTCGGAGGTAGAATGTGAATATATTACTGAGAATTAACATGCAAGTGAGCCCCAGGTGACCCATCGTCTTTGCAATTACTTTGGAGTGATTTGACTAAGTGCTTATTTAGGCATATTTGCCATGTTAAACCGAGATAACGAAAAGTGAATAAATCATATTTAAAGCTCTGCCAATGGACGCTTGATAGTATCCATCATTTCATCTCCTTTGGTATGGCGTCCATCTCTTTGACCTCTGTCTCTTTAATCTCGCACTTACAGTTTATGAAGTAATTACTTTTACTTCTATTCCGCTCCCCTCAACCTGCCCGCGCCGTTCCTCTCCTCGCTCCTATTAGCGTCAAGATAAGATCACAAAAAGTATTCAAGACGTCTTTTCAGGGACAGCCAGAGCAGCAGAGACGGAGGCACTTAAGCCCCAAATGGACCAGGATGCTCTTGCTGCCTTCCAGTCTGCGTGAGGGAATGAGTACTCTCCAGTTTGCAGGCTGAGGTCATTTATTGGGATTTGGGCTTTAAAGCCAAGATATGAAAAATTTGAGTTGGCGTTGCAAGTGGATTGTATGAGATTTACTTCAGCAGGTCGCGTCAGGACAGAGTGGTAGCATTATATTCACCTGGCAGAGGAATTAGAGCGGCGCATCATATGTGATATGAAGGTGTGTTGTCTCAAGATGGGGGTTATGGAATAAATAACAATAAAGAAACGTGACTTTGTGTGTGCTTGAGTTAGGGCTGGGCGATATGGCCTTTTTTTAATATCGCGATATTTTAAGGCCATATCGCGATACACGATATATATCTCGATATTTTGCCTTAGCCTTGAATGAACACTTGATACATATAATCACAGCAGTATGATGATTATATGTGTCTACATTAAAACATTATTCTTCATACTGCATTAATATATGCTCATTTTAAACTTTCATGCAGAGAAGGAAATCACAACTAAAAAAATCCCAATTTTTTTCATACGGTGTTGATCTAGAAATGTTTGCCTCGGCATTTTGATGGTGTGGGCGTGTGGCACCGAACGGAGATGTTGACATGCGGAGTAAGCACTCTTCATTCTCTAGCAGGTGACTTTTCAAATGATGCTACATATTAGCAGTAATGCTACTTTTTATAGCAACGCTTTCGCCCCACACTTGACAAATTACGGTTGTCTGTTCGACATATCGCCAAACCCCCGCCAGACGATGGACCCCCTGCTGTTTTGGGGGGAATTAATTATTCCTTCATTTGTTACCAGATTCGCACCTCTTCTCTCTCGTATTACCATTAGCACGGCTACGCTAGCATCACAGCTAACGTTACCCATGCTGCTACCTTTTTGCTGCGCGAGGGCGTATACGTATGTGACGTATGACGTGACATGTGTAAGAAAGTGCGCTTGTCTGTCTGTGAGAAGGAGACACAGGAAAGAGCGAGGAGAGCCTGTAGTGTAATACCAGCAGCTAAAAGCAACTGCGTGAGAACGTATACTCGAATATCACAATATAGTCATTTCCTATATCGCACAGAGACAAACCCGCAATATATCGCGTATATCGATATATCGCCCAGCCCTAGCTTGAGTATAATAGGACTATATAGTGATGTTATCAGTAAAATACTACATTTACAGCAAAACAATTTTTTTTCAAAATGCGACAAACCACCCACAAAGTTGCATTGGAATAGATGGTATCGTTTTTAAGAAATCCTGCTAACAAGCTAACACACATACAGTGCGTGTGGAAAGTATTCACAGCAGTCAGAAAATCATGTACGGCTAACTGAATTTACCACAGGTGGACTCCAATTAGGCTGTGGGAACATCTCAAGGATGATCAGTTGCCAACTTACCGATTTTGCCGCTAAATCTGGCGACTCTCCAAATCCTCTTGGCAGCTCCTAGCAAAAAATCTAGCGACTTTTGTCGGATGTTATTGGATACTTTTTTTCCTGTCTTGGAGACTTTTTCGAGTCTTGGAGACTGAGGTGAAAGCGTCAACGAGCAGTGACGGGTGCTGTCGGTCAGCTGGTGGTAAGTCAGAATTTCCGAGTTCCTAGTTTTGTCTGTTATTTTAAATGTAAATGTTTCTTTACTGTCACACTTAGATAAATCACCTAATTGGATTTACTTACTGTACACAGCCTCAGTCACTTACTCACCTCGAAATCGTTGTGTGTGTGTGTGTGTCTCTGTGACAAAAGTTGAACGTCTCGCTAGCTAGCTCATCATGTCAGAGCAGAGAGGAGACCCACACGCCTTCAGACTGCAAATGAAATGCACACGTGAAAGGCTGCCGCTGTATCTGCGTTGGTTTAAAGAGCGAGATGTAAATATTTTTTCACTGTCATGTCAAGCCAATATAAAATCACTGCAACGTCTCAATTCTATTGTTCATGTTAATGAGCCAGTCATTGGATATGGTTGGTTAGTGAATATCACAACCCTCCATTCTTTTAATCAACTTTGATACTCTACCATGTATCAATGCAGAACAAAATTGATTAAAAAAAACAACTAAGAATCAGAAGAAAAGTAATCTGCCATTTTAATCAATAGTTATAATTTTTAAAAGTCACTTTTGTATTTCTCCTACAGCGTCCATTGCCATAAACTATGCAAATGAGGCGATGGCGTCTTTTAGGACAGCCAAAGCTACTTTCCTAGTTGAGTAGTCAAAACAGGATGCCCCTTAGTGTCAGGGACTGCTGTCGGTCTGGAACCCCAAGATGCAGAGATGGCAGGCGCAGCGAAGGAAAACATGACTTTAATGTCAAAAGGAAATGCAGGGAAAACAGGAAACAGGATAACAAGTTACAGGAAACAGGCAACAGGATACAATCATCGAGCCCATACTGGAGGGCAAGGCAGGCATAAATAGCAGCCTGGTTGGCAACCGCAACCAGGTGTGTCAGGCCGCCAATCAGGGGCAGGTGAGGGAAACGAGCGCTCAGGGAGACATGCAGGAAATGAAACCAAAATAAGAGCGCTGACAGGAAATTAAACACAAACACAGAGGAAAACCCAAACATAACCAAACTGTCAGTAACAAGCCTGACACTGAGCTCACTTTTGAGCTTCACGGCAAAGGCTGTGAATACTTTTGTACATGTGATTTCTTAGTTGTTAATTTTTGTAATACATTTCCCCAACAAATTCTAAAGGTATGTTTAATCTGATGCCGTGCCTTATTTTGAGTTTCTTGGTAAATTGCTGGATGTATTTTTAGTTCCTGTCTTGCGCTCTTATTTTGTGGTTTTTCACTTGTTTTTCCCTTTACTGGAGCAGCTTTACGCCTGCCTTCGAGCACTTTTTCCCTCACCTGTTTTTTGTTTGTAATTAGCACTATTTAAGTTGAACTTGCGACACCATTGCGTTGTCGGGACATTATTCACAATTCACCGGTGACTGTTGAGGATTCGGTCAATGCAGAGCTCAAGTATGCACGTTCTTTGTGGACGCCGTTTGCTCCATGTTCCAAGTAAGTGTTTTTGCTGTGTTTCAGCATTTTGTTTTTTGTTTTGTTTCCCTCATAGTCTGTCCGTTTAGAACACTTCCCTGTTGCTCTCACTTTTTGTTTTGTCTGTCTAATCAATAAATCCCCTTTTTACTGCACGCTGCCACATTGTTAGTTTGCATTTTTAAAACCACTCCAACCTCAGTCGTCTTCTACGGCGCACCGCTTGACGGACAGTACATATGAAAATATGAAATGCACTCCCTGTCACTTTGCCGCATTGCGATTGTTGGCGTAACTCCAGGATGCAGAGACAGCAAGAGAAGTGCAAATGAGATGGTACCTTTACAAGCAGGCAGAAATAACAAAACAGTTTTGTGTAGGAACTCAGGCTTAGCGAAACACACACTGTGGCATTCAGACGATACACACTGAACCAGCATCTGCATGCAGGAAGACACCGGCAATAAAACTCACTAGTTGGACTTCCGTGCAAGTAAGTCTAAAGGAAGTGGGAAACAAGGGAGGAAGGAGCACTGACACAAAGGAACACAAAACACAGGACAACACAAAGTCCAACTTGTCATGACACTTCCGTTTGCGTCAGCTTGCTGCATGCTTTGAATGGGGATACAGTAGCACCACTTTGTGGACAAATATTGAAACAACATTGTAAAGCTAGTACGGGAGTTCAAATTGAAATCTGTACATAAGGAAATGCATTAGTTTATGTCCGGATACTGTAAATATGGTATCAACAATTCAAATTTTAAGTGGGCCTTTTGGGGTCATAAGGGTCAAATTGGTCATGTTTTGGATAGCCTTGCCATTTTAAGCTAATTTACGGAACAACATAGGGAAATACATTTTTAGATAAAAAACCCAAATTTGTTATGACCTGTTAGAAATGTTGGACTTTGTGTTTTCATGTGTTGTGTGTTCTTTATGCCACAGTGAATGGTACAGTATATACCCGAGTTCCTGCACAACCTAAGTTGTTTCTGACTTGTGCCTGGTATATAATAATGAGGCCTCCTTTTTTGTGCACTTCCCTGCTGAACTATTTTTGTTATCAAATATATTTGCTTACCTTCTCTGCAACCTGAATCACTCCAACTATAACCATCCAAAATGTGCCCACAATCTCTCTCTCTAATTTAGCAAAAACCGAAAACAAAAATAAACTGAATCAGTTTGCATGCTTCAAATAAAAACATTACATTCATTATGCAGTTTGCGATTTTAAATAGCATGTTCTTAAATTAAAACAGCATAGTTGCAGTAGTGGGCCAGCCATAAAACTGAGTTTGAAACAACAATGCAAAATGGTTCTTTTTGTGAATTGAAACAACGTTGATGTCCAACGTTGGATCCATGTTGTTGGTTGGGAAATGACCAAATTTCAATGGTCAAATCAACGTCACAACCTGACATTGAATAAACGTTGTCAAACAGTATGTTGTTTCAACGTTGTATTTGTGTTGTAGAATACTGGTTGGGAAATTACCAAATTTCAATGGTCAAATCAACATCAGAACCCAACATTGATTAAACGTTGTCAAAAAGCATGTTGTTTCAACGTTATGTTAGAATTGCTCAATGTTAGGACCTAATTCAACAAGTTCTCAACATAGTTTGAATGTCTTGTGCCTGCTGGGTATGCTCCCACACATACAAAATTGTAGGAAAAAAAAAAGGCCTGAAAAAGTCGAGTTGCTGTTATAACCAATAAGTAGGCTGACAATGACAAGTGCGAGTTAGCACCGGGGATTAAAACTGAATTCTACAAAGCTGTGCAATCTGAGCTAAGAAAAGATGAGGTTCTTGACGCCAAAGTGCACTCAAAGCAATTGAAGCAACATGAGTGACTGGCAGAGAAAGGCCCAACAAGTACAAGCACAACATGCTGCATCAACAGACTGTGGAGAAACAACAGATGGTTTGGATAGATGACATCGTACCGGACCATGATGGGGAATGAACTGCTCCCAGCAAATCCAGCAAAGTGGTGAAAACATTCTGAAGGATGGGATTGGTCTGAATCCAACTCACTAAAGTTAAGTTAAAGTTAAAGAACCCATGATTGTCACACACACACTAGGTGTGGCGAAATTATTCTCTGCATTTGACCCATCACCCTTGATCACCCCCTGGGAGGAGAGGGGAGCAGTGAGCAGCAGCGCTGGCCGCGCCCGGGAATCATTTTTGGTGATTCAACCCCCAATTCCAACCCTTGATGCTGAGTGCCAAGCAGGGAGGTAATGGGTCCCATTTTTATAGTCTTTTGTATGACTTGGCCGGGGTTTGAACTCACGACCTAGACATCCTTTTAGGGACAATGTTGGATAGTAGTCATACTGTGGAACCTGATTAATTTTCTATTAAGTACTGTTCTTTAAACGCCTTAAACTGACGTCGACATAAAGAGTGAACTGCTTTTGTCGACACAAAATTTAAGAACCAAAAAAATAATGTCTATGTAAAATGTGTCCGTTTATGTCAACATAAGTTGGAGTATCATATCATAGTAACAATTTTTTCCGTAATGATTACTGTTATGATATACTGTATGATGCAACATGTATACTTTTTTAATTAAAGAAAATAACTTAGGTACCCCAGCTTTAAAACCTGTTCCTGTTCAATGCAAAGTAGGCTTCAAAATTAGAGCAAGATGGCAATAACCTGGATTTCAAAGCCATTGTTTAAAAACAGCCACCAAAATAAAAGATTTGTGCATGTATTTTTGATTCAAGGAAATCACCGCAGCTTCGTTAGATAAGAGTATGAAACATGAAAACAGATCATCAAAACACAAACGAAGGGAAACTATTTCAACAGCTACTTGGAAAACATTGACCTGCCCATTCTTCTTATGTCCGGCCACGGTTACAAGTAAAAATGCAGGCAACAGCTTTTTATGGTTTCAATTATGTCAACAACCGTTTATGTCGGCGTCAGTCAGCCAAATGGACATAAACTGGTTGTCATTAATTCTGTAGGTAATGTGTTAACGTTGACAGCCCTAGTATGTAACATTTCATTGTGCTGATATTAATAATTGTGTTGTCCAGTTTTCTTGTTTTCCTACACTTATGAGTCTCATTTGCAAGTATGCATTAATTTCAGTTTCTCCTAGGTAGAATTATTTGCCATTAAGTTGCATGTGCAACTTAATGGCAACTTGTCTTTTGTTGAGCCCCATAAAGTACTGTACTTATTACACATCAGCTGTTTAAGTCTGGGGCCAGGGAAAACTTGTAACATTCTGTATTTTCATGTACATTCTGAGTGTCTTATTCAATGAAAAACTAAAAAGACCATTTCAAAAATGGAATAAACTTTTTATTTATTTTTTACTGAATTGTACGACAGTCAGAATGTACATGAAGATATAGAATGCGGCATTTACAATATTAACTATATGAACAATAAAACACTGAAAATTTAAAATATATGAACGTTGCCTCTCTACTTCCCAGACCACCTCCTTGATCAACATCTAGTATAATCAAGTAAGAGCAACAAAGATGCAACAAACACGGCCAAAATCAAAAAGCCAAGAGTAAAAAAAAATCCACATGTTCGATATAATATCACTGTTCTGCAGAACTTTGTTGTAGAAATCTGCCTCCGTCTGACACTCGCTATCAGGCTTTTTGCTCTATAAACTTACCTCGCCCACTCTGCTCCACTCTTTTCGTGTCCAGTCTGCATGAAGCAGAGCATTGTATGTCACTCAAAAGTTCATATTCTAACCATTGGAATCATTTCTATAGTTCGAAAACATAAAGCTGGCCGCATTGAAGTGTTAATTATGTTGTATTATGCCCAGGTAGCCCAGTTAACTGCTTTTTTATGCTGTTTTGCAAGACCCATGTCACGTGACTTCAAACTTGACATCTCATTGGCAGGTTCTGAGACAGGATCGATCGCTTCTGTCTTAATTTACCGGAAGTGAGTCTTGCTTTTTAAAGCAGCAAATTTTTCGACAGTGAATTTCTCTATACTGAATTTTTTTATACTGAATTTATATACACGGAATATTTTTATACTGAATTTTTATACACTTAAACTGATTTTTTAACAACTGATTTTAAAACACTGAATTTCTAAACACACACATTTGTTTTCAATGAAACTGTCAGCATAATTTGATGTAAAAAAAAAAATATTTCAGTTCACAAATATCAAACGCAAAAAATTCAGCTACATACATTCAGCTTTCGTAATAAAGACACAAATTAACCTGCATACTTGATGAAAAGAGAATAATGGATAAACCTTGTGTGCTTATTGGAGGATATTTATATGATTCTGGCTGTTCAGCTTTGCACAAGTAAACATGTTGCAGGACTGCTTGTAATGGACATTTTAAATGCAAGCCAATATCATCCTATTCATGATTTTATTTTTTTTGCTGATAAAAAAATGGGTCCATTTTGATAGTTCATGTGGTAGAATATAAGTTAGTACGGCCATGCTTTTAATTTGAAACTTTTGTATTGATGCTGTGTTACTGGACAGTAAGTTATGACACTGTGCACTTTCAGAACTAAAATTGTATGTCGACAAAAGTGAGGTTCCCATTTGTGTCGACATCACTTACTTTTTAGTCATAAGAAAAATGCAATGGGACTTTTTGTGCTGACTGATGCGGGACTGACTTGAGCGAGTTCCACTGTATCGGCCCTCGAGGAGACTTAATAACATGCTTGATGACACACACGCCTGCTGTATGTTTTTAATGGCAGGGTGGACAGTGTTCATGTGGTTTGCTACAAAACACCAACGTAATGCATAAAGTTAGTACCAGGGGGGGGTAAAAAGTTTGAGCCGATCTGGATTGTGCTCTCCATATTTCCAAGTTATTAACGGCTAAGAGCTTTGAGTATCTCCCTGCTCCAGCGCTGCCTTTCACTACTTTCACCGCCTTCTCCTCTCTAATGCTTCCTGTTCTGCCTTTGAATCAGTCAAACAGCTTTTTTTTTTTTTTTTTTTGTAGGGTACGCAAGAGCGCTACTCGCTCAGCAACTTGGCGTCAGCCCTGGAAAGATTAAGAAAATCCTCCATCTCTCTCTCTCTCCAAAAAAAAAAAAAGAATGCAGCCATTAAGACAGGGCCAATGCTAAGCAATGCTGTAATAATGCTGTGCAGTGACAGAGCCTCTGCAGCATGCATGTCCCCACTAAGCCGCACAGCAATTTCCAAAGAGCAGCACATTAAACTGTGTTAGCAGAGGAGTATGTCAGCCGGCTTGGCAAGGGAAGGAAAACTTCCCGAGGCGCTATATTGAGTAATTTTCTTTCCCAGTTTGCTATCAGAATTCATGTTGCAGAGACTGCTGATTTTTATCCTCTTTGATTGTAGTCATTAACCTTCATTCAGAGTCTTCTAATACAGCTTTTGTCGACTGGCGACATGCTTTAGAGCTGCAAGGTGATTAAATATGCTATCAGGATGCTGGGAATGCTCATCATATATGCAGTGTTTGCAGTCTTGCTGCTCCATCTGGTGTAGAAACCAAAAATGTTTTGGGTTTTTTTCCAAATAGAACAAGAAGATCCCATCCAATATTTGACATAAACAGAGCAAGTCCGTAGCTACGGCAGTGGTGTAAAATGCTGCAGCATGTTTGGCTTAACATGCAATGTAGTGTTACACTTGGAATAAGAATGCCAAGTATGTTCTGTGGACATAGTTCTAATTTTCAGTTTTGGTATAATTATGTCTACAACTAAAATGTATGTGGGTCATTTATTTTCAAACTGTAGTATACAAGAACACAACATATTAGAAATATAAAATCAACTTGCTAAAATTAAATATCCATCCATCCATGTTCCTCCGCTTATCCGAGGTTGGGTCGCAGGGGCAGCAGCCTAAGCAGAGAAGCCCAGACTTCCCTCTCCCCAGCCACTTGGTCCAGCTGCTCCCGGGGGATCCCGAGGCGTTCCCAGGCCAGCCGGGAGACATAGTCTTCCCAACGTGTCCTGGGTCTTCCCCGTGGCCTCCTACCGGTCGGACGTGCCTTAGACACCTCCCTAGGGAGGTGTTCGGGTGGCATCCTGACCAGATGCCCGAACCACCTCATCTGGCTCCTCACCATGTGGAGGAGCAGCGGCTTTACATTGAGCTCCTCCTGGATGACAGAGATTCTCACCCTATCTCAAAGGGAGAGCCCCGCCTCCCGGCGGAGGAATCTCATTTCGGCCGCTTGTACCCGTGATCTTGTCCTTTCGGTCATAACCCAAAGCTCATGACCATAGGTGAGGATAGGAATGTAGATCGACCGGTAAATTGAGAGCTTTGCCTTCTGGTTAAGCTCCTTCTTCACCACAACGGATCGATACAGCGTCCGCATTACTGAAGACACCGCACAGATCCGCCTGTCGATCTCACGATCCACTCTTCCCTCACTCGTGAACAAGACTCTGAGGTACTTGAACTCCTCCACTTGGTGCAAGATCTCTTCCCCAACCCGGAGATGGCACTCCACCCTTTTCCGGGCGAGAACCATGGACTCGGACTTGGAGGTGCTGATTCTCATCCCATTCGCTTCACACTCCTTTGCTAAAAAAAATTATCTCATTCTTCTTATAAGCCATTTTGGATAGATTACATTTACAGAGCTTAACAGTTGCTTGTATGAGATTCTGACAGTATGTAACGTCAGAATAATCCTATTATTTTATAGGGTGGTGAATGTGCGTGGCACAACTTGTCCACACGTGTTTTGGAGATGTTAATTTTGTATTAATGAGTTTTTATTCATTTATTTCCTTAATTATAACTTTAATTTTAGCATTAAAGTCAAACACAACATTGTGCCATGTTTGCTAGCTGGTGTTAGTTGTATCAGCGTGATATATTGTCTTCAGGAACAAGTTAGTACATTTGTCATTTGTATTTGTGTCATTAATGCTGAAAGGGGAGCTAATCGATGTCAAGACAGCTTTACTTTGACTTTAGTATCAAGCGATGCTTGGTGCTCCTGTACATGTGCTAGCATGACACCCCCTTATGTTTCTTACTCGTGGGTAGAGTAGACAAGTTTTACTTAAGTGAGATACTCAAGTATAAGTAAAGTAATAAAATATTCAACCAAATAATTACTTGAGTAGGAGTAAATATTTAGTTTAAAAAAATACAGATGTACTGCTGATGGTGCCTAACTTCAAATTTATTTAGCAGCTATGTTTTTTTAATAGTACTTGTGCATGTGAGAGACAGATACTAGAGCCTGTACCACAAAAGATGCACATTTTACAGTCACTTATGACATTATATTAAGGCTAATGTTAGCACACATGCAGCTAAAAGATAAAAGAACATCTACAACACACCACAACATATTTTCTCTAGTTGGAAGTGGAATTCTTGTCTTAAATGCTTTACTTTAAAAGTAATTAATTACAGTTAGTAGTTACTTTTTAATATATGTTACTAGAAAAAGTAATTAATTGCATTTTTTAAAACTTTTATATAACTGCTGTATGCAGTTAAGAGATGTTCAGAGATGTTTCGTGAGAGAAGAGTGTGCGAGTGTGTGCCTTTTTAAAAGGTGGTACCTGTCCTCATTGGCTTGTTGACTGTGGAAAGTTTTCTCTGATGGTTAGTATTGCGATTAAATGTCCATCAATGACTGTGTCTCTCCTTGTCTACAAACGGGGTATTGTACGATTGGTATTGTTGATGATTGTTGCTTTATTGAGTGTTCATTATTCCCCCGTAGTAGTAGTAGTAGTAGTGGTAGTAGTACTGTGCGTTTTTGTGTGTGTGTGGTGGCTGCCGCTTGCACTAGTAAAAAGCTAATTCCCGAAGTGAAATTGCTGGGATACTAAAGCTGTCTTGTCCGCATAAAAACTAGAGTGCCACTAACATCTCACGTATCAGTAACAGTGTTATAATGTACAAAAAAAGTTATTAATGAAACTACTCGGTATGAGAAAAATTAACAACTTCCTCCATCCGAGGTACTGCCGTTGTTTCCCTGGGCAAGACACTTTACCCACCTTGGTTCTCAGTGCCAGCCACACTGGTAGCTTCAATGCAGATAACAGGTTTCTCGATGTAAAGCGATTTGAGGCACTAGAACTATCCATCCATCCATTTCCTACATCTTGTCCCTATCAACCTGTCCTCAGGTAATTCACCATCGCTGTTATTCCGAACACTGCTGAAATGTCAACATTTCTACTAACACGCATGATATGAATGTTATTTTTCCTAGTTTTTAAGTAAACACTGAAGAGTTGTGCCGCCTAGTCTGGTGTTGTGTCACTTTTTACTTTTTGTGTAGTTTCATGTGACTGGCAGGCTCCGTTTGATTGGTGAAATGGAGTGCTTACGTTGGATTAGTGAAACGGAGTTATATGAAAGCGCCCGCTAAAAGTAGTGTCTCTGACCAGCCAAACAATTCATCATTGCAAGCAGTAATAATTAGATTGTTTATAAACATAGTAATGACGTAGGAATGTAATGATATTAACAAAATGATCACAGTTATCATTATAATTGCGGTATTGTTGAATGTGCTCATAACATATTCATACTCTGAAAAGTTTTTGTCATGATCCATTGCCTGGGTCATGTTTTCTTTAGTTTGATATTTCCTTAGTTGTTGGTTAATTCTGTTTCAGCATTCTTGTTTGTTTTCTGAGTTGCCATGGGTGCTGATTTTTGTCACCTGCCTCTGATTAGTGGTCGGGACGCCCACCTGCTCCTGGTCACTAATCAGAGAGCTGTAATATTCCTGCCTCGCACCACACTCTGCCTGGCAGTCTTGTTCGCAACACACAACATTTACATTGGGTATTTATTTTCTTGAGAGTTTAGAATTACTAGTTTCTTGCTCCGTTGTTGGCAAGTCTATTGCTAAGCTTTGCCGTAGCTTCTCTTGCCATCCGCACGTTTTCCTTTTTTTCCTATCTTTTGCCGTGTTGTTTTCAATAAATCATCCTTCTTACCTGCACGTCCTTCCGCATCTTGGGGAAACCACCACTGCAAAATCCTGCGACCTGGACCTCAGTTTTATTTAAAAAAATAACTATAATAAATGGACACACACTATACTTTTTTGGCAGAAGAAACATTAGATATTGTTTTGGATTCTTAAGAGCCATATTTATTTAATCTGTGAGAGTTTTAGAATATTTATTTTTTGAACGTTCACTTTGCTACATGTCCGGTTTATGTGAAGTCACGCAAGTTCAGTTTCTATTTATTATTAACAGCTTCATCTTTGTTGATAAATAAACAACAACACCTCTGTGTCACATTTTTTGAGTATAGATTGCTTTCTAATTTGTAATAATTAGCTCGTTCTAAGTGGCTAACAATGCAGCTAATGCGGTCAACAACTCTTCATTTACGTTCCATAACCTGTATAATAACCAAGCTGTAGCGACATTGTTATTGTAAGAACAAACACAGAGGAAATGTTTATCTAGCGTAGTAACACATCACCTTGCAATGGCATTCTGCGGCATCAGTCGTAAGCTGGCTTCTGCACCAGCTGATGAATGTTTTTTGAGTTTGTAATGATCAACACAATGTGATAAGACACCAATCTTTACTGATGTGAAAACATGAACAATCATATTACAGTATCTGTAAAGTATTAGCCCACATTTTATGTTTTGTTTGTATACAGCTAGCTTGACAGTGTATATACAACAAGCATAATGTGCTGCATGGATCATGATCAATATTATAGTAACTTACTTGTTGGACATTTGTCTGTTTGGTCAAGCTGGCCGGGAACGTTTTTTTCCAGTTGATTTTTTTCCAGTTGATTTTGGGTAAGGACGCCATTTCTGTCGGCATAGCTTAAATCCAAGTTCCACATTTACACCGTCAAGTGACTGTGACCTAACTCTCTCGGCTCAACGTTCCCGCCTTTCTCCGTGCTCGCTTCTATAAGCAGCAGTTCTTCCTCCGTATATTCAGCTTCAAAAAGTCGTCTCCATTGTCTGTTGCCAAGTCTGCCATGATTAGAACACACATGTGTTTGTCTCCGAAAGTAGCAACACACATTTGTTGTCGGAAGTCAGAAGTGCGCTGCAATGGAAACAGAAATAAATGCGCTGAGGAAAGAAGTTCCGGTAATGCATAAAATGCCCAAAATACAGTAAATATCGAACACATTGAAATGAACATGTTTGTTACTACATTATATATAGACTTGCAGTGTGTGTATAATACGTTGAGGGTTTTGAAGGCCTCAATGGTGACTCCCATTAGACGCATTTGCAAGCGTTTTTTGTCTTTAGAATCCTAAAAAAAAGACGTGTGTTCTTGTCTCTCATAAAGATTGTGAACAATAGGCAAAAATTTTAAAAGTGCAGTTCCCATTTAAGCTAGGTAGCAAGCTAGCGCTGATCAGTCGTGAGTTTATCAAAGTGCAGTTATCAATCACAGTTTTTTGATTATTTTGATTTCCATCGATATATTAACCGACAGAAGTTTTACCACGGTTACCTTTAATACACAATTAATATTGTTTAAATCTCTATAATAATGTAAATAAATGATAAACTCGACGTAACGGAGTAAAAGTAGCGTTTCTTCTTCACAAAAACATTCTAATGAAAATAAAAAGTATGTTACATTAAAACTACAAAGTTACGTAACTAAATGTAACTGAGTAAATGAAGTGTTTGACTTTGAGTTTGAGTTTATTTCGAACATGCAAGCATACAACATGATACATCACAATTTCCAGTTTCTCTTTTCAACATGTTCGAAAAGGAGTAGGAAGAAGCAGAGCTTATTTAATCCTACCCCTTTTCTTTTACATAACAGTTGCTAAAACGTTTGTTCACTTCCTGTTCTCAATTTATTCACAATACACTCCATAAGTAATCCATGTGTGTTACTACTCACTACTTGTCCATGGCATTGTTGCAGTGTGTTGCCCTCTGTGTTTGTAAGCTATCCAAGTACACAACTACACTAACTAAAAGGACCACGGCTACAGCTGTTCTGAAAAAAGTCATGCTTCATAAAAAAAAATAGTAAAAATAAAAAATGCAACAAGCTGCATAATCTAATAGTTAGCACCATAAGTAATGGACGGAATTTGAGGATATTTTAAGAAAATGTCCCGAAAAGGAACAAGTTATTTTGTAGTTTGTTTATTATTCATAAATGAGCTTGTCAAAATACTTATTGTTGACATTTATTCTGTCACCATACAGTGACTCTCAAACTGTGGTACGTATACCACTACTGGTACGTGTACTTCATCGAGTGGTACACCAAAGAATCACTTAATTAAAGTGTAATGTTTTATTTTTTGAGCGATTGTATTCCGACACGTGACTTCTACCCGGAAGTAAAAAACAGTGGTGGTCAACCAAGCCAAGATGGCTGTTGTACAGCAAGCAGCGTGTGAACTAGCTGACTACACAAGGGGCCTAGATCTTCCTGCAAAAAGCAGATATGAGCAAAAAATCCAACTATGCAATGAAATAGATCCCTTTTTTTCTCCTTTTTTTAAAAAAAAAAAAGATTTGTCGAGTGATGGGATTATTTGTTGGTGCAGCTCCCAAACACCAAACTATCATGTGTTCCAGACATCATTCTACATTCTACACGACAAGGAAAACTTGAAAAAGCATGAAGGTCTACAACTTCTTTGTGTGTGGCTGGGTCAAGGACATTGGTATCAAGACTCTCCCGGATATATATGCATCGTTTTTGCTCGGCTAAGGTTGCATTTCAGGATTTCGCGTCTATAACCATGTGTGTTGCTGTTGCACGCGTCATTTACGAGTACGCGTGTTTTTCCCCGTCTTTATCAAAATATAACTATAGATGTCAATATTGTGTATGTGCTGAAAGCTTCATTTATGATTGCTGCATTTGGTAGATTTACTCTTTTAGGTTTTGCTTACATTTGATTTCTTTTATTTAGACACGCCGAGTTGGTTCTTTACGGGAAAACTAGTAGCAAACATGTGTTTAAGAAATACAAATAATATGTCATGGTTCGTTGCCCGGATCATAGTTTGTTTACGTTTTATTTCACTTGTTGGCCTAGTTCGGTTTCAGGACCCCTGTTTTGTGTCTCCTTGGTTGCCATGGCTACTCATTGTTTTCACCTGCCTCTGATTAGCGTTCGGGATGCTCACCTGTGTCCGGGCACTAATCAGAGAGCTTTTTAGTCCTGCCTTTCGCCACACACGGTCTGGTGCTTTTGTTTGCTTCCATGCAACAGTTTAGGTCGATTAGCCTTTGGATCCCAAAGCTAAGCTTTGCCTTATGTGTTTCCTTGTTAGCTATTCCATTAGCTCCCTGTGCTATAGGCATTACCCGTGCACTCGGCACGCTCTTCTTGTGTTTGTTTGTTCCTGCCTGATTCATGAACATTAAACATTTTGTTACCTCCACACTGCATCCGGAGTTCTGTCTGCATCTTGGGAGAACAATCCGCGCATCACCATGGGACCTCGACGTAACATAATATCAAGATATTACTTAAATGGAAAATAATACCCGCTAAAAGTATATCAACACACCTTTAACGAAGTGACCACTGCAAACTCGTGCATTCTTCGGCTCTGCTCCTTTGGACTGGAGTGCGTGACACGTTTTTTTGTCGTCTTTCATAAAATCTTGCTTTCTTCCGCCATTCTTGATAACCCCTCGAGAAACTCTGAAGAAACGGTTATCTTTTTTGCGAATTAAACGGTTCGTACAGCCGTAAACAACACAAGCATAGGGCATAGTTCTTCGAGAAAGGCTAAATGGCGCCTAGTACCCATTGAGAACAGACCACCACGTGTATTCAATGAACCGTACGTGACGTCATTTTGAATCCAAGCAATATCCAAACACAGTGTCACTGTTCAAACTGTGTGTAATGTCACAGTGGCCAAAAATATACTTGTTATATAAAACCTCTGCCTTGCTTTAAATGAAAACTTACTGTAGGCCTACTGTGTTTTAATGTTGGTCATTGTGGTGCTACTTGGAGAGCCAAGTGTTTTCTGAGGTGGTACTTGGTGGAAAAAAGTTTGAGAAACCTTGGTATGGACAACCAGCCATGCCTTTTAGGCTAATCAAGGCTTATACCCGTTTTTGTTTTGGTTTGTTTTCTTGGTATGTAAAAAAAAAAATGCTCAAAATAACCACAATATAGCAACGTTTTTCCCTTAATTGCTATAGTTATTTTGTTTGAGAAAACCTTTTGTGTTGTCCGGATCATAGTTGATTTAGGTTTTGGTTCACGTGTGGTTTAAGTTCTGTTTCAGCACCCCTGTTTTGGGTTTCTCGGTTGTCATGGGTGCTGATTAGTGTCACCTGCCTCTGATAAGTGTTCGGGACGCTCACCTGTTTCTGGGCACTAATCAAAGAGCTATTTAGTCCTGCCTTTTCGCCTCACTCAGGCTGGTGCTTTTATTTGCTTTCATGCAACGAGTTACGACGTCTACCCTTTGTTTTCCTGAGCTAAACTTCGCCCTGTTCTTATGCTTGGCTTTTCCTGTTGGCTATCCCGTTAGCTTTCCGTGCTATAGGCACACTCGTTTTGTTTATTATGTATTTGGTATGTTTTCAAGAAGAATAAATCATTCTTCTTACCTGCAAGCTGCTTCCTGTCGTTCCGCCGCTTCCTGGATAGACGACCTCCGGCATCAACATGCCCTGACGCCGTTACACCTTTAGCGCTGATGCCCAGTAGCGTTGGGTAGCATATTTTTACATGTACCGCATTTACACAGAACCCAAGATGCCAGCAACTCAACAATGTTTGTAGCAAACATAACTTGCAGCAACGGGAGCAGAAAATTAGTTTGAGCTGGCGGACCTTAGAGAGGGTGAAGTCTCCGTCATATAGTCTTTGATCGCCGCCTGTTCAGTCTGTGACGGAAACCATCTTTGTGTCGCATAGAGTGTGTAATACAGGGGTGTCCAAAGTGCGGCCCGGGGCCATTTGCGGCCCGCAGCTAATTGTTTACCGGCCCGCCACACATTCTAGAAATGCTATCGCAAAAATTAAAAAAACATTTTCAAAAGTGGAATGAGGTGAAATCTAACTAGAAAAAGTTGCTATGTAGACACAAAGCTACCATGCAGGCTTTTTTTTTTCTTTTGTCTATCTTTCTTTTTTTCTTTTTTTGCCATTGCTCAAAAAAAAAAAAAAAATCAATGTTTTAATGAATTATTGACCTATTCAAGGCTCCAATTATTTCAAATATTTCACTTTAAAATGTTTTATGTGGGAAATATTGCATATATTGTGTGGTTGCCATACAAAAACATCAACATTTTATTTGACAAAAGAGCATAAAACAAACAAAATAATAGTTCAAACGTAAAATTGACAGATATATCTGAAGTTGATCTTGTAATTTAAGTGTTGAAAGTTTAAAAAAAACTAATAAAAATATATCACTTTCTGAGTGGGCACCTTTTGGATCCCAAATATATTTAATGGGATTTTATTTATCTTTTCACTGTGATTACTCAAAAATAATAATGAATTAAAATCAATGGTGTCCTGCATTATTGATATTTTTAAGGCTCTAATTACTTCACATCAAACATTGCTTTCTGAATGTTTTGGGCAGTGGGGGAAATACTGCATATTTCAGTTTTATTATAAAAAACTAAGTTGTCTTGAAAGAAAAGGCATAAAACCTTTTTGTTTTTTTAAACTTTATATCAACCTGAAGTTGATATACTGTACAGATTTACTGTAAGCGTTATATAAATAAAATAATAATAATTTGACTTGTTTTTAACATTTTAATGACTTAGACCCTTTATGGTCCCCGGGAGCCCTAAAGGTAAAAAACAAACAAAATCCATATATTTTGTTATGGTTTGAAAATTAAAAATATCAAAATGGCGCCCGCATGCTTTAATTTTTCCGTGCGCGGCCCTCAGTGGAAAAAGTTTGGACAC
Organism: Entelurus aequoreus; assembly: GCF_033978785.1. NCBI lineage: Eukaryota > Metazoa > Chordata > Actinopteri > Syngnathiformes > Syngnathidae > Entelurus > Entelurus aequoreus. The sequence goes on along the minus strand of NC_084742.1, from coordinate 32,314,255 downwards.
CCCTGGTGTAATACAACACAACACAAGCTCTGACAGAGTTAGCTCTCCTAATTTCGTCACTTTGATTTATTACATTTGGCATTTGTGGTTGTTATTGATTTAGCGACTAATCAATTCCACGTGTTAAAGTGAGACTAATGAGACAATAATCAGTAAATTGGCTAATCTCCGTTTCAGGGACATATTCAGTAAATTGATGTTTTCTTTTAAATAATTAGGATCGGAAGGATTCATCATCCTGCCTTTGGATACTGTAACTATGTCATTAAAAACTGAAAAGACAATAGGTGTCCCCAACATGGTGTTATAGGTCGGGTGAGCCCAGTCCAGTTACATTGTTGTCATGGTAACAGTGTATTAAGACAGAACACTTCCAGTATATGGACTCATGTGAGTCATAATTGCTGTAGAAAGCAGGGAGCATTTATTTATGGAACGTACTGTGGTGACCCAAACCATATATTGAGAGACATTCACCTAAGAGGACACTGTAGCTTTAAGAGAAGAAGCGGAGGGGGAGTTAGGTTCTTCCGCTTCCGGTTCAGAGGTCGTTGTTGTTGTCGAATGTATGACATGCTAGGTAGGAGCTAGTAAACTTCCTCGACTACGCTCACGTCTCCTGTCTCGTTGTTTACTAACTCCACATTGGTGACCCCGAGAATACGAACTACGAATACGAGCATGTCAGACAATGAAGGCGCTGACAATTTTGTTGACGCGGTACCCGCAGACGGAGTAGCTGCTGCTATCAACAACATGGCTAACGCGGTACCCGCAGGCGGAGTAGCTGCTGCTAACAACATGGCTAACGCGGGAATCTACGCCGCTACTGTGAAGTTACCCGATTTCTGGCAGCATAACCCACGGCCGTGGTTTCAACACGTGGAAGCCCAGTTCCAGCTAAGGGGAATAACGCAGGATGCTAAGAAGTACTTCCATGTAGTGGCGGCGTTGGACGCATCAACGACGGCGCGAGCGATGACACTGTTGGAGGCTCCACCGCCTGCTGGCAAGTACGATACTTTAAAGGCTTTCCTCCTGAAGTTATTTGAGCTGTCGGAGCTGGAAAAAGCGGACCGTTTACTGTCCCTACATGGCCTCGGTGACGGGAAACCGTCTGAACTGATGGAAAAAATGCTGTCTGTGCTGGGATCAGCCGACCCGGCGTTTCTGTTTACACACATTTTCCTGAGGCAGCTCCCCGCACCGGTACGCACACCGATAGCCAGTTCTCCACTCGCCGCCTCCAAGGACTACCGTGCTTTGGCCGCTGAGGCGGACAGGGTTTTCCTGGCCAACCGGCAACAGTTTGTGCATGCCCTGCTGCCCCACCAGGCCGTCCCGCCACCTCCTATGGATGACTATGTGGACACCGCGGCTGCGGTGACGGCTCGCCGCCAACCTGAAGACGGGCTCTGTTTTTACCATGCCAGGTTCGGGGCCAAGGCGAAGCAGTGTCGCAAACCCTGCAGTTACAGGATTCAGGGAAACGCCAGGGCCGGCGCTCGTTAGCGGCTATGGGCGCCGGCCGTGACTGCAAGCTGTTGTTCATCAGGGACTCCTTGTCGGGCCGGCGGCTGCTGGTGGACTCTGGTGCGCAACGCAGTATACTACCAGCACAAGCTGTGGACACGATGACCGGCAGCCACGGCCCCCAGATGGACGCCGCCAACGGCACCTCCATTCGGACGTACGGTGTCAGGCGCGTGGATGTTAGTTTTGGCGGCCGACGGTTCGGTTGGGATTTTGTGATGGCTGCTGTATCCACCCCGCTGCTAGGTGCGGATTTCCTCTGCGCGTTCAACCTGCTGGTGGATATTAAGAACTGTCGCTTGATTGATGCCGTCTCTTTTGCGTCATACCCCTGCACGCTTGGGGGGACTGGGGCGTTGTGCCTTGCTAACACACTCGCCACCGGGGATCCATACCAACGCCTGCTCGCCGGTTTCCCTGGGCTCACCACGCCCACCTTTTCCTCGGCGGTGGCCAAGCACGGTGTGGAACATCACATCGCCACTGTGGGCCGCCCGGTTTACGCCCGGGCCCGACGCCTCGACTCGTCCAAGCTCGCAATAGCCAGGGAGGAGTTTTCGATGATGGAACGCCTCGGCATTGTCCGCTGTTCGGACAGCCCGTGGGCTTCTCCGCTACATATGGTTACTAAGGCCGGCGGGGGTTGGCGCCCTTGCGGAGACTTCCGTCGCCTAAACAACGCCACGACCCCCGACCGGTACCCCATACCGCACATCCAAGATTTCTCTTCCCACTTGGCGGGCGCTACCATCTATTCCAAAATTGACTTAGTGCGAGGCTACCACCCGCGAGATGTCCCAAAAACGGCTGTCATCACACCCTTCGGGCTCTTACGTATGCCGTTTGGCCTTACGGGGGCGGCGCAGACGTTCCAACGTCTTATGGACTCTGTGCTCCGGGACATGCCATTTTTGTTTGTGTACTTGGACGACATCCTTGTGGCCTCAGTGCGTCCCGGAGCGCTGCTGACGCCTTCGTTCCCGTTCCGACGTCTCGACACTGCCTTCCCCAGTCCTACGTCCCCAAGGATCTGCCATCGGCGAAATACGTCTTCATAAGACACGACAGCCATCGGTCCCCGCTGCAGCCCCCATACGACGGGCCCTTCCATGTCCTGGAGGCGGGGGATAAGAACTTTGTGGTAGACATGGGAGGCAGACCGGAGCGGGTGGCTATAGACCGTCTCAAGCCTGCTCACGTGGACATTGGGGAGCCGGTGCAAGTGGCCCTGCCGCCGCGACGGGGGCGCCCTCCTCGGTCAGCCCCTGCGCCTGCCTCTCTTCCGGCCCCAGCTCCACCTGTGGCTCGCGTTTCGGGCCCATCTGTTTCCCCTCCTGTCAGGCACAGCCGTTACGGACGGAAGGTCCGCCCCCCGGCCCGTCACCTGTTTTCCCATTGACTTTGCACTGTGTTGGTTACTGTTCATTTACTGCAGGGTCATGTTTTTCTGTTATGCAATTGCACTTTTTCTGTTTTGCAGGGTTTTGTGTAGGTGAATTCTGGGGGGGCCTGTGTGGTGACCCAAACCATATAATGAGAGACATTCACCTAAGAGGACACTGTAGCTTTAAGAGAAGAAGCGGAGGGGGAGTTAGGTTCTTCCGCTTCCGGTTCAGAGGTCGTTGTTGTTGTCGAATGTATGACATGCTAGGTTGGAGCTAGTAAACTTCCTCGACTACGCTCACGTCTCCTGTCTCGTTGTTTACTAACTCCACAGTACATACATACATTGTATGTCATGGGTCATATAATCGTATTCTTATGGTGCTGGTAATGCAATGTTTTCTATTCAATACACACATGCAGCACTGGCTAAAACTTACTTTATTATTGTTATTACATGTTTGAACATTAAAACATTGTGTCAGTTCCAGTGCTGCTGTTCTTTTTCTATCCATTTCTGATAGAAATTAGTCATCTAGCCCTATCCCAGACCTCCGGTTGAACCTGGGGATCCAGGTTGTCATAATCATAATGGGAAAAAAGATGCCCGTATAAAAATCCCTTTGAACTTGAATGTTGGCGTGTGTTAAGAGCATTTTGGACCTTAAGAGGGTGTCTGTGCTGCCTCTGACTCAAAGTCGTGTTTAAAGAGAGTATGGCCAACTTGGTTTCAGACAATCTCCTCAATGATTGTTCAAAAGGCAGTCACGTGACTACAGGGCGCCATGACTACTATGACTACTAACTGATCCAGTCTGTTTGCGGTGTTTCCTCGTTAGTTTTTCAATGTGTAAAAATGCCCTGTTGTGCACAATGGCTGCTCCACCTGAAAGAATTGTGAAAAGTGTTGGCATCGCTTCCCCAACAACCTGGAAAGAAAGGGAAGTAAAGATTTGCCATCAACACTTGAGAGCCACTGATTGCAGCGTCTTGTGCGAGGTAAACACACAACACGTCTGTGTTTTGTTCAAGAGAGAACACACAGAAGCTAATACAAATAATAACAGAATAAATCGATATAGTACATCTAGGAGATGATTTGACAAAAACAGACTATCTTTGAATCTCTGTAAAACTAAAATAATGCAAAAAGGTAGCAGTGGAAGAAAAAGTCAAACAAATACAAATAGACGGACATTGAATGAGTAAAAGAAACCACATGTTGGGTGTAATAATAGATGAGAAAATTAACTGGAAATCTCATAAAAACATATACAACATAAAGTGGCAAGAAATATGTCAAAAATATATAAAGCAACATATGTTGTGGACCAAAAATCACTCCATATTCTCTACTGCTCGCCAGTGTTACCATATCTGAGTTATTGTGCAGAATTTTTGGGAAATAACCACAAAAGTACACCTATTTACTTACCATGTTACAAAAAAGAAAGAATAATACATAAGTGATACATAAAGGGATTACGAATACATTGGAGGCAGCACCACAGACTTCACACAAATGTCACAATTTCTCTGTGATTGTTGGTCCAAAGCTAATGAAGATTTTGGCAAAATGAGGGTAATGAGTCATTTTTTGGGTCGTTTTCTGTATTTTCTTACATGATCTGCGTCGTCGTGTGTCTGTTAGAGTGCTTGGTGGTCACGAAACACTGCAGGAATGTAGCAGCAGAGTACGTCAAACACGGTCGCAAAATTCTACATTGACAAAATAAAAACATGTTTCATTGAAAGTTTATGAGCTGGAGTATGTTGAGAACTATATATTCTGATGTGTTATTTTGGTTTGTTTCGCCAGAAAAACTAAAGTCAAAACGACAGCAATTGCATGCATCCGGACACAGCCGCACACGTCCTTGGTAGCAGTCATGGCGGCACCTCTCCTTTAGTTGGCCAAACTCTCTTTAAACACGACTCTGTTCTGACTGACGTGCCACCAAACCCTCCATATGATCGCTTCCTTTCCCAGAGGAGAACCATCAAAGCCACGAGCGCTTTGTGAGGTCTGCCTTGGCAAAGGACGTGAACAATACTTGACTGCAGCATCGAATCGTCCTCTTCTCTTGTGTAATTTGATTTCCCTACTCTATTGTTTTGTCCCCTGTGGCAGTTGACATGGGTAATGAAATTAAGCCCCCCTCCGCTCCCCTCAACGCGCTGTGGCTGCAGGCGGCATCAGTGACAAGGCCACATGCTTACAACAGCAAAACCTTGCGGAATTGTTTTCCTCTCCGACACCTCTCCTCGCGAAGGTTCAGTCTCTCTGATCTGCAGACTCGTACATCACGTGTATGGAACCTTGAGCTTTCCCAGCAGGCACAAGACATTGATGCAACGTTGATTGTACGTAGATGTCCTTTAAAACTGACTTTGAAACAACGTTGCAAAATAGTTGCATTTGTAGATTGAGACAACGTTGATGTCCATCGTCGGATCCACTTTGTTGGTTTGGAAATTACTGAATTTCAAAGGTCAAATCAACGTCACAACCTGATATTGAATGAACGCTGTCAAACAGTATGTTGTTTCAATGTTGTGTTTGTGTTGTAGACTATTGGTTGGGAAATGACCAAAATTCAATGGTCAAATCAACGTCAGAACCCCAGTCATTCACAAACAAGGATGGGGTGAGGGTCACCACTTTGTGAACAAATGCGTGAGCAAATTGTCCAACAGTATATATTAAGAACAAAATGTCTCAACGAGCTATTGCAAGGAATTTAGGGATTTCACCATCTACGGTCTGTAATATCATCAAAAGGTTCAGAGAATCCGGAGAAATCACTGCACATAAGCGGCAATGCCCGTGACCTTCAATCCCCAGGTGGTACTGCATCAAAAAGAGACATCAGTGTGCAAAGGATATCACCACATGGGCTCAGGAACACTTCAGAAAATCACTGTCAAAAACTACAGTTGGTCGCTACATCTGTAAGTGCAAGTTAAAACTCTAGTATAAAAAGCCAAAGCCATTTATCAACAACACCCAGAAACGCCACCGGCTTTGCTGGGCCTGAGCTCATCTAAGATGGACTGATGCAAAGTGGAAAAGTGTTCTGTGGTCTGAGGAGTCCACATTTCAAATTGTTTTTGGAAACTCTGGACGTCATGTACTCCAGACCAAAGAGGAAAAGAACCATACGGACTGTTCTAGGCACAAAGTTCAAAAGCCAGCATCTGTGATGGTATGGTGGTGTATTTAGTGCCCAAGGAATGGGTAACTTACACATCTGTGAAGGCACCATTAATGCTGAAAGGAACATACAGGTTTTGGAGTAACATATGTTGCCATCCAAGCAACGTCTTTTTCATGGACGCCCCTGCTGATTTCAGCAAGACAACGCCAAGCCACATTATGCACGTGTTACAACAGCATCTCTTCATTACTAGACTGGCCCGCCTGTAGTCCAGACCTGTCTCCCATTGACAATGTGTGGCGTATTATGAAACATAGAATACCACAACGGAGACCCCGGACTGTTGAACAACTTAAGCTGTACATCAAGCAAGAATGGGAAAGAATTCCACCTGAAAAGCTTAAAAAATTGGTCTCCTCAGTTCCCAAACGTTTACTGAGTGTTGTTAAAAGGAAAGGCCACGTAACACAGTGGTAAAAATACCTCTGTGCCAACTTTTTTGCAATGTGTTGCTGCCATTCAATTCTAAGTTAATGATTATTTGCAAAAAAAAATTGTTTTTCAGTTCGAACATTAAATAGCTCGTCTTTGAAGTTTATTCAATTGAATATAAGTTGAAAAAGATTTGCAAATCATTGTATTCTGTTTTTATTTACCATTTACACAACGTGCCAACTTCACTGGTTTTGGGTTTTGTAGAAGCCTACATTCAGGGGCAGCTAAAATCTTAAGAACAAAAACCTAAGCTTTACATATCAGGATGTTTTTGTAAATTGTTTTAGCTGAATTGAATTGTATAAAAGTAAAAGTGTACCTATTGTACATGTACAGTATACGGCAATCTGCCAAGTGTGGAGGGGCTTATGAAACAGAAAAAATAGATTAAAAAAAAGTTCCCTGATCCATTTTCTGTCGGTCCAGGTAGAAGTCTCAGTAGGGACACCCAGACTTCTCAGCGTCATCCACTTTGTTAGTTGATAACCACATGTGCTACTTTTAGGTTTGTGTAACTGACTTATAAACCAACTAACTTATGAAATAAAGAAAAAAAGTGAGACCCAATTTGAGAAGTGGTGTTTTAACGAAGGAGTCAGCTGCATACGATTGCAAAGGTCACGGCCTTGGTCATTTTAGCATGTTCATGCAGTCTGGCCAACAAGAGTAACTCTAAAGCGGCACAACGAACATGATTTCTGTTACCGTTTTATTTCGTGCTCCTCTGTTTTTGACATCTTGTTTTGTCAACCATCAGGCAACAGCAGCACATCTTTTTTGCATAGCTACTGGTCTGTAATTAAAGTTGAACAATAGAACCTATTAAGCAGAAGAAGAAAAAACAGATAAATGACAGCCGCCTGTCTCATTCTGATTACGTTCATGCACGGCATGCCAACACAATGAGAAACATTCAGGAAGACATGACAATGTTTTACCCTGTGAATACACTACAGTGCATCTTCTGATCACCTTAGCCTCTTTGGCTGCAACTCTGCATGTGAAATTGTACGTGATTTATGCAGAGGAAAAGTCTTGTACAGTTTATGTCGACAACCCATCTGAGTTAACCAATTCATCAATTCCTAGTCCACCCTGTCCTTCTTATGACAAAAACAAGTTATTAATGTTAACAGTTATTTCTAAGAAAATTTCAAAAAGTCAATTCATTCAACATTTTCCAGCAGGAGGATGCTTTGACAAGATGTATTTTTGTGCAATTGCATGTTTTGAAAGTTCCGTATGCCGGTAATTGTTGCTTACTGTGTTAACCCAAATTTGAAACCTGTTCAATAACAAAGAGGCACATTATTTGGTTAAGACGAGGAGTCTCCAACAGGTAGCTTAAAGTGTCAAAGAATGGTTGCTTAAACTCTTGGGGCTTGATCTACTGAGATCCAAATAATACATGCTAAATAGCGTGTGTATACTATAAAATTGTGTGTACTGTGTGGGCGTGTTGCTGGTGATCTACTGAGACTGCGTGTACAATTAAAAACGAGTGCAAAAGTGGTGCAGATCGCCATACTTAAAGGCCTACTGAAACCCACTACTACCGACCACGCAGTCTGATAGTTTATCAATGATGAAATCTTAACATTGCAATACGGCCGGGTTAACTTATAAAGTGCAATTTTAAATTTCCCGCTAAACTTCCGGTTGAAAACGTCTATGTATGATGACGTATGCGCGTGACGTCAATCGTTGAACCGGAAGTATTGGTACACCATTGAATCCAATACAAAAAGCTCTGTTTTCATCTCACAATTCCACAGTATTCTGGACATCCGTGTTGGTGAATCTTTTGCAATTTGTTTAATGAACAATGAAGACTGCAAAGAAGAAAGTTGTAGGTGGGATCGGTGTATTAGCGGCGGACTACAGCAACACAACCAGGAGGACTTTGAGATGGATAGCAGACGCGCTAGCCGCCGACCTCACCTTAACTTTCTCCGTCTCCGGGCCGCCGACCACATCTATGATCGTCGCTCCGTCGATCGCTGGAACGCAGGTGAGCACGGGTGTTGATGAGCAGATGAGGGCTGGCTGGCGTAGGTGGATAGCTAATGTTTTTAGCATAGCTCTGTCGAGGTCCCATTGCTAAGTTAGCTTCAATGGCGTCATTAGCAACAGCATTGTTAAGCTTCGCCAGCCTAGAAAGCATTAACCCTGTATTTACAGGTCCATGGTTTAATAGTATTGTTAATTTTCTGTCTATCCTTCCAGTCAGGGGTTTATTTCTTTTGTTTCTATCTGCATTTAAGTCCGATTTGCTATCACGTTAGCTCCGTAGCTAAAGAGCTTCGCCGATGTATTGTCGTGGAGATAAAAGTCACTGTGAATGTCCATTTCGCGTTCTCGACTCTCATTTTCAAGAGGATATAGTATAAGAGGTGGTTTAAAATACAAATCCGTGATTCACAATAGAAAAGGGAGAAAGTGTGGAATCCAATGAACCCTTGTACCTAAGTTACGGTCAGAGCGAAAAAAGATACGTCCTGCACTATACTCTAGTCCTTCACTCTCACAGTTCCTCATCCACGAATCTTTCATCCTCGCTCAAATTAATGGGGTAATCGTCGCTTTCTCGGTCCGAATCGCTCTCGCTGCTGGTGTAAACAATGGGGAAATGTGAGGAGCCTTTCAACCTGTGACGTCACGCTACTTCCGGTACAGGCAAGGCTTTTTTTTCAGCGACCAAAAGTTGCGAACTTTATCGTCGATGTTCTCTACTAAATCCTTTCTGCAAAAATATGTCAATATCGCGAAATGATCAAGTATGACACATAGAATGGATCTGCTATCCCGTTTAAATAAAAAAAAATCATTTCAGTAGGCCTTTAAATGATGTTTTTGTGTGGATACTGGCTATCACCATGGAGACACTCATTTCCCTCCACATTTATGGCATCATATGCTCAAACCTGTGATGTTTTATCATGTTGTTGAACATGACAATTTGTATCACCTTTTCTGGGCTGTATAGAAGCGCAAGCTAGACAACAAAACCTACTTTTAGCACGCTGAAAGTGCTCTATGGGAGGCAAAAAGCTTTGTCATATGGGAGATACAGTATATCTCCTAAATGGAAAAAAAAGATTTAAAAAAAATAAAAACAAATGGAAACAGACACTAAAACAAATCAATATTTTTTCCAGCTGCTATAAAATTGTAAAATAATGACGAAATGTTTAATATTTAAATTTCTTATAGTGCAAATATGTTGGCACACATACAGACGAAAACATTTTCTTACACATCTGTCTCTGCGGTGCAATTGCCCTATTTCTTACAGCCATTTGTGCCTAACTGTGCCGGTTTTCTGGATTTGCTGAATACAGACACAAAACAAGGGCCACAAAACAGTTTCAATCTCGATAAATCACATTACAAGTGCAAAATGGTTATGTTTGCATCTTCTCCTCCCAGTATTGTGGGTGTTCTCATAATCAGCATATTTTCTGCATATACTAATGACACCATAAATTGTTAAATCTTCATTTTAAATCTCTAATTATCTCATTTCAGAGACACAGTCCTTTGCGCACGAGCTTAGTAGATCAGCTATGCATGTTTGCTATTAAGTTTGCACGTGTTTAGGGTGTTCATATTTTTTTGTATAACCGTTCAAATCAGACATTATGCCTTAAAGTAGCTTGAATAAAAATGAAATCTGGTGACTCATGTTTTAGATAGGCAGATAGCACTGATAGGTAATTTTTTTGGCTTTTAACGGGTCCGCCCGTTATTTGCAGGTTTTCTCCATCTTCCTAGGGTAAAAGCCGAAGATAAAATCAGTAGAAAACTTCTACTTAGCTTAAAGGGGAACTGCACTTTTTTGGGAATTTTGCCTATCAATCACAATCATTATGAGAGACAAGTAGACACATGTCTTTTTTAAAGATGAATGAATGATGGGTTCTCGCTTCTCTGTGAAGCGCTTTGAAGTGTCTAGAAAAACACTATTTAAATCTATCCATCCATCCATCCAAATCCATTATTATTATTATTATTATTATTATTATTATAAAAAATGCTTGGAAGATGCGGCTAATGGGAGTCACCGTTGTAGCCTACAAATCCCTCTAAAACAATTTCAAAACCCTCCATTAACATTTTATATACACACTGCAAGTCTATATATAATGTAGTAACAGACATGTTCATAACAATATGTAATATATTCAATATTTACCGTATTTTGGTCATTTTAATATTGCCGGAACTAATTATTCAGCGCATGTATTTCTCTTTCCATAGCAGCGCACTTCCGACTTCTGGCAACAACTCCTTCCGGGTATCATTGCAGAGTTGGTAACAAATAACAAAGACGACTAGTTTTGGAAAAATTAGTATTCACAACCTTATCTTTTTAAATGTGAATTTATGGAGGATGAAATACTGCTTCTAGAGGCGAGTACGGAGAAGCGGGTGAAACGTTGGAGCAGACGGAAGACGATATAGTGAGGTGAAAGTGAATCGAAGCTGCAAAATGTGGAAATTGAAACCAAGCTATTTCAACATAAATGGCCTGCTTACCCATAATTAACCGGAAAAAATTTCCCCCGCTTGCTGAACCAAACAGACTGTCCATCGAGTGAGTCACACTTTAATATTGATCATGATGCACGCATGATTACAACTACAGTACATACGCTGTCTGGCTAGCTGTGTACAAACAAAACATGAAATGTGGGCTAATACATTACAGACATTGTAATATAATTATTCATGTTTTTCAGTCGGTACAGATTGGTTGCTATCGCATTGTGTTGTGCATTACAAACTCAAATCGCGTTTCACGCTGACGTAGAAGCTAGCTTATAATTTTTTCACGCTGACGTAGAAGCTAGCTTATAATTTGTCGTAGTTAGCTTCTACGGCTTATACCGAAGCGTGCCGATGTGTTACTACGCTAGAAAAAGAGTTCCTCTGTGTTCGCTCTTACAATAATAATGTCGCTACAGTTTGGTTATTATACAGGTTACGGAACGTGAATGAAGAACTGGTGACCGTTTTTGAATGCATTTTAAAGTGATTTAGTGGTAGAGATGATTGCTCCCACCCGCTGCTAGCTAGCCACCAAGAACGAGACGATATTAAAAAAAAACTTTTGTCGTCTTGTCTCTCATAATGATTGTGAATGACAAAATTCTAAAAAAGTTTCAATCTTTCGACTATCTGTTGTTTTAATACATATACCCCATCACTTTTGTAACAGTGCTTATGTTTGAATGCACTCCCACTGACAGACACGTCTTATCAAGGCAGATATGAAAGAGAGGTTGGGGGTTTTGTTCACATCCTTAAAAGCAAGTTCTAACGGCGTGTGAATAAATGAGTCATCTTCTGTGCTCATTTGTTACACAGACAGAAGCAAAGTCGCCCGCTGTGTGTCACAGCGTGCAGAGCATTACAATGTTTGCTGTGGAGATGACAGAACTTACTTTTTGAGGGTCACTGTCAGCCTTATTGTCCAAAATAACTGTTGGATGGAGAGAGAAAAATGACTCGTGACTCTGGTTTTAGTCCGAAATTTTCCCCATCTTCTTCGGTCAGGCTATGTTCGAATTAAAGTTTGCTTGGCATTCACACTGGGATGTACAGTGGAACCGGTTAAAGTCCCTTTAGATTGAATCACGTCGACAAAAGCGGTTGTCGACCAAAATTAAACTAGCCATTTGCATGCACATTTACTGTTTATTTAATATCTAGCGCAACAGTATATAAGCCGC